>NC_083401.1:20000-337429 GCF_020745735.1 Hemiscyllium ocellatum | reverse complement strand
ATGTGGTGGAGGCTGGTACAATTGCAACATTTAAGAGGCATTTGTTGGATATATGAATAGGAAGCATTTAGAGGGATAT
Organism: Hemiscyllium ocellatum; assembly: GCF_020745735.1. NCBI lineage: Eukaryota > Metazoa > Chordata > Chondrichthyes > Orectolobiformes > Hemiscylliidae > Hemiscyllium > Hemiscyllium ocellatum. The sequence continues at coordinate 337,350 of NC_083401.1, read as the reverse complement.
GGGCTGGGTGCTGGCAGTAGGACAAGAGTGGGTTGGGACAGCGAAGAGGGTTACCTCAGATTACAACAGGATCTGGACCAGATGGGCCAATGGCTGAGAAGTGGCAAATGAAGTTTAATTCAGATAAATGCGAGGTGCTGCATTTTGGGAAAACGAATCTTAGCAGACTTATACACTTAATGGTAAGGTCCTAGGGAGTGTTGCTGAACAAAGAGATCTTGGAGTGCAGGTTCATAGCTCCTTGAAAGTGGAGTCGCAGGTACATAGGATAATGAAGAAGCGTTTGGTATGCTATTGGTCAGAGTATTGAGTGCAGGAGTTGGAGGTCATGTTGCGGCTGTACAGGACATTGGTTAGGCCACTGTTGGCATATTGCATGCAATTCTGGTCTCCTTCCTTTCGGAAAGATGTTGTGAAACTTGAAAGGCTTCAGAAAAGATTTACAAGGACTTGGCCAGGCTTGGAGGATCTGAGCAACAGGGAGAGACTGAACAGGCTGGGCTGTATTTCCTGGAGCGTCGAGGCTGAGGGGTGACCTTACTGACGTGTACAAAATTATGAGGGGCATGGATAGGATAAATAGACAAAGTCTTTTCCCTGGGGTCGGGGAATCCAGAACTAGAGGGCATTGCTTAGGGTGAGAGGGGAAAGATATAAAAGAGACCTAAGGGGCAACTTTTTGACGCAGAGGGTGGTATGTGGTATGGAATAAGCTGCCAGAGGATGTGGTGGAGGCTGGTACAATTGCAACAATTAAGAGACATTTGGATGGGGATATGAATAGGAAGGGTTTGGAGGGATATGGGCGGGTGCTGGCAGGTGCGACTAGAATTGGGTTGGGAGATCTGATTGGCATGGACGGGCTGGACCGAAGGATCTGTTTCCGTGCTGTACATCTCTATGACTCTATTACTTGCAGTGTGGAAACAGGCCCTTCAGCCCAAGTCCACACTGACCCACCAAAGTGCAACCCACCCAGACCCATTCCCCTACATTTACCCCATTCACCTAACACTACGGGCAATTTAGCATGGCCAATTCACCTAAACTGCACATTTTTGGATTGTGGGAGGAGACCAAAGCACCCGGAGGAAAGAGCTGAAAAATGTGTTGCTGGAAAAGCGCAGCAGGTCAGGCAGCATCCAAGGAGCAGGGGAATCGACGTTTCGGGCATCAGCCCTTCTTCAGGAATGAGAGGGTGTGCCAAGCAGGCTATGATAAAAGGTAGGGAGGAGGGACTTGGGGAGGGGCATTGGGAATGCGATAGGTGGAAGGAGGTTAAGGTGAGGGTGATAGGCCGGAGAAGGGATGGGGGCGAAGAGGTCGGGAAGAACATCGCAGGTCAAGAAGTCAGTGCTGAGTCCAAGAGTTAGGACTGAGATAAGGTGGGGGGAGGGAAATTAAGAAGCTGGAGAAATCTGCACATATCCCTTGTGGTTGGAGAGTTCCTAGGCAGAAGATGAGGCGCTCTTCCTCCAGGCATCATGTTGCCATGGTCTGGCGATGGAGGAGGCCAAGGACCTGCATATCCTTGGCGGAGTGGGAACGGGAGTTAATGTTCAGCCATGGGGCGATTGTGCAGGTGTCCTGATTAGGGAGTGGTCTTTCCGGAATGCTGATAGGGGAGGGGAGGGAAATATATCCTTGGTGGTGGGGGTCTGTTTGGAGGTGGTGGAAATGACAAAGGATGATACTCAGCACCGCCTTCTTGACCTGCAATCTTCTTCCACCCTCTCTGCCCCCACCCCCTCGCCGGCCTATCACCCTCACCTTAACCTCCTTCCACCTATCGCATTCCCAACGCCCCTCCTCCAAGTCCCTCTTCCCTACCTTTTATCTTAGCCTGCTTGGCACACCCTCCTCATTCCTGAAGAATGGCTTATGCCTGAAACATCCGATTCTTCAGCTCTTTGACCTGCTGCGCTTTTCCAGCGACTCATTTTTCAGCTTGATCTCCAGCATCTGCAATCCTCACATTCACCCGAGGAAACCCACCAGCAGACACGGGGATAATGTGCAAACTCCACACAGTCGCCTGAGGTGGGAATTGAACCCAGGTCCTCTGGCGCTGTGAGGCAGCAGTGCTAACCACTGTGCTACCGTGTCACTAGCTGTGTCCCAACAGCTTTATTTGAAGTACTAGCTTTCAGAGTGCTGCTCCTTCATCAGGTAACTCGTAGCACTGCTGCCTGACAGCATCAGGGACCCAAGCTCATTTTCAGCCTTGGCTAGTGTGTAGTTTGCATGTTCTCCCCATGTCTGAGTGCATTTCTGGTGTTGCTTGGGGATTCCCTCCACAGTTCAGGGACGTGCAGGTAGGGTGAATAGGCTGTGCTAAATTCCCCTGCAATGTGCAGGTTAGGGTGATTAACCATAACAAATGTGGAGTTGGAGGGAAAAGGTGGACAGGGACATTTTTTTTGGAGAGTCAAAGCACACTAGTACTGTCTGACCCACTCTGACCACCAGCATTTGTTGTTTTCAGTACACATTCCAACTTTTGCATTAATTTGCTCTTTCCAGTTAGCCTACTGTTGCTCAATGCTGTTCCTCAAATTTGCTTTCCTCAATTTCAATGCATTGTCTCCTGTATGCACTTATTCAGATTCTGCTATTTCAAATTTTCTCTCCTATATCAGACTTTGTCCCCTGTTGATTCCCATGCAATAGCAGGCACATTTATGTCTCCATGGACTTTAGCACAGCCTTCAGAAGGTTCCGCATGGAAGATGGTTAGGTCGGGTTAGATCACAAAGAATTCAGGGAGGGCTAGCCAGTTAGATACAAAATTGTCTTGACAGTGCTAGAAGGAGAATGGTGGTAGAGAGTTGTTCCACTGGAGGCCTGTGAGCAGTGGTGTGCTGCAAGGATCGGTGCTGGGTCCACAGTTGTTCATTATTTAGATAAATTATTTGATAAAAATACAGGAGGCATGATGGTAAGTTTGCGGATGACAGCAAAATTGGAGTATAATGGACAGTGAAGACATTTATCTAAGAGTGCAACTGGGCCAGTGGGCTGAGGAATGGCAGATGGAATTTAATTCAGATAAATGCGAGGTATTGCATTTTGGTAAGACAACCAGGGCAGGACTTACACAGTTAAAGGAAGGGCTCTTGGGGAGTGTTCTCAAACAGGGAGACCAAGGGGTCTAGGTACATAATTGTTTGAAAGTGGCGTCAGGGAGTCAGGGTGGTGCATTTGGTATATTGTCTTCATCGGTGAGAGCATTGAGTACAGGAGTTGGGAAGTCATGTTTGGTGAGGCCACATTTGAAATACTATTTGCAGATGACACAAAGGTTGGAGGTGTTGTTGACAGTATAGAGGGCTGTCGTAGGCTGCAGCGGGACATTGACAGGATGCAGAGATGGGCTGAGAGGTGGCAGATGGAGTTCAACCTGGATAAATGCGAGTGATGCATTTTGGAAGGTCGAATTTGAAAGCTGAGTACAGGACTAAGGATAGGATTCTTGGCAATGTGGAGGAACAGAGCGATCTTGGTGTGCAGGTACATAGATCCCTTAAAATGGCCACCCAAGTGGACAGGGTTGTTAAGAAAGCATATGGTGTTTTCACTTTCATTAGCAGGGGATTGAGTTTAAGAGTCATGAGGTCTTGATGCAGCTCTATAAAACTTTGGTTAGACCGCACTTGGAATACTGTGTCCAGTTCTGGTCACCCTATTATAGGAAAGATGTGGATGCTTTGGAGAGGGATCAGAGGAGGTTTACCAGGATGCTGCCTGGACTGGAGGGCTTATCTTATGAGGAGAGGTTGACTGAGCTCGGACTTTTTTCATTGGAGAAAAGGAGGAGAAGAGAGGATCTAATTGAGGTAAACAAGATAATGAGAGGCATAGGTAGAGTCGATAGCCAGAGACTATTTCCCAGGGCAGAAATGACTAACACGAGGGGTCATAGCTTTCAGCAGGTGGAGGAAAAGTATAGAGGGGATGTCAGCGGCGGGTTCTTTACACAGAGTTGTGAGAACATGGAATGCGTTGCCAGCAGCAGTTGTGGAAGCAAGGTCATTGGGGACATTTAAGAGACTGCTGGACATGCATATGATCACAGAAATTTGAGGGTGCATACATGAGGATCAGTGGTCAGCACAACATCGTGGGCCGAAGGGCCTATTCTGTGCTGTACTGTTCTATGTTCTATATTTACAATTCTGGTCACCTTGCAATAGGAAGGATGTTATTAAACTGGAATGGGTGCAAAACAGATTTACAAAGGTGCTACCGAGACTGGAGTGTTTGAGTTATAAGGAGAGGCTGAACGGCAGAGACGTAGGTGACATGGTCGAGGTTTATAAAATCATAAGGGGCAGTAGATAAAGGGTGTATGTACATTGAACAAGCGGCTAGAGAAAGTAGTACGGGTGAGTACAATTACAACATTTAGAAGGAATTTCGACAGCTACATAGTTAAGCATAGGCTTAGAGGAATATGGGCCAAATATAGGCAAATGGGACTAGTTTCTTTGTGAGTGGGAGATCATGCCTCACAGATTTGTTAGAGTTCTTTGATGAAGTGACCAGCAAGGTTGATGTGGGCAGGGCAATGAACATAGTCTATATGTATTACAGTAGGCCTTTAATAAGGTTCTACATGGCAGGCTACTCTTGAAGGCTAAATTACATGGAATCCAAAATAAGCTGGCAAACTGGATACAAAATTGGTTTGATGATAGGACGCAGAGGGTAATAGTGGAAGGATGCTTGTCAGACTGGAGGCTTGTGAGTAGTGGAGTACCTCAGGGGTCGTGTTGAGTCCATTGCTGTTTGTTACCTATATCAATGATTTGGATGAGAATGTTCCAAGGCATTCATTAATTTGCTGTTGGCACTAAACTAGGCAGCATTGTGGACAGTGAGGAAGGTAATCAGAAATTGCAGCAAGACCTTGACCAGCTGGGAGTTTATGGAGTTTAGTATGGATAAGTGTGTGGTCTTGCATTTTGGAAAGTCAAGTCAAGGTAGGAATTTCATGGTGAATGGTCGGGCCTTAAGAGTGTCATGGAACAGAGGGACCTTGGAGTTCAGGTTCACAGTTCTCTGAAAGTGGTGTCCCCAGGTAGACAGGGCAATAATGAAGGCTTTTGGCACACTGGCCCTCATCAATCAGGTCATTGAGTATAGAAGTTGGGAAGTTAGTTGCTGTTATCCAGGATGTTGGTGAGACCACGCTTGGAGTATTGCGTTCAGTTTTGGTCACCCTGTTGTAGGAAGGATGTTACTAATCTAGAAAGAATGCAGAAGAAATTTACAAGGATATTGTCTGGACTCCCCATGGTCTGAGTTTTAGGGAGAGGTTGAACAAGCTAGCATGTTTATTGTAGAGCATAGGAGACTGAGGGGGGAACCTTTTAGAGGTGTATAAGATTATGAGAGGCATGGACAGGGTAAATGCGCTCAGTCTTTTTCCCAGGGTTGGAGAATGGAGGACAAGAGGGCATAAAAGAGAACCTGAGAGGCAACTTTCTTGCACAGAGGGTGATATGCATATGGATGAGCTGCCAGCGGAAGTGGTGGAGGCATATACATTAATAACATTTAAAAGGCATTTAGACAAACACATGGATAGGAAAGGATTAGAAGGATATGGGTCAAGTGCAGGGAAATCGGTTATGGAGGGCAAACATTTTGGTCAGCATAGACCAATTTGGGCCAAAGACATGTCTCCGTGCTGTAGGACTCTATGACTTGAGTTCATTTCAAGAAACCTGGTGAGCATGGACAAGTTGGGCCGAAGGTCTGTTTCCATGTTATGTGACTCTGCGTCACAAGGCACACTGATGTTGCCACCCAGGAAAAGCTATCTCCAAAGACCACCAATGACTGCACGTTGTTCAGCACCTTTCGCGAATCCTCAGTATTGGAGTAGTGCATGTCCAAAGTCAGCAAGACCGAACGATAGCCCTAGATTTGTGATGACAAGTGACAAGTAGCATTTGTCCACACATGTGCCAGGCCATGATCATCTTAGAACAATAGACGATATGTTGACCTTTGGCATTTGATGGTTGCATCATTAGAGGGGGCGAAAGTGAAGACTGCAGATGCTGGAGATCAGAGTCGAAGAGTGTGGTGCTGGAAAAGCTGTCAGGCAGCATCCGGGCAGTAGGAGACTCAACGTTTTGAGCATAAGCTGATGAAGAGCTAATACTCAACACGTCGATTCTCTGCTCCTTGGATGCTGCCTGACCGTCTATGGTTTCTCAGCACCACTTCTTTGACTCAGCATCATTGAAGCCCACCTCCCAATCTCTATCCCAGGGTTACTATTGATCGGAAACGGAAGTGAACACTGCTGGCCATATAAGTACTGTGCCTCCAAGAGCAGACTCATGAGCATCTGCAACAAGTTTGAACTGGCCTCAGGATACAAGGTAACTCAAGGCAGCAGCAATGTCATATTAGCACACGAATATAGAACAATACAGTGCAGAACAGGCCCTTTGGTTCACGATGTTGTGCTGAGGATTAATCCTAATATAAAATATAATAACTTAACCTATGCACCCTTCATTGCACTGCTATCCATGTGCATGTCCAGCAGTCACTTAAATGTCCCTAATGAAATGTAGGGGGTGATGGATTCTCAGGGAACGTAGTGCGAACAGCCAAGTTTCTGGTGTTGAGACTGGCTCTAATGCAACGAAGGGGTATGTCGGCTTCCAAGAGATGTGTTAGGGGATTCTGTAGTCCAAGGCACAGACAGACGTTTCTGTGGCCAGCAGAGAAAAAGCAGAATGGTGTGTTGTTTCCCTGGTGCCAGGATCAAGGATGACTCAGAAAGGTTGCAGAATGTTCTCACAGGAGAGAGGGGCCAGCAAGAGGTCATTGTCCACATTGGAACCAACGATATACCTATTTCTCCTGGGAATATCCTCCCTCAGCACCCTGGAAAGGGTGCAGAGGAGATTTACAAGGATGTTGCCTGTATGGAAGGAATGTCTTACGAGGAAAGGCTGAGGGCCTTGAGGCTGTTCTCGTTAGGGAGAAGAAGGTTGAGAGGTGACTTAATAGAGACATACAAGATAATCAGAGGGTTAGATAGGGTGGACAGGGAGAGCCTTTTTCCAAGTGTGGGGACGGCAAACCTGAGGAGACACAACTTTTAAAAGTGAGGGGAGATAGGTATAAGACAGATGTCAGAGGTAGTTTCTTTACTCAGAGTAGTAAGGGTATGGAATGCTTTGCCTGCATCGGTAGTAGATTTGCCAACTTTAAGTGCATTTAAGTCGTCATTGGACAGGCATATGAACGTACATGGAATAGTGTAGGCGGAATGGGCTTCAGATTAGTATTGCATGGCGGCACAACATCGAGTGCCGAAGGGCCTGTACTGCGCTGTAATGTTTTATGTTCTATCGGAAGGGAAAAGGTTGAGATTCTGAAGGGAGATTACAAAGAGGCAGAACTTTAAAAAGGAGGTCCTCAAGGGTAGTAATATCTGGATTACCCCAGTGCTACGAGCTAGTGAGGGCAGGAATAGGAGGATAGAGCAGGAGATGAGGATGCATGGCTGAGGAGCTGGTGTATGAGAGAAGGATTCTCATTTTTGGATCATTGGAATCTCTTTTGGGGTAGAAGTGACCTGTACAAAAAGGACGGATTGCACCTAAATTGGAAGGGGATTAATATACTGGCAGGGAAATTTGCTAGAACTGCTTAGGAGGATTAAGACTAGTAAGGTGGGGGTTGGGACCCAGGGAGATCGCGAGGAAAGAGATCAATCTGAGACTGGTACAGTTGAGAACAGAAGTGAGTCAAACAGTCAAGGCAGGCAGGGACAAGGTAGGACTCATAAATTAAACTGCATTTATTTCAATGCAAGGGGCCTAACAGGGAAGGCAGATGAACTCAGGACATGGCTAGGAACATGGGACTGGGATATCATAGCAATTACGGAAACATGGCTCAGGGATGGGCAGGACGGCAGCTTAATGATCCAGGATACAAATGCTACAGGAAGGATAGAAAGGGAGGCAAGAGAGGAGGGGGAGTGGCATTTTTGATAAGGGATAGCATTACAGCTGTGCTGAGGAGGATATTCCCAGAAATACATCCAGGGAAGTTATTTGGGTGGAACTGAGAAATAAGAAAGGGATGATCACCTTATTGGGATTGTATTATAGACACCCTAATACTCAGAGGGAAATTGAGAAACAGATTTGTAAGGAGATCTCAGCTATCTGTAAGAATAATGGGGTAGTTATGGTAGGGGATTTTAACTTTCCAAACATCGACTGGGACTGCCATAGTGTTAAAGGTTTAGACAGAGAGGAATTTCTTAAGTGCATACAAGACAATTTTCTGATTCAGTATGCGGATGTACCTACTAGAGAAGGTGCAAAACTTGACCCACTCATGGAAATAAGGCAGGGTAGGAGACTGAGGTGTCAGTGGGGGAGCACTTTGGGGCCAGTGACCATAATTCTATTCGTTTTAAAATAGTGATGGAAAAGGATAGACCAGATCTAAAAGTTGAACTTCTAAATTAGAGAAGGGCCAATTTTGATGGTTGAAAATGTGTTGCTGGTTAAAGCACAGCAGGTTAGGCAGCATCCAAGGAACAGGAAATTCGACATTTCGGGCCAGAGCCCTTCATCAGGAAGGCTCTGGCTCTGGCCCGAAACGTCGAATTTCCTGTTCCTTGGATGCTGCCTAACCTGCTGTGCTTTAACCAGCAACACATTTTCAACTGTGATCTCCAGCATCTGCAGACCTCACTTTTTACCCCAATTTTGATGGTATTAGGCAAGAACTTTCGAAAGCTGATTGGAGGCAGATGATCGCAGGTAAAGGGACGGCTGGAAAATGGGAAGCCTTCAGAAATGAGATAACAAGAATCCAGCGAAAGTATATTCCTGTCAGGGTTAAAGGGAAGGCTGGTAGGTATAGGGAATGCTGGGTGGCTAAAGAAACTGAGGGTTTGATTAAGAAAAAGAAGGAAGCATTAGTAAGGTACAGACAGGATAGATCAAGTGAATCCATAGAAGATTATAAAGGAAGTAGGAGTATACTTAAGAGGGAAATCAGGAGGGCAAAAAGGTGACATGAGATAGCTTTGGCAAATACAATTAAGGAGAATCCAAAGGGTTTTTACAAATATATTAAGGACAAAAGGGTAACTAGGGAGAGAATAGGGCCCCTCAAAGATCAGCAAGGCGGTCATTGTGTGGAGCCACAGAGAATGGGGGAGATACTAAATGAATGTTTTGCATCAGTATTTACTGTGGAAAAGGATATGGAAGATATAGACTGTAGGGGAAATAGATGGTGACATCTTGCAAAATGTCCAGATTACAGAGGGGGAAGTGCTGAATGTCTTGAAACGGTCAGAGGTGGATAAATCCCCAGGACCTGATCAGGTGTACCCGAGAACTCTGTGGAAAGGTAGAGAAGTGATCGCTGGGCCGCTTGCTGAGATATTTGTATCATCGATAGTCACAGGTGAGGTGCCAGAAGACTGAAGGTTAGCAAACGTGGTGCCACTGTTTAAGAAAGGCGGTAAAGACAAGCCAGGGAACTATAGACCGGTGAGCCTAACCTCAGTGGTGGGCAAGTTGTTGGAGGGAATCTTGAGGGACAGGATGTACACGTATTTGGAAAGGCAAGGACTGATTCGGGATAGTCAACATGGCCTTGTGCGTGGGAAATCATGTCTCACAAACTTGATTGAATTTTTTGAAGAAGTAACAAAGAAGATTGATGAGGGCAGAACAGTAGATTTGATCTATATGGACTTCAGTAAGGCGTTCGACAAGGTTCCCCATGGGTGACTGATGAGCAAGGTGAGATCTCATGGAATACAGGGAAAACTAGCCATTTGGATACAGAACTGGCTCAAAGGTAGAAGACAGAGGGTGGTGGTGGAGGGTTGTTTTTCAGTCTGGAAGCCTGTAACCATTGGAGTGCCACAAGGATCGGTGCTGGGTCCTCTACTTTTTGTCATTTACGTAAATGATTTGGATGCGAGCATAAGAGGTACAGTTAGTAAGTTTGCAAATGACACCAAAATTGGAGGTGTAGTGGACAGCGAAGAGGGTTACCTCAGATTACAACAGGATCTGGACCAGATGGGCCAATGGGCTGAGAAGTGGCAGATGGAGTTTAATTCAGATAAATGTGAGGTGCTGCATTTTGGGAAAGCAAATCTTAGCAGGATTTATACACTTAATGGTAAGGTCCTAGGGAGTGTTGCTGAACAAAGAGACCTTGGAGTGCAGGTTCATAGCTCCTTGAAAGTGGAGTTGCAGGTAGATAGGATCGTGAAGAAGGCATTTGGTATGCTTTCCTTTATTGATCAGAGTGTTGAGTACAGGAGTTGGGAGGTCATGTTGCGGCTGTCTGAGAACAGACCCAAGTCCTCCAGCCCTTCCTCATAACACCTTTCCTCCAGACCGGGCAACATCCTGGTAAATCTCCTCTGCACCTTTTCCAATGCTTCCAAATCCTTCCTCTAATGGGGTAACCAGAACTGTACACAATACTCCAAGTGAGGCCCCACTAGCGTGTTGTTCAGTTGATGCATGACATCATGGGTCCGGAACGCAGTCCCTCGACCAATAAAACTGTGTGCCACCTTAAAGGTACTATCAACCTGGGCGGCAACTGTCAGGGATCTATGTACATGGACACCGAGATCACGCTGCTCATTTACACTATCAAGAATCTTTCCATTGACCCAGTATTCTGCCTTCCTGTTATTCTTCCCAAAGTGAATCACTTCACATTCCTGCATTGAACTCCATTTACCATCTCTCAGTCCAATTCTGCAGTTTATCCGAGTGCCCCTGCAACATTCTTCCGCACTGTCCATTACCCCACTGACTTTAGTGTCATCTGCAAACTTATTAACCCATCCACCTATGCCTACATCCAAAGCATTTATCATTGGATAAATCCCAGGGGACTATGGGAACTGGGCTGATCAATCATTTCTCCCTTGACCAACAGCACATTCCTGAACATGATGGGCAATATAGCATGGCCGATTCACCTAACCTGCACATCTTTGGATTGTGGGAGGAAACTGGAGCACCCAGAGGAAACCCAGCAGACATGGGTCCCTGGTGCTGTGAGGCAGCAGAGCTAACCACGGAGCCACTGTACCCCCAAATGGGGGAACACACATCCTCCTGCTAATGGCCACCTTTGTGTGTGTCTGCATCAAGCTGTGTGCAGACCTTTGGTTCACAAACACTAAATATAACAAGGTACTGAAGTTCCTTTCACCCTGGTGCAGGGCTGGCACCATGGTTAGCTCTGCTACCCGACAACACCAGGGACCTGTGTTTGATACCAGCCTTGGTTGACTGGCTGTATAGAGTTTGCACATTTCCCCTGTGTCTGTGTGGGTTCCACTCAATAAAAAGATGTGCAGGTTGGGTAGATTGGCTGTCCAGGGATGCGAAGGCTATGTGGATTAGTCATGGTTAATAGCTGGGATACGGAGATAATGTGGGGCACAGGGTTTGGATGGGATGCCCTTTGAGGGGTCAGTGCAGAATTAACTGGCTGAGAGGCCTCTATCTGCATTGTAAAGAATTTATGTTGTGAAGGATAAGTCTGATCTTGTTTCTGCAGAACATTCCAAGTAGTTGGACAATTTGTATCAGCTGTTCCTCCAGCAAAGGCTTTTAAGAAAAACAGTCTTGAACACAAGTCCATCAGGCAGGGGTCAGCACATAGCATCTTGAGAGGGTTGATCCTGTGGATAGTTTCCTGAGCAGACAGTTAAAAAAATCATTTAGCAGAACACCTATGCAGCAAGGCACAGTTTGGCTGGTGGTGAGAAGGGCACTATGCATTAGATCCTTCATGTACACTTGGAATATCTGCACCATTGTATACTGCCCTCAAAGTGGCTGCCAGCGATGGGGGTGGGAGGCTGGGGTGAAGGGATCTCTTCAAATGTGCCTTTGCAAAGATGATCTGGAGAGAGATGTCAAGATTTGTCCCAAACAATTCATTGACACAGGACTCTGCGCTCCATGGGCTGTTGCCCGGGACACACTTTGAGACAAATATAAATGCCTGGCAAATCATCGACTTGCTTTGTAGTCTCTCTGAAACTTGTTGGTTTTCCAGTGATAAGGAGCTGACCTTGACCGAGTGTTGCAGACTGGTGCTTTCCAAAGTTCAAAACAACATCAAGAGGGACAAACTAAAGTTTGGACTAGGGCAGCTACTGACAAGATGCAGTGGGGAAAAACCGCTGTCTGAGGGCTTTATGATGGTCTGTTCAGTTAGCAGACTCTTGTTGCATTGAAATGGACATAAATTGTTTCCTGTATGAGTAGGAAATACCTTTGTTTTTGCAACAGCAGGGATGTTTTGAGGAATGCGTCATTTGATTTTCTCTGCAAAGAATGTGCAGAACAAATTTAGAATCTCTGTATGTACTTATAAATGATTTTATGAACAAAGTGGATTTTTGAGATAAAAGATGGAATAGGGGCTTGCTCTGTCCACTCCACGCATGGACCTGGTATTGCAGTACCTCCGGGCACGGTGCACCCTCATCTATAAATCTAAGAACATGGCTATAGCTCAGGTTTTTTGGTGCTTTGCCTGCGTGTGTGAACTTTCGTTTTAAAGTTTGTAAGGGTGCTTCATTTGTCTTTGCGTCGGTCTACAACTCAAACCCCAAATTTTGCACAAAACATACCTACCACGTGCGCTCACAAAACCACAAATTGCTGGAGAAACTCAGCAAATCTGCCAGCATTTGCACAAACAAAGCAGTGTTTCAAACCCAGTGACGGTTATTCAGAATCCAGTTTGGTGCTGGTGCAAATCTATCCGTCTCCCCACCCCCTCCCCCTCCCCCATGAACATTATGCTAACAGCATGTTAATATTTTGAAACAAAATCGGGGAGGGGGGGGGTGAGGTTTATTCAGTTGTTGGGCGTGGTGCTCGATTGGATCCCTTTGTGTTACGATTAGAGTGGCGCTGGAAAAGAACAGCAGGTCAGGCAGCCTCCGAGGAGCAAGAAAACTGTCGTTTCGGGCATAAGCCCTTAAGTGACCTCCAGTGATGAAGATTTTACACCCTGGGGTGCTGTGCTTTTCCAGCACCACACTCTTGACTGTGATCTGTGCGATCGGGTCAGACTATGGGGTGCCGGATCTCAGTGTCATCCTGGCGGCTGTTAGTGTTGGTGTTTGCTGGCTTCCCCGGGCACAGCCCGCTCTGGATTAACCTCTGGACCCTGTGTGAGCCACAATGATGGATCCACACGATGGAGCATCAGCCTCCGAATGGTCCTGTCTCCTGGGCCTACACTCCTGGAATCACGGGTTCTTCTGTTCAAGGAACAAGCTCCTGTTGTGTTTGCAGAAAGATCCTAAACAGGTACTGTCGAAATTCAGAAAGGAATGCAATAATAATCTTACAATAATTCATTAATTATTTACAGTATATTAATATTCCTTCCTTTCTAACTTGTCCAAGATCCTGGAGTTTTAAACTGCGTGAACAATGGGTCTGAGACTTTATTATCAACCACGACCCCGAGAGGCTGGATTCACCCAGGTAAGAACGCAGATTCCCATTCCTTGGGGACAGCAGTGAATCAAACGGGACTTCAGGGTGGGATTTGAAGGTATTAACCCAAGAGCACCTAGTCTGTTTAACACTTCTGTTTGTTTCCTTTTCCTGATCCAGTTTAAAATCATGTGATCACTCTGTTTGATTCAGTAAGTTTGGAGATTTCTGATGTTCAAATTGTCAGTCATTATGAAATCCATAAAGGTATAAAAGCAAATTACTGCGGATGCTGGAATCTGGAATTATGAAATCCATGTTCACTCATCAACTACACTAACCTGATGTACTCTCCCTCCTTATCATCGGAAATTTAAACAAAATCAATTTGTTTGTAGTCATGAGATGAAGGCACAGGTCAGCATTTATTTCCCATTCCTAATTGCCCAGAAGCAGTTGAGAGCCAAGCAGCTTGTTGTGGGTCTGGAGTCACATGTAGACCAGGCCAGATCAGGATGGCAGTTGCCTCCCCTGAAGGACATCAGTGAACAAATATGTTTTCCCCAACAATGGATTCATGATCATTGACAGACTCTTACTCCTAGATTTTCTCTTAATTCTGCATTTTGGGAAAACAAATCTTAGCAGGACTTATACACTTAATGGTAAGGTCCTAGGGAGTGTTGCTGAACAAAGAGACCTTGGCGTGCAGGTTCATAGCTCCTTGAAAGTGGAGATGGAGGTAGATCGGATAGTGAAGAAGGTGTTTGGTATGCTTTCCTTTCTTGGTCAGAGTATTGGTATAGGAGTTGGGAGGTCATGTTGCGGCTGTACAGGACATTGGTCAGGCCACTGTTGGAATATTGCATGCAATTCTGGTCTCCTTCCTATCGGAAAGGTGTTGTGAAACTTGAAAGGGTTCAGAAAAGATTTACAAGGATGTTGCCAGGCGTGGAGGATCTGAGCTATAGGGAGAGGCTGAACAGGCTGGGGCTGTTTTCCCTGGAGTGTCGGAGGCTGAGGGGTGACCTTATAGAGGTCTACAAAATTATGAGGGGCACGGATAGGATAAATAGGCAAAGTCTTTTCCCTGGAGTCGTGGAGTCCAGAACTAGAGGGCATAAGTTTAGGGTGAGAGGGGAAAGATATAAAAGAGACCTAAGGGGCAACTTTTTCACGCAGAGGGTGGTACGTGTATGGAATGAGCTGCCAGAGAATGTGGTGGAGGCTGGTACAATTGTAACATTTAAGAGGCATTTGAATGGGTATATGAATAGGAAGGGTTTGGAGGGATATGGGCCGGGTGCTGGCAGGTGGGACTAGAGTGGATTGGGATATCTGGTCGGAGTGGTCGGGTGGACCGAAGGGTCTGTTTCCATGCTGTACATCTCTATGATTCTAAATCCTCCATCCCTGGCAACATCCTTGTCAATCTTTTCCGAACCCTTTCAAGTTTCACAACATTTTTCCGATAGGAAGGAGACCAGCTATAAGGAGAGATTGAGAGAAAACAGGCTGGGGCTGTTTTCCCTAGACCGTCGGAGGCTGAGGGGTGACCTTATAGAGGTTTATAAAATCATGAGGGGCATGAGGGATAAATACACCAAGTCTTTTCCCTGGGGTGGCGGAGTCCAGAACTAGAGGGCATAGGTCTATGGTGAGAGGGGAAAGATATAAAAGAGACCTAAGGGGCAACTTTTTCACACTGAAGGTGGTATGTGTATGGATGAGCTATCAGAGGAAGTGGTTGAGGCATTTAAAAGGCATCTGGATGTGTATATGATTAGGAAGGGTTTGGAGGGATAAGGGGTGGGTGCTGGCAGTGGGACTAGATTAGGTCAGGATATGTGTTGGGCATGGAAGGGTTGGACCGAAGGGTCTGTTTCCATGCTGTACATCTCTATGACTCTATTTTCATTGGATTCAAATTCCACCATCTGCCATGGTCGAATTCAAGTCAGGTCCCTGCTGATTACACTTGCAGGAAATGCACCCATCTCCAGCTCCTCCAAAACTGTGTTAGGGTCCAGGAGCAGGAATTAGATGAACTTAGGATCATTCGGGAGGCAGAGGGGGTCATAGATCGGAGCTTTAGGGAAGTAGTAACTTCAAAGGTTGCAGACAGATGGGTGACAGTGAGGGGGACTGGGAGGAAGCATCTAGTGGAGAGACCCCCTGCGGCTGTTCCCCTCAAGAACAAGTATACCGTTTTGGATACTTGTGGGGGGGGGGGACTTACCATGGGTGAGCAATGGGGTTCAGGCCTCTGGCGTGGAGCCTGTCCCTGTTGCTCAGAAGGGAAGGGTGGAGAAGAGCAGAGCGTTAGGTTTTTGGGACTCGATAGTTCGGGGCACAGATAGGTGGTTTTGTGGGGGCGAGAGAGACTCACGTTTGGTATGTTGCCTCCCAGGTGCAAGGGTACGTGATGTCTCTGATCGTGATTTCCGGGTCCTTAAGGGGGAGGGGGAGCAGCCCGAAGTCGTGGTCCACATTGGCACCAACGACATTGGTAGGAAGAGGGATGAGGATGTTAGGCAGGCTTTCAGGGAGCTAGGTTGGAATCTCAGAGTTAGAACAAACAGAGTTGTTGTGTCTGGTTTGTTACCCGTGCCACGTGATAGAGAGTCGAGGAATAGGCAGAGAGAGCAGTTAAATGCGTGGCTACAGGCATGGTGCAGGAGGGAGGGATTCCGGTTTCTGGATAACTGGGGTTCTTTCTGGGGAAGGTGGGACCTCTATAAACAGGATGGTCTACACCTGAACCAGAGGGGCACCAGTATCCTTGGGGGGAGGTTTGCTAGTGCTCTTTGGGGGGGTTTAAACTAACTCTGCAAGGGCATGGGAACCTAGACTGTAGCTTTAGGGTGCAGGACCTGGAGTGTAGGAAGGTTAGGAACATGGCATCAATCTCGAAGGAGGGTGCCTGTAAACAGGAAAGTGGCTTGAAGTGTGTATACTTCAATGCGAGAAGTATACGAAATAAGGTAGGTGAACTTGCAGCGTGGGTTGGTACCTGGGATTTCGATGTTGTGGCTATTACGGAGACATGGGTAGAACAGGGACAGGATTGGCTGTTGTAGGTCCGAGGGTTTAAATGTTTTAGTAGGGTCAGAGGTGGGGGTAAAAGAGGGGGAGGTGTGGCATTGCTTGTCAAAGACAGAATTATAGCAGTGGAAAGGACGATGGATGAAGACTCGCCATCTGAGGTAGTTTGGGCTGAGGTTAAAAATAGGAAAGGTGAGGTCACCCTGTTAGGAGTTTTCTACAGGCCTCCTAATAGTCCTAGAGACGTAGAAGAAAGGATTGCGAGGATGATTCAGGAGAAGAGTGAAAGTAATAGGGTAGTTGTTATGGGGGACTTTAACTTTCCAGATATTGACTGGGAAAGCTATAGTTCGAGTTTGTTAGATGGGTCAGTGTTTGTCCAATGTGTGCAGGAGGGTTTCCTGACACAGTATGTAGACAGACCAACAAGAGGTGAGGCTATACTGGATTTGGTTCTGGGTAATGAACCAGGCCAGGTGTTAGAATTGGAGGTAGGTGAGCACTTCGGGGACAGTGACCACAACTCGGTGACTTTTACTCTAGTGATGGAGAGGGATAAGTGTGCACTGCAGGTCAAGAGCTATAGCTGGGGGCAGGAAAATTATGATGCGGTGAGGCATGGCTTAGGATGCGTGGCTTGGAAAAGTAGGCTTCAAGGGAAGGGTG
The DNA here is from genome assembly GCF_020745735.1 of Hemiscyllium ocellatum. Classification (NCBI taxonomy): domain Eukaryota; kingdom Metazoa; phylum Chordata; class Chondrichthyes; order Orectolobiformes; family Hemiscylliidae; genus Hemiscyllium; species Hemiscyllium ocellatum. Next base: position 320,134 of record NC_083401.1, on the reverse strand, counting down.
CAATAGATATGTGGAGCTTGTTCAAGGAGCAACTATTGAGTGTCCTTGATAAGTGTGTACCTGTCAGGCAGGGAGGAAAGGGTCGTGTGAGGGAGCCGTGGTTTAATAAGGATTTGGAATCCCTAGTTAAAGGGAAGAGGGTGGCCTATGTAAAGATGAGGCGTGAAGGTTCAATTGGGGCGATTGAGAGTTATAAGGTAGCCAGGAAGGATCTAAAGAGAGAGCTAAGAGCAGCAAGGAGGGGACATGAAAAGTCCTTGGTTGGTAGGATTAGGGAAAACCCAAAGGTTTTCTATAGGTATGTCAGGAATAAAAGAATGACTAGGGTAGGAATAGGTCCAGTCAAGGATAGTAGTGGGAAATTGCGTGTGGAGGCTGAAGAGATTGGGGAGACACTGAATGAATACTTTCGTCAGTATTCACTCAGGAACAGGACATTGTTGCAGATGTGAATATTGAGTCACAACTAATTAGAATGGATGGGCTTTGAGGAATGTCGGGAAGAGATGTTGGAAATTCTGGAAAGGGTGAAAATAGATAAGTCCCCTGGGCCTGATGGCATTTATCGTAGGATTCTCTGGGAAGCAAGGGAGGAGATTGCAGAGCCATTGGCCTATGTCGTCATTGTCTACAGGAACAGTGTCAGAAGACTGGAGGATGGCAAATGTGGTTCCCTTGTTCAAGAAGGGGAGTAGGGATAACCCTAGTAACTTTAGGCCGGTGAGTCTCACTTCTGTTGTGGGCAAAGTCTTAGAGAGAATTGTAAGGGATAGGATTTATGAACATCTGGATAGGAATAATGTGATCAAGGACAGTCAGCATGGTTTTGTGAAGGGCAGGTCGTGCCTCACAAACCTTATTGAATTCTTTGAGAAGGTGACTAAGGAGGTAGACAAGGGTAAAGTGGTAGATGTGGTGTATATGGATTTTAATAAGGCGTTTGATAAGGTTCCCCATGGTAGGCTACTGCAAAAATACGGAGGTATGGCATTGATGGTGCATTAGAGGTTTGGATTAGGAATTGGCTGGCTGGAAGAAGACAGAGGGTAGTAGTTGATGGTAAAGGTTCATCTTGGAGTGCAGTTACTAGTGGTGTTCCGCAAGGATCTGTTTTGGGACCAATGCTGTTTGTCATTTTTATAAATGACCTGGAGGAGGGGCTAGAAGGTTGAGTGAGCAAGTTTGTGGATGATACAAAAGTCGGTGGAGTTGTTGACAGTGAGGAAGGATGTGGCAGGTTACAGAGGGATATAAATAAGTTGCAGAGCTGGGCAGAAAGGTGGCAAATGGAGTTCAATGTAGGCAAGTGTGAAGTGATTCACTTTGGTAAGAGTAACAAGAAGATGGGGTACTAGGCTAATGGTCGGGTATGGTAGTGTGGATGAGCAGAGGGATCTTGGTGTCCATGTACACAGATCTCTGAAAGTTGCCACCCAGATAAATAGTGCTGTGAAGAAGCCATATGGCGTACTGGCTTTTATTGGTAGAGGAATTGAGTTCCGGAGTCCTGAGGTCATGTTGTAGTTGTATAAGACTCTGGTGCGGCCTTATCTGGAGTATTGTGTGCAGTTTTGGTCGCCATACTATAGGAAGGATGTGGAGGCACTGGAACGGGTGCAGAGGAGGTTTACCAGGATGTTGCCTGGTACGGTAGGAAGATTGTATGAGGAAAGGCTGAGGCACTTGGGGCTGTTTTCATTGGAGAAAAGAAGGTTTAGGGGAGATTTGATAGAGGTGTACAAGATGATTAGGGGTTTAGACAGGGTTGACCATGAGAACCTTTTTCCACGTATGGAGTCAGCTATTACGAGGGGGCATAGCTTTAAATTAAGGGGTGGTAGGTATAGGACAAATGTTAGGGGTAGATTCTTTACTCAGCGAGTCGTGAGTTCGTGGAATGCCCTGCCAGTAGCAGTGGTGGACTTTCCCTCTTTGTGGGCATTTAAACGGGCATTGGATAGGCATATGGAGGATAGTGGGCTAGTGTAGGTTAGGTGGGCTTGAATCGGCGCAACATCGAGGGCCAAAGGGCCTGTACTGCGCTGTATTTTTCAATGTACTATGTTCTATGTAGGTCCCTGGGATATTACCTGGGTCTTTGGAATAACAGGAGAAAGTGAGGTCTGCAGATGCTGGAGATTCCTGATGAACGGCTTATGCCTGAAACGTCGTATTTCCTGTTCCTTGGATGCTGCCTGACCTGCTGCGCTTTTTCAGCAACACATTTTCATCTCTGGATTAACAGTCTAACAATAGTTAAAAAGCACACAACTCCAGGTTATACTCCAACAGGTTTAATTGGAAGCACATTAGCTTTCGGAGCGTCGCTGCTTCATCATGTGGTTCATGGACTCTCCCATCCAACACTGGCATCTCCAAATCAATCTAGCAATCATATCACTAGAGCATCTCCTCCCCAATATCGAGCACTAATTGCCATAAGACATTCATGTTGGTTTTTCTGAATTATGTCACATTCAGACCGAATAATGAATGACTATGTTTGACATTGTGTTGGCTGGTGGAAGCACTTTGTGTCATTTGGCTGCAGGCTGTAGGTCACTCTCTCCAGGCCCAGGTAAGGGTCAAGATTCTCGGATTAGCTATAAATGAGGATTTAATGGGCCGGTTTATATGCGGGTATGCCAGTTCTGCGATTAATTCGATAAATGCTCATCAGTAAATAATGTGAGTTATTCTTGTGATTTGTTATGACTCAATGCTTATTTTTTCAGAGCACAGAACTTCTCTGTTAGTACCTAGAAATTCTCAAAGCTCTGGCAGACAGGAGACAGTTCAGTGACAGCTGGAAAACAGTGTATGGTCTTCACTAGGATTTGGAAAACAGCAGCGTGGTCTGTGCTCAGCTCCTTTGTGGAGTCACAGTGCCTGTGTCAAGGCAGTAGTGTGCTCATGGGGACTGAGGTCCCTGAATGGACGGACAATGAGACACTTCTGTCAGACTGCCCTCGATCTTCAGCCACTCGCCAAAATTGCACCAAACTCAACAGTGTTGGTCTGACATAATCTGGTGAGTACTGACTTACTGAAAAACAGACACATTTCACTTTAGTATTTGTAAAAGTAATGGTGTTGATATTTGCATGCATCAGTCTAACAGTGTCAAATCTAAACTTGTCAGAGAGTCACAATGTTCTCCTGCACAGAGAAGAGGTCTCCTTGGAGATAGTGACCACAGTTCAATTACGTTCACAATAGCAATGGGCAGGATAAGTATATACTGCAGGGAAGGAGGTATAATTGGAGGAAAGGTAATTATGATGCGATTCGGCAAGATTTAGGATGCATCGGATGGGGAAGGAAACTGCACAGGATGGACACACTTGAAATGTGGAGCTTATTCAAGGAACAGCTACTGTATAAGTATGTGCCTGTCAGACAGGAAGGAAGTGGTCGAGCAAGGGAGCCATGGTTTATTAAGATTAGGGCCCATCAAAGATAGTAGTGGGAAGTTATTTGTGGAATCTGAGGGGATAGAGGAAGCGCTTTTTTTCAGTCCTTACAATGGGAAAGGGTAATGTTAGTGAGAATACGGAGATACAGGCTACCTGATTAGATGGGATTGAGGTCAACAAAGAGGAGGTTTTAACCATTTTGAAAAATCTGTAAACAGATAAGACCCCCCCTCTTGCCTGGATGGGATTTATACTCAGATTCTCTGGGAAGCCAGTGAGGAGATGCAGAACCTTTTGCTTTGATCTTTATTGTCATCATTGTTGACTGGAGTAGTGCCAGAAGACTGGAAGATAGCCAATGTTGTTTCCTTCTTCAAGAAGGGGAGTCTGGACAAGCCTGGTATTTATAGGCCAGTGAGCCTGACTTCAGTTGTGGATAAGGTGTTGGAAAAGTTGTAAGAGATAGGATTTATAATCATCTGGAAAGGAATAATTTGATTAGAGATAGTCAGCATGGTTTTGTGAAGGGCAGGTCATGCCCTTCACAACTCATAACCTTATTGAGAAGGTGACAAAACAGGTGGATGAAGGTAAAGCGGTTGATGTGGTGTATTTGGACTTCAGGAAGGCATTTGATAAGGTTCCACATGGTAGGCTACTGCACAACATAAGGAGTTTCGGGATTGAAGGGGCTTTAACAGTTTGGATCAGAAATTAGCTAGCTGAAAGAAGTCAGAGAGTGGTGGCTGATGGGAAATGTTCGTTCTGGAGCTCAGTTACTAGTGGTGTGCCACAAGGATCTGTTTTGGGACCACTGCTGTTAGCCATTTTTATAAATGATCCGGATGTGGGTGAAGAAGGATGGGTTAGTAAATTTGTAGATGACACGAAGGTAGGCAGAGTTGTGGATAGTGCCGAAGGATATTGTGGGTTACAGAGGGACATCGATAAACTGCAGAGCTGGGCTGAGAGGTGGCGAATGGTGTTTAATGCGGAAGGTTCACTTCGGAAGAAGCAACAGGAATGCAGAGTACTGGGCTAATGGTAAAAATGTTGAAAGTGTAAATGAACAGAGAGACCTGAGTGTCCAGGTGTGTAAATCCCTGAAAGTTGTGACCCAGTTTGATAAGAAGGCATATGGTGTGTTGGCATTTATTGGTAGGGGGATTGAGTTTTGGAGCCACGAGGTCATGCATCAGCTGTCCAAGACAACTGAGGCTGTTTTTGTTAAAGAGAAAAAGGTTGAGAGGTGACTTAATTGAGACATAGAAGATAATCAGCGGGTTAGATAGGGTGGACAGTGAGAGCCTTTTTCCTCAGATGGTGAAGGCTAACGTGAAGGGACATAGCTTTAAATTGAGGGGTGATAGATTTAGGACAGATATCAACAGTAGTTTCTTTACTCAGAGAGTAGTAAGGGTGTGGAACAGCCTGCCTGCAACAGTAGTAGACTCAAAAAACGTTAAGGGCATTCAGATGAGTATTGCACATATATATGGGTAGTAATGGAATGGTATAGGTTAGATGGGCATCAGATTAATTTCACAGGCTAGTGCAACATTGAGGACTGAAGGGCCTGTATTGCGCTGCAAAGTTCTGAGTTCTATGTTCTGTGTATGTCTCTTCAGCCCATTGAGTCTGTGCTCTTGAAAAGAAAACACCTAACTATTCTAATCCCATTTTCCAGCACTTGGCCCATTGCCTCGTATGGGTTGGCAATGCAAGTGTACATCTAGATAATTCTGAAAAATTATATGGATTTCTGTCTCTACCATCCTGCTAGGTAGTGAGTCCCAGTTTCCTCCTGCAATCTGAGTGAAAAATATTCCTCACATCCCCACTGAACATACTGCCCCTTACCTAAGGCCACTTTTGGAATATTGTGCGCAATTCAGGTCTCCCTCCTATCGGAAAGATGTTATGAAATTTGAAAGGGTTCAGAAAAGATTTACCAGAATATTGCCAGAGTTGGAGGATTTGAACTATAGGGAGAGGCTGATAGGCTGGGGCTGTTTTCCCTGGAGCTTCGGAGGCTGAAGGGTGACCTTACAGAGGTTTATAAAATCATGAGGGTCATGGATAGGGTAAATAGATAAAGTATTTTTCCTGGGGTCGGGGTGTCCAGAACTAGAGGGCATAGGTTTTAGGATGAGAGGTGAAAGATATAAAAGGGACCTAAGGGGCAACGTTTTCATGCGGAGCGTGGTGCATGTGTGGAATGAGCTGCCAGAGGAAGTACTGGAGGCTGGTACAATTACAGCATGTAAAAGGCATCTGGATGGGTATATGAATAGGAAGGGTTCACAGGAATATGGGCCAAGTGCTGTCAAATGGGACGTGATTAATTTAGGATATCTGGTCAGCATGGGTAAGTTGGACCAAAAGGTTACTGCTTTTAGTCATTTTTATAAATGACCTGGATGAGTGAGTAGAAGGATTGGTTAGTAAATTTGTGGATGATACTAAACTGGGTGGAGTTGTGGACAGTGTGGAAGGATGTTGCAGGCTATAGAGGGACATAGCTAAGCTGCAGAATTGAGCGGAGAGGTGACAAATGGAATTTAATGCAGAAAAGTGTGAAATGATTCACTTTGGAAGGAGTAACAGGAATACAGAGCACTGGGCTAATGGTAAGCTTCCTGGTCGTGTGGATTTGTAGAGAGATCTTGGTGTCCATGTGCATAGATCCCTGAAAGTTGCCATCCAGGTTGATAGGATTGTTAAGGTGTACAGTGTGTTAGCTTTTATTGGTAGAGGGATTGAGTTTTGGGGCTGTGAGGTCATGCTGCAGCTGTACAAAACTTGAAGTATTGCACTCAGCTCTGGTTGCCGCATTAGAGGAGTGATGTGGAAGCTTTGGAAAGGGCACAGAGGAGATTTGAGCTGAAAATGTGTTGCTGGTTAAAGCACAGCAGGTCAGGCAGCATCCAAGGAACAGGAAATTCGACGTTTCGGGCCAGAGCCCTTCATCAGGATTCATTCATTCCTGATGAAGGGCTCTGGCCCGAAACATCGAATTTCCTGTTCCTTGGATGCTGCCTGACCTGCTGCGCTTTAACCAGCAACACATTTTCAGCTCTGATCTCCAGCATCTGCAGACCTCACTTTTTACTCACAGAGGAGATTTCCCAGGATTTTGTCTGGGATGAAGGGAAGGTCTCATGAGGAAAGATGAGGGGCTTGAGGTTGTATCTGTTTGAGAAAAGAAGATTAAAAGATGACTTAATCGAGATATACAAGATGTTCAGAGGATTAGACAGGGTGGACAGTGAGAGTCTTTTTCCTTTGATGGTGATGGCTAGCACAAGGTGACATAGCTTTAACTTGAGGCGTGATAGACATAGGGCAGATGTCAGAGGTAGTTTCTTTACTCAGAGAGTAGTAGGGGCGTGGAACACACTGCCTACAGCAGTAGTAGACTCACCAACTTTAAGGGCATTTAAATGGTCATTGGATAAATATATGAATAATGATTGAATAGTGGAGGTTTGATGGGCTTCAGGTCGGTACCTCAGGTTCGTGCAACATCATGGGCCAAATGGCCTGTACTGCCCTGTATTGTTCTGTGTTCTATGTTTTATGTCTGTTTCCGTGCTGTACATCTCCGTGACTCTAAGGTCGACGCCCCCTGGTTATTAATCCTTTCATCAAGGGAAAAGTTCCTTTGTGTCTCCTCTGTATATGCCTCTCTTAATTTTATGTGCCTCAATGTAAGGCATTTAGAACATAGAACATAGAACAATACAGCACAGAACAGGCCCTTCGGCCCACAATGTTGTGCCGAACATCTATCCTAGATTAAGCACCCATCCATGTACCTATCCAATTGCCTCTTAAAGGTCGCCAATGATTCTGACTCTGCCACTCCCACGGGCAGCGCATTCCATGCCCCCACCAATCTCTGGGTAAAGAACCCACCCCTGACATCTCCCCTATACCTTCCACCCTTCACCTTAAATTTATGTCCCCTTGTAACACTCTGTTGTACCCGAGGAAAAAGTTTCTGACTGTCTACTCTATCTATTCCTCTGATCATCTTATAAACCTCTATCAAGTCACCCCTCATCCTTCGCCGTTCCAACGAGAAAAGGCCGAGAACTCTCAACCTATCCTCGTACGACCTATACTCCATTCCAGGCAACATCCTGGTAAATCTTCTCTGCACCCTCTCCAAAGCTTCCACATCTTTCCTAAAGTGAGGCGACCAGAACTGCACACAGTACTCCAAATGTGACCTAACCAAAGTCCTGTACAGCTGCAACGTCACTTCGCGACTCTTGAATTCAATCCCTCTGCTAATGAACGCCAATACACCATAGGCCTTCTTACAAGCTCTATCCACCTGAGTGGCAACTTTCAAAGATCTATGTACATAGACTCCAAGATCCCTCTGTTCCACCACCTGACTGAGAACCCTACCGTTAACCCTGTATTCCGCATTCTTATTTGTTCTTCCAAAATGGACAACCTCACACTTGGCAGGGTTGAACTCCATCTGCCACTCCTCAGCACAGCTCTGCATCATGTCTAAGTCCCTTTGCAGCCGACAACAGCCCTTCTCACTGTCCACAACTCCACCAATCTTCGTATCACCTGCAAATTTACTGACCCACCCTTCGACTCCCTCATCCAAGTCATTAATAAAAATTACAAACAGCAGAGGACCCAGAACTGATCCCTGCGGAACTCCACTTGTAACTGGGCTCCAGGCTGATAAGGTTCCCCTTGGTAGGCTTATGCGGAAATTCAGGATGCATGAGATAGTGGGAAGTTTGGCCAGTTGGATAGAGAACTGGCTAACCGGTCAAAGTCAGAGAGTGGTGGTAGATGGTAAATATTCAGCCTGGAGCCCAGTTACAAGTGGAGTTCCGCAGGGATCAGTTCTGGGTCCTCTGCTGTTTGTAATTTTTGTTAATGACTTGGAAGAGAGAGTCGAAGGGTGGGTCAGTAAATTTGCAAACGATACGAAGATTGGTGGAGTTGTGGGTAGTGAGGAGGGCTGTTGTCGGCTGCAAAGGGACTTAGATATGATGCAAAGCTGGGCTGAGGAGTGGCAGATGGAGTTCAACCCTGTCAAGTGTGAGGTTGTCCATTTTGGAAGGACAAATACGAATGCAGAATACAGGGTTAACAGTAGGGTTCGTAGTAAGGTGGAGGAGCAGAGGGATCTTGGGGCCTATATTCATAGCTCTTTAAAAGTTGCCACTCAGGTGGATAGAGCTTGTAAGAAGGCCTATGGTGTATTAGCGTTCATTACCAGAGGGATTGAATTCAAGAGTCGTGAGGTGATGTTGCAGCTGTACAGGACCTTGGTACGGCCAAATTTGGAGTACTGTGTGCAGTTCTGGTCGCCTCTCTTTAGGAAAGATGTGGAAGCTTTGGAGAGGGTGCAGAGGAGATTTACCAGGATGTTGCCTGGAATGGAGAATAAAAAATGAGGTCTGCAGATGCTGGAGATCACAGCTGCAAATGTGTTGCTGGTCAAAGCACAGCAGGCCAGGCAGCATCTCAGGAATAGAGAATTCGACGTTTCGAGCATAAGCCCTTCATCAGGAATAAGAGAGAGAGAGCCAAGCAGGCTAAGATAAAAGGTAGGGAGGAGGGACTAGGGGGAGGGGCGATGGAGGTGGGATAGGTGGAAGGAGGTCAAGGTGAGGGTGATAGGCCGGAGTGGGGTGGGGGCGGAGAGGTCAGGAAGAGGATTGCAGGTTAGGAGGGCGGGGCTGAGTTGAGGGAACCGACTGAGACAAGGTGGGGGGAGGGGAAATGAGGAAACTGGAGAAATCTGAATTCATACCTTGTGGTTGGAGGGTTCCCAGGCGGAAGATGATGCGCTCCTCCTCCAGCCGTCGTGTTGTTATGTTCTGCCGGTGGAGGAGTCCAAGGACCTGCATGTCCTCGGTGGAGTGGGAGGGAGAGTTAAAGTGTTGAGCCACGGGGTGGTTGGGTTGGTTGGTTCGGGCGGCCCGGAGGTGTTCTCTGAAGCGTTCCGCAAGTAAGCGGCCTGTCTCACCAATATAGAGGAGGCCACATCGGGTGCAGCGGATGCAATAGATGATGTGTGTGGAGGTACAGGTGAACTTGTGGCGGATATGGAAGGATCCCTTGGGGCCTTGGAGGGAAGTGAGTGTGGAGGTGTGGGCGCAAGTTTTACATTTCCTGCGGTTGCAGGGGAAGGTGCCGGTGGTGGAGGTTGGGTTGGTGGGGGGTGTGGATCTGACGAGGGAGTCACGAAGGGAGTGGTCCTTGCGGAACGCTGATAGGGGAGGGGAGGGAAATATATCCTTGGTGGTGGGGTCCGTTTGGAGGTGGCGGAAATGGCGGCGGATGATACGTTGTATGCGGAGGTTGGTGGGGTGGTAGGTGAGAACCAGTGGGGTTCTGTCTTGGTGGCGGTTGAAGGAGCGGGGCTCAAGGGCGGAGGAGCGGGAAGTGGAGGAGATGCCGTGGAGGGCATCGTCGATCACGTCTGGGGGGAATCTGCGGTCCTTGAAGAAGGAGGCCATCTGGGCTGTGCGGTGTTGGAATTGGTCCTCCTGGGAGCAGATGCGGCGGAGACGAAGGAATTGGGAATATGGGATGGCGTTTTTACAGGGGGCAGGGTGGGAGGAGGTGTAGTCCAGGTAGCTGTGGGAGTCAGTTGGTTTATAATAGATGTCTGTGTTGAGTCGGTCGCCCGAGATAGAAATGGAAAGGTCTAGGAAGGGGAGGGAGGAGTCTGAGACAGTCCAGGTGAATTTGAGGTCGGGATGGAAGGTGTTAGTAAAGTTGATGAACTGTTCAACCTCCTCGTGGGAGCACGAGGCAGCGCCGATACAGTCATCGATGTAGCGGAGGAAAAGGTGGGGGGTGGTGCCAGTGTAGTTGCGGAAGATGGACTGTTCCACATATCCTACGAAGAGGCAGGCATAGCTGGGGCCCATGCGGGTGCCCATGGCGACTCCTTTAGTTTGGAGGAAGTGGGAGGATTGAAAAGAGAAGTTATTCAGGGTGAGGACCAGTTCAGTCAGTCGAAGGAGGGTGTCAGTGGAAGGGTACTGGTTGGTGCGGCGGGAAAGGAAGAAGCGGAGGGCTTTGAGTCCTTCGTGATGGGGGATGGAGGTGTACAGGGACTGGATGTCCATTGTGAAAATAAGGCGTTGGGGACCGGGGAAGCGAAAATCCTGGAGGAGGTGGAGGGCGTGGGTGGTGTCCCGAACGTAGATGGGGAGTTCTTGGACTAAAGGGGACAGGACCGTGTCGAGGTATTGGGAGATGAGTTCGGTGGGGCAGGAGCAGGCTGAGACAATGGGTCGGCCGGGGCAGGCAGGTTTGTGGATTTTGGGCAGGAGGTAGAAACGGGCGGTGCGGGGTTGTGGGACTATGAGGTTGGAGGCAGTGGATGGGAGATCCCCTGAGGTGATGAGGTCCTGGATGGTCTGGGAGATGATGGTTTGGTGGTGGGAGGTGGGGTCGTGGTCAAGGGGGCGATAAGAGGAGGCGTCCGCGAGCTGGCGTTTGGCTTCAGCGGTGTACAGGTCAGTGCGCCAAACTACCACCGCGCCTCCCTTGTCTGCGGGTTTGATGGTGAGGTTGGGATTGGAGCGGAGGGAGTGGAGGGCTGCACGTTCTGAGGGTGAGAGGTTGGAGTGGGTGAGAGGGGTGGACAGGTTGAGTCGGTTGATGTCACGGCGGCAGTTGACTATAAAGAGGTCGAGGGCGGGTATGAGGCCAGCACGGGGTGTCCAGGTGGATGGGGTGTGTTGGAGGCGGGAGAAGGGGTCGTCAGAGGGTGGGCGGGAGTCTTGGTTGTGAAAGTAGGCACGGAGGCGAAGGCGGCGGAAGAATTGTTCAATATCTCGCCACGTGTTGAACTCATTAATCCGAGGGCGTAGGGGAATGAAGGTGAGGCCCCTGCTGAGGACTGATCTTTCATCCTCAGAGAGGGGGAGATCTGGAGGGATGGTGAAAATCCGGCAAGGCTGGGAGCTAGGACCTGGTGTGGGACTGGAGCTGGAGCTGGAGCTGGGGGCGGATAGGTCATATGAGGATAGGTTGAGAGTGCTAGGCCTTTTCTCATTGGAACGGTGAAGGATGAGGGGTGACTTGATAGAGGTTTATAAGATGATCAGGGGAATAGATGGAGTAGACAGTCAGAGACTTTTTCCCCGGGTAAACGCGAGGACGGACAGAGCCGTCATCTCTGGGTTGTTGCCGGTGTAGGAGGGAGGGCTTCAGGTATTTGGATAATTGGACTGCATTCTGGGGAAGGTGGGACCTGTACAAACAGGACGGGTTGCACCTGAACCAGAAGGGCACCAATATCCTGGGGGTAGGTTTGCTAGCACTCTTCAGGGGGGTTTAAACTAATTTGGCAAGGGGATGGGATCCGGACTTGTAGTCCAGCAAGTAGGTTAGCTGTTTTTCAGGATGTCCAAGAATGTAGGGAGGCTGTGGAGAAGGTAGCACTGACAGGGAATACTTGCGAACACAGAGATGGGCTCAAGTGTGTATATTTCAATGCAAGGAGTATCAGAAATAAGGTGGGTGAATTTAAGGCGTGGATCAGTACTTGGGACTATGATGTTGTGGCCATCACGGAAACGTGGATAGATGAGGGACAGAAATGTTTGTTGGGGGTTCCTGGTTATAGATGTTTCAGTAAGATTAGGGAGGGTAGTAAAAAAGGAGGGGGGGGGTGGCGTTGCTAATTAGAAATGGTATAGTGGCTGCAGAAAGGCAGTTCGAGGGGGATCTGCCTTTGGAGGTAGTATGGGCTGAAGTCAGAAATAGGGGCAGAGATGTGGAGAAACAGATTGGATGATTTCAACTTCCCAAATATTGATTGGAAGCTCTTTAGATCAAGTAGATTGGACGGGGCAGTGTTTGTGCAGTGTGTCCAGGAAGCTTTTCTAACTCAGTATGTAGATTGTCTGACCAGAGGGGAGGCCATATTGGATTTGGTACTTGGTAATGAACCGGGACAAGTGATGGGCTTGTTAGTGGGTGAGCATTTTGGTGATGGTGACCACAATTCTGTGACTTTCACCTTGGTTATGGAGAGAGATAGGTGCGTGTAACAGGGCGGGTTTTACAATTGGGGGAAGGGTAAATACGATGCTGCAAGACAGGATCTGAGGAGCATATATTGGGAGCATAGGCTGTCAGAGAAGGATGTCGTTGAAATGTGGAACTTTTTCAAGGAACAGATATGACGTGTCCTTGATATGTATGTACCTGTCAGGCAGGAAAGAGATGGTTGTGTGAGGGAACCTTGGTTGACGAGGGAGGTTGAATGACTTGTAAAGAGGAAGAAGGAGGCTTACATAAGGTTGAGGAAACAAGGTTCAGACAGAGAGTTGGAGGGATACAGGATAGCCAGGAGGGAGCTGAAGAAAGGGATTAGGAGAGCTAAGAGAGGGCATGAAAAATCTTTGGCGGGTAGGATCAAGGATAACCCCAAGGCCTTTTATGTGTATGTGAGAAACATGAGAATGACGAGAACGAGGGTAGGTCTGATCAAGGACTGTAGTGGGAGACTGTGTATCGAGTCGGAAGAGATAGGAGGGGTCTTGAATGAGTACTTTCCTTCAGTATTTACAAATGAGAGGGACCGTATTGTTGAAGAGGAGAGTATGAAACAGACTGGTAAGCTAGAGGAGATACTTGTTAGGAAGGAAGGTATGTTGGGCATTTTGAAAAACTTGAGGATAGACAAGTCCCCCGGGCCTGACGGGATATATCCTAGGATTATGTGGGAAGCAAGAGAGGAAATTGCAGAGCCGTTGGCAATGATCTTTTCATCTTCACTGTCAACGGGGGTGGTACCAGGGGACTGGAGAGTGGCGAATGTTGTGCCCCTGTTCAAAAAAGGGAATAGGGATAACCTCGGGAATTACAGGCCAGTTAGTCTTACTTTGGTGGTAGGCAAAGTAATGGAAAGGGTACTGAGGGATAGGATTTATGAGTATCTGGAAAGACACTGCTTGATTAGGGACAGCCAGCACAGATTTGTGAGCGTTAGGTCTTGCCTTACAAGTCTTATTGAATTCTTTGATGAGGTGACCAAGAATGTGGATGAGGTTAGAGCAGTGGATGTAGTATACATGGATTTTAGTAAGGCATTTGATAATGTTCCCCATGGTAGGCCATGGTTCCCCATGAAAGTCAGGAGGCATGGGATAGTGTGAAATTCAGCCAGTTGGATAGAGAACTGGCTAACCAGTCGAAGTCAGAGAGTGGTGGTAGATGGTAAATATTCAGCCTGGAGCCCAGTTACAAGTGGAGTTCCGCAGTTCTGGGTCCTTTGCTGTTTGTAATTTTTATTCATGACTTGGAAGAGGGAGTCGATGGGTGGGTCAGTAAATTTGCAGATGATACAAAGATTGGTGGAGTTGTGGATAGTGAGGAGGGCTGTTGTCGGCTGCAAAGGGACTTAGATATGATGCAGAGCTGTGCTGAGGAGTGGCAGATGGAGTTCAACCATGTCAAGTGTGAGGTTGTCCATTTTGGAAGAACAAATAAGAATGCGGAATACAGGGTTAATGGTAGGGTTTGTAGTAAGGTGGAGGAGCAGAGGGATCGTGGGGTCTATGTACATAGCTCTTTGAAATTTGCCACTCAGGTGGATAGAGCTTGTAAGAAGGCCTTTGGTGTATTAGCGTTCATTCGCAGAGGGATTGAGTTCAAGAGTCGTGAAGTGATGTTGCAGCTGTAAGGACCTCGGTAAGGCCACATTTGGAGTACTGTATGCAGTTCTGGTCACCTCATTTTAAGAAATATGTGGAAGCTTTGGAGAGGGTGCAGAGGAGATTTACCAGGCTGTTGCCTGGAATGGAGAATAGGTCGTGCGAGGATAGGTTGAGAGTGCTAGGCCTTTTCTCATTGGAACGGCGAAGGATGAGGGGTGACTTGATAGAGGTTTATAAGATGATCGGGGAATAGATAGAGTAGACAGTCAGAGACTTTTTCCCCGGGTACAACAGAGTGTTACAAGGGGACATAAATTTAAGGTGAAGGGTGGAAGGTATAGGGGGGATGTCAGGGGTAGGTTCTTTACCCCGAGAGTGGTGGGGGCATGGAATGCGCTGCCTGTGGGAGTGGCAGTCTGAATCATTGGTGACCTTTAAGCGGCAATTGGATAGGTACGTGGATAGGTGCTTAAGCTAGGACAAATGTTCGGCACAACTTCGTGGGCGAAGGGCCTGTTCTGTGCTGTATTGTTCGATGTTATTTTTTCTATGACGTGAAATGCTGACTGGGCCAGTAACAACAATGTCCCATGAATACATTTAAAAATCTCCAGCAAGTGGAAATAGTTTATTCTTATCTACCCTGTCTTTCTCTGTTAATACCTGAAAGACTTCCAACTGATCAGTTCTAACCTCATAAATTTAGAGAATACAGACCTAATTTAGATAATCTCACCTCATAATTTGTCACCTGATACCATGGTATCATTCTTTAAACCTACATTGTGTTCCCTCCTAGGCCTTCCTATCCTTCCTAAGAATCTAAATAATTCTTACACTTTTGCTCACAATCTTCCAAGTAGGGTCTAACCAAGGTTTTGTATAGTTGCAGCTTAACTTTTGCATTGTTCTACTCTAGTCTTCTAGATATAAAGGCCAGCAATCTGATAACTTTCTTGATTATTCTTTGCTAAAACTGTTCAGGCTACAGTTGTAAACTTTTCAGTGCCATAGTGTCATACAGCACGGAAACAGACCCTTTGGTGCAACTCATGTATGCTGACCAGATAGCCCAACCTAATCTAGTTTCATTTGTCAGCACTTGGCCCATAACTTTCCAAACCCTTCCTATTCATATAACCATCCAGATGCCTTTTAATTGTTCCAATTGTACTAGCCTCCACCACTTCCTCTGGCTGCTCATTCCATGCACACACCCTCCTCTGCACGCTAAAGTTGGCCCGTAGGTCTCTTTTATAACTTACCCCTCTCACCTTAAAAGTATGGAAAAGCGCAGCAGGTCAGGCAGTATCCAAGGAACAGGAGAATCGACGTTTCGGGCATAAGCCCTTCTTCAGGAATGGCTTTCTGAAGAAGGGCTTATGCCCAGCAACACATTTTCAGCTCTGATCTCCAGCATCTGCAGTCCTCACTTTCTCCACCTTAAAAGTATGCCCTCTAGTTTTGGACTCCCCCACCCCAGGGAAAGGACCTTGTCTATTGATGCTTTCCATGCCCCTCAAGATTTTATAGACCTCTATAAGGTCACCCCTCAGTCTTCAATGCTCCAGGGAAAACAGCCCTAGCCTATTCAACCTCTCCCTCCAGCTTAAATCCTCTAACCCTGGCAACATCTTTGTAAAAATTTCCTGAACCCTTTCAAGTTTCACAACATCCTTCCGATAGGAAGGAGACCAAAATGGCACACAATATTCCTAAAGTGGCCAAACTCACGACCTTTACAACCTCAACATGCCCTCCCAAATCCTATACTCCAAGCTCTGACAATTAATGGAATGCACATCAAAAGCCTTCTTCACTATCCCATCTACCTGTGAATCTACTTTCAAGGAGCTATGAACCTGCACTTCAAGATCTCTTTGTTCAACAACACTCCCAAGGACCTTACCATGAAGTATATACGTCCTGTTAAGATTTGCTTTCCCAAAATGCAGCACCTCACATTTATCTAAATTAAACTCAATCCATTGGCCCATCTGATCAAGATCCCATTGTAATCTGAGGTAACCTTCTTCGATGTCCACCATGTCTCGAATTTTGATGTCATCTGCAAACTTAATGACTATACCTCTAATGATCGCATCCAAATCATTTACATAAATGATGAAAAGTAGTGGACTCAGCACCCATCCTTGTGGCACTCCACTGATTAGTAAACAAGGAAGTTAAGGATAATGTAAACACAATAGCTAAAGCATACCATATTGCAAATGTGAGTGGCATACTGGAAGATTGTGTTGCTGGTTAAAGTACAGCAGGTTAGGCAGCATCCAAGGAACAGGAAATTCGACGTTTCGGGCATAAGCCCTTCATCAGGCTTTTCAGCTGTGATCTCCAGCATCTGCAGACCTCATTTTTTACCCTTTATACTGGAAGATTGGGAAACTTTCAAAGATCACAAAAGAACATTGAACAGTACAGCACAGAATAGGCCCTTCGGCCCACGATGTTGTGCTGACCACTGATCCTCATGTATGCACCCTCAAATTTCTGTAACCATATGCACGTCCAGGAGTCTCTTAAATGTCCCAATGACCCTGCCTCCACAACTGCTGCTAGCAACGCATTCCATGCTCTCACAACTCTCTGTGTAAAGAACCCGCCTCTGACATCCCCTTGATACTTTCCTCCAACCAGCTTAAAACTATGACCCCTCGTGTTGGTCATTTCTGCCCTGGGAAATTGTCTCTGGCTATTGACTCTATCTATGCCTCTCATTATCTTGTTTACCTCAATTAGGTCCCCTCTTCTCCTCCTTTTCTCCAATGAAAAAAGTCCGAGCTCAGTCAACCTCTCCTCATAAGATAAGCCCTCTAGTCCAGGCAGCATCCTGGTAAACCTCCTCAGAACCCTGTCCAAAGCATCCACATCTTTCCTATAATAGGGCGATCAGAACAGGACACAGTATTCCAAGTGCGGTCTAACCAAAGTTTTATAGAGCTGCAACAAGATCTCACAACTTTTAAACTCAATCCCCCTGTTAATGAAAGCCAAAACACCATATGCTTTCTTAACAACCCTTGGGTGGCCATTTTAAGGGATCTATGTATCTGCACCCCAAGATCGCTCTGTTCCTCCACACCGCCAAGAATCCTATCCTTAATCCTGTACTCAGCTTTCAAATTCGACCTTCCAAAATGCATCACCTCGCATCTATCCAGGTCGAACTCCATCTGCCACCTCTCAGCCCATCTCTGCATCCTGTCAATGTCCTGCTGCAGCCTACAACAGCCCTCTATACTGTTAACGACACCTTCAACCTTTGTGTCATCTGCAAACTTGCTGACCCATCCTTCAACCCCCTCATCCAAGTCATTAATAAAAATTACAAACAATAGAGGCCCAAGGACAGAGCCCTGTGGAACACCACTCACCGCAGACTTCCAGGCAGAATATTTTCCTTCTACTACCGCTCGCTGTCTTCTGTTGGCCAGCCAATTCTGTATCCAGACAGCTATGTTCCCCTGAATCCCATTCCTCCTGACCTTCTGAATGAGCCTACCAAGGGGAATCTTATCAAATGCCTTGTTGAAGTCCATACACACCATATCCACAGCTTGACCCTCATCAACTTTTCTAGTCACATCCTCAAAGAACTCGATAAGGTTTGTGAGGCATGACCTGCCCCTCACAAAGCCGTTCTGACTGCATTTAATCAAGCCATGCTCTTCCAGATGGTCATAATTCCTATCCTTCAGAATCCTTTCTAACACCTTGCAGACGACAGACGTGAGACTTACTGGTCTGTAATTGCTGGGGATTTCCCTATTTCCCTCCTCTAACCTAAATAATAAGACCCGTTGCGGCAAGCAGGTAAGTGCTGCGTTTTGCTTGTTTGGTTTCTTTCCATTTAGTTTTTTTTTAAAGAAAGCTAGCTTTTTAGAGGGATGGCAGTGCAGGCAGTGCAATGTTCCTCTTGCAACATGTATGAGGTGAGGGAAGCCATTAGCGTCCCTGCTGAGTACACTTGCAAGAAGTGCACCCATCTCCAGCTCCTCCAAGCCCATGTTAGGGAACTGGAGCTGGATTTGGATGAACTGCGGATCATTCGGGAGGCAGAGAGGGTCATAGATCAGAGCTTTAAGGAAGTAGTTACTCCGAAAGTTCAAGATAGATGGGTGACAGTGAGGGGAAGTGGGAGGAGGAAGCCAGTGCAGGGACCCCCTGCGGTCATTCCCCTCAAGATCCCCGCCTTTGGGGCGGCACGGTGGCACAGTGGTTAGCACTGCTGCCTCACAGCGCCAGGGACCTGGGTTCAATTCCCGCCTCAGGCGACTGACCGTGTGGAGTTTGCACGTTCTCCCCGTGTCTGCGTGGGTTTCCTCCGGGTGCTCCGGTTTCCTCCCACAGTCCAAAGATGTGCGGGTCAGGTGAATTGGCCATGCTAAATTGCCCGTAGTGTTAGGTTAGGGGTATGGTTGGGTTGCGCTTCGGCGGGTCGGTGTGGACTTGTTGGGCCAAAGGGCCTGTTCCCACATTGTATGTAATCTAAAACAAGTATACCGTTTTGGATACTTGTGGGGGGATGGCTTATCAGGGGTAAGCAACGAGGTTCAGGCCTCTGGCACGGAGCCTGGCCCCGTTGCTCAGAAGGGAAGGGTGGAGAAAGGTAGAGCGATAGTTCTTGGGGACTCGATAGTGAGGGGTACAGACAGACGGTTTTGTGGGGGCGACAGTGACTCACGTTTGGTATGTTGCCTCCCAGGTGCAAGGGTACGTGATGTCTCTGATCATGTTTTCCGGGTCCTTAAGGGGGAGGGGGAGCAGCCCCAGATCGTGGTCCACGTTGGCACCAACGATATAGGGAGGAAGAGGGGTGAGGATGTCAGACAGGCTTTCAG
The DNA here is from genome assembly GCF_020745735.1 of Hemiscyllium ocellatum. NCBI lineage: Eukaryota > Metazoa > Chordata > Chondrichthyes > Orectolobiformes > Hemiscylliidae > Hemiscyllium > Hemiscyllium ocellatum. The sequence continues at coordinate 301,186 of NC_083401.1, read as the reverse complement.
GGAGCTACGTTGGAAGCTCAGAGTTAGAACAAACAGAGTTGTAGTCTCTGGTTTGTTACCCGTGCCACGTGATAGAGAGTCGAGGAATAGGGAGAGAGAGCAGTTAAATGCGTGGCTATAGGGATGGTGCAGGAGGGAGGGATTCCGGTTTCTGGACAACTGGGGTTCTTTCTGGGGAAGGTGGGACCTCTATAAAAAGGATGGTCTACACCTGAACCTGAGGGGCATCAGTATCCTTGGGGGGAGGTTTGCTAGTGCTCTTTGGGAGGGTTTAAACTAACTCCGCCGGGGCATGGGAACCTGGACTGTAGCTTTAGGGTACAGGACCTTGAGTGTAGGGAGGTTATGAATAATGCAGCGATCTCGAAGGAGGGTGCCTGTAAACAGAAAGGTGGATTGAAGTGTGTATACTTCAATGCCAGAAGTATAAGAAATAAGGTAGGTGAACTTGCAGCGTGGGTTGGTACCTGGGACTTCGATGTTGTGGCCATTACAGAGACGTGGGTAGAACAGGGACAAGAATGGCTGTTGCAGGTTCCAGGGTTTAAATGTTTTAGTAGGATCAGACATGGGGGTAAAAAAGGGGGAGGTGTGGCATTACTTGTCAAAGATAGTATTACAGCAGTGGAATGGACGATGGAAGAGGACTTGCCATCTGAGGTAGTTTGGGCTGAGGTTAGAAATAGGAAAGGTGAGGTCACCCTGTTAGGTGTTTTCTACAGGCCTCCTAATAGTCCTAGAGAAGTAGAGGATAATATTGCGAGGATGTTTCAGGAAAAGAGTGAAGGTAGCAGGGTGGTTGTTATGGGGGACTTTAACTTCCCAGATATTGACTGGGAGAGCTATAGGTCGAGTTCATTAGATGGGTCAGTGTTTGTCCAATGTGTGCAGGAGGGTTTCCTGACACAATATGAAGACAGGCCAACAAGAGGTGAGGCTATACTGGATTTGGTTCTAGGTAATGAACCAAGCCAGGTGTTAGACTTGGAGGTAGGTGAGCACTTCGGGGACAGTGACCACAACTCGGTGATTTTTACTTTAGTGATGGAGAGGGATAAGTGTGCGCCGCAGGGCAAGAGTTATAGCTGGGGGCAGGGAAATTATGATGCAGTGAGGCATGACTTAGGATGTGTGGATTGGAAAAACAGGCTTCAAGAGAAGAACACTAATGAGATGTGGGGATTGTTCAAGGAGCAGCTACTACGTGTCCTCGATAAGTATGTACCAGTCAGGTATGGTGTAAAGGGCCTTGTGAGGCAGCCGTGGTTTAGTAAGGAATTGGAATCCCTTGTGAAAGGGAAGAAGGCGGCATATGTAAAGATGAGGCGTGAAAGTTCAGTTGGGGTGATAGAGAGTTATAAGGTAGCCAGGAAGGATCTAAAGAGAGAGCTAAGAGAAGCGAGAAGGGGACATGAAAAGTCTTTAGCTGGTAGGATTAGGGAAAACCCAAAGGTTTTCTATAGGTATGTCAGGAATAAAAGGATGACTAGGGTAGGTATCGGTCCAGTCAAGGATAGTAGTGGGAAGTTGTGTGTGGAGGCGGAGGAGATTGGAGAGACACTAAATCAATACTTTTCATCAGTATTCACTCAGGAACAGGGCACTGTTGCTGATGTGAATATGGAGTCACAAATGATTAGAATGGATGGCCTGGAAATATGCAGGGAAGAGGTTCTGGGAATATTGGAGAGGATGAAAATAGATAAGTCTCCTGGGCCTGATGGCATTTACCCCAGGATCCTATGGGAAGCTAGGGAGGAGATAGCAGAGCCATTGGCCTGGATTTTTATGTCGTCATTGTCAACGGGAATAGTACCAGAGGACTGGAGGATAGCGAATGTGGTCCCCTTGTTCAAGAAAGGGAGTAGGGATAGCCCTAGTAACTATAGGCCAGTGAGTCTGACTTCAGTGGTGGGCAAAGTCTTAGAGAGAATGGTAAGGGATAAGATTTATGAACATCTGGATAGGAATAACGTGATCAAGGATAGCCAGCATGGTTTTGTGAAGGGCAGGTCGTGCCTCACAAACCTTATTGAGTTCTTTGAGAAGGTGACCAAGGAAGTGGACGATGGTAAAGCAGTAGATGTTGTGTATATGGATTTTAGTAAGGCGTTCGATAAGGTTCCCCATGGTAGGCTAATGCTAAAACTACGGAGGTATGGCATTGAGGATACATTAGAGGTTTGGATTAGGAATTGTCTGGCTGGAAGGAGACAGAGGGTAGTAGTTGATGGACTATGTTCATCTTGGAGTGCAGTTACTAGCGGTGTACCACAAGGATCTGTTTTGGGACCATTGCTTTTTGTTATCTTTATAAATGATCTAGAGGAAGGGCTTGAAAGCTGGGTAAGCAAGTTTGCGGATGACACAAAAGTCGGTGGAGTTGTGGATAGTGAGGAAGGAAGTGGTAGGTTACAGCGGGATATAGATAAGTTGCAGAGCTGGGCAGAAATGTGGCAAATGGAATTCAATGTAGCTAAGTGTGAAGTCATTCACTTTGGTAGGAGTAACAAGAAGATGGATTACTGGGCTAATGGTAGGCTACTTGGTAGTGTGGATGAGCAGAGGGATCTTGGTGTCCATGTACACAGATCTCTGAAAGTTGCCACCCAGGTAAATAGTGCTGTGAGGAAGGCATATGGTGTACTGGGCTTTATTGGTAGAGGAATTGAGTTCCGGAGTCCTGAGGTCATGTTGCAACTGTATAAGACTCTGGTGCAGCCTCATCTGGAGTATTGTGTGCAGTTTTGGTCGCCATACTATAGGCGTTGGAACGAGTGCAGAGGAGGTTTACCAGGATGTTGCCTGGAATGGTAGGAAAATCTTATGAGGAAAGGCTGAGGCACTTGGGGCTGTTCTCATTGGAGAAGAGAAGGTTTAGGGGAGATTTGATAGAGGTGTATAAGATGATTAGGGGTTTAGATAGGGTCGACACTGAGAACCTTTTACCGCTAATGGAGTCAGGTGTTACTAGGGGACATAGCTTTAAATTAAGGGGTGGTAGGTATAGGACAGATGTTAGGGGTAGATTCTTTACACAACGGGTTGTGAGTTCATGGAATGCCCTGCCAGTAGCAGTGGTGAACTCTCCTTCTTTATGGTCATTTAAGCGGGCATTGGATAGGCATTTGGAAGTTATTGGGCTAGTGTAGGTTAGGTAGGATTTGGTCGGCGCAACATCGAGGGCCGAAGGGCCTGTACTGCGCTGTATCTTTCTATATTCTATGTTCCTTTCCTGAAGAGAGGAATTACATTTGCCTCTCTCCAGTCCACAGGTACGACTCCAGTGGAGAGTGAGGATGAAAAGATCTTCGCAAGTGATGAAGCAATTACATTTCTCGTTTCCCAAAGCAGCCGAGGACAAATCTGGTCCGGGCCTGGCGACTTGTCAATCTTAATGTTTGACAAAACTTTCAACACATCAGCTTCCTCTATCTCTATCCATTTCAGCATACACACCTGTTCTTCAAAGGTTTCATTCACTACAAATTTTGTTTCTTTTGTAAAGACAGAAGCAAAGAACTCATTTAGGGCTTCCCCTACCTCCTCAGACTCCACACACAAATTCCCTATGCTATCCCTGATCAGCCCTACTCTTTCTTTGACCGTTCTCTTATTCCTCACATAAATGTAAAATGCCTTTGTGTTCTCCCTAATCCGTTCTGCCAAGCCTTTCTCGTGGCCCCTCCTGGCTCTCCCCAGACCTTTTTTAAACTCCTTCCTCGCCTGCCTGTAATCCTGTAGAGCTGAGCTTGACCCTAGCTTCCTCCACCTTATGTAAGCTACCTTCTTCCTTTTGATGAGAAGCTCCACCGCTCTCGTCATCCAAGGTTCCTTTATCTTACCACTTCTTGCCTGTCTCAGAGGGACATATTTATTCATCACTCGCAACAACTATTCCTTAAACAGTCTCCACATGTCTATAGTGCCTTTACCATGGAACAATTGCTCCCAATCCATGCTTCCTAACTCATGTCTAATCGCATCATTGTTTCCTCTTCCCCAATTAAATATCCTTCCATTTTGCCTAATCCTCCCCTTCTCCATAGCTATGTAGAATGTGAGGCAGTTGTGGTCACTATCACCAAAATGCTCTCCCACCCCAAGATCTGATACCTGCCCCAGCTCGTTTCTGAGCACCAAGTCTAGAATGGCCTCTCCCCTCGTCGGCCTGTCAATGTACTGAGTTGGGAAACCCTCCTGAACACACCTTACAAAAACAGCTCCATTCAAATCTTCTGCTCGAAGGAGGTTCCAATCAATTTCCCCATTACAACAACCCTACTATGTCCACACTTTTCCAAAATCTGCCGACCTATGCTTTCTTCCATCTCCCTGCTGCTATTGGGGGGCCTGTAGTAAACCCCTAAAGAGGTGACTACTCCCTTGCTGTTCCTAATTTCTACCCATACTGACTCGGTAGGCAGATCTTCCTCGACAATGGAAGCTTCTGTAGCTGTGATACCCTCTCTGATTAGTAGTGCTACACCTCCTCCTCTTTTTCCCTCCTCCCAATTCTTTTTAAATGCTCTAAACCCTGGAATATCCAGCAACCATTCCTGCCCCTGAGAAACCCATGTCTCTGTTATGGCCACAACATCATAGCACCAGGTATTGATCCATGATCTAAGTTCGTCACTTTTATTTCTGATACTCCTTGCGTTAAAGCAAACACACTTTAACTGATCCCTTGGTTCCTTGCCAGAAAAATCCTTCCCACTAGCTGGTCTACTTCTTGCTATTGCCTCATTTTTATCAACTCTCACCTCCGGTATACAGCTCAGGTTCCCATCCCCCTGCCATACTAGTTTAAACCCTCTCCAACTACTCGAGCAAACCTTCCACCCAGGACATTGGTCCCCTTCCAGTTCAGATGCAACCCGTCCTTCTTGTACAGATCCCACCTTCCCCAGAAGTCATCTCAATTATCTACATATCTGAAGCTCTCCCTTCTACACCAGCTGCGCAGCCACATATTAAGCTGCGCCCACTCCCTGTTCCTCGCCTCGCTATCTCGTGGCACCGGTAGTAAACTAGAGAACACTGCTCTGTTTGTCCTGCTTTGCAACTTCCATCCTAACTCCCTGAAATCACTTTTTATATCTTCGATCCTTTTCCTGGCTATATCATTAGTGCCAATATGTAACAAGATTTCTGGCTGTTCGCCCTCTCCTTTTAGAACCTTATACACCCGATCGGTGACGTCCCGGACCCTGGCACCAGGGAGGCAACATACCTTCCGGGAATCCCAATCCTGACCACAAAATCTCCTGTCGATTCCCCTAACTATCGAGTTCCCTACCACCTTCCTATTCTGCCGCCTTCCCTTCTTTGTCACAGTGTCAGGCTCAGTGCCAGAGAACTGACTACTTTGGCTTCCTCTGGTAGGTCATCCCCCCCCAGCAGTATCCAAAACGGTATACTTATTACTGAGGGTAATAACCACAGGGGATCTCCGCACTGTCTGACTGTCTCCTTTCCTCCCCCTAACTGTAACCCATTTATCCTTGTCCTGAGCCTTAGGAGTGACCAACTCCCGGTAATTCCTCTCAATTACCCCCTCAGCCTCCTTACTTAAAAAGATGTAAAAAGAGCAAAAATAAATGTCAAAATAAAACAAAACAAATATAAAAGCAGGTAGTGAAAGCTTCTATAAGTGTATAAAAAATGAAGAGAATTGTTTGTTAGAATTAGCTTTATTCTCACATGTACTCAAATGAGTACGGTGACAAGTTTCCAAGTCACCACTTACAGCACCATCTTAGGTGTGGTGGTCTCTCGGCCCGGTGTGGCGGTCTCTCGGTCCGGTGTGGTGGTCTCTCGGTCCGGTGTGGTGGTCTCTCGGCCCGGTGTGGCGGTCTCTCGGCCCGGTGTGGCGGTCTCTCGGTCCGGTGTGGCGGTCTCTCGGCCCGGTGTGGCGGTCTCTCGGCCCGGTGTGGCGGTCTCTCGGCCCGGTGTGGCGGTCTCTCGGCCCGGTGTGGTGGTCTCTCGGCCTGGTGTGGCGGTCTCTCGGCCCGGTGTGGTGGTCTCTCGGCCCGGTGTGACGCTCTCTCGGTCTGGTGTGGTGGTCTCTCGGTCTGGTGTGGTGGTCTCTCAGCCCGGTGTGGTATCTACTGATTTATAAATACATATTTTTAGGCAAACCAAAGTTAGAAAAATGAAGAAATAAAAGTTCAGAATAGCAGTCCTTCCAACCCAGTCCATGCCAGCACCCAGTCTCCAGACTGTGTTGGCCTTCACCTCAAGGCCAGAAGAGCACGCTGAGGTCATGCTGACCTCCACGCCGGGCCGAGAAACCGCCATGCCAGGCCAAGAGACCGCCACACCGGGCCGAGGGACCGCCACACCGGGCCGAGAGACCACCACACCGGGCCGAGAGACCACCACACCGGGCCGAGAGACCGTCACACCGGGCCGAGAGACCGCCACACCGGGCCGAGAGACCGCCACACCGGGCCGAGACGCCATCACACCGGGCCGAGAGACCGTCACACCGGGCCGAAGACCACCACACCGGGCCGAAGACCACCACACCGGGCTGAGAGACCACCACACCGGGCTGAGAGACCACCACACCAGGCTGAGAGACCGTCACACCGGGCCGAGAGACCACAACACCGGGCTGAGAGACCACCACACCGGGCCGAGAGACCGTCACACCAGACCGAGAGACCACAACACCGGGCCGAGAGACCACCACACCGGGCCGAGAGACCACCACACCGGGCCGAGAGACCACCACACCAGACCGAGAGACCGTCACACCGGGCCGAGAGACCGCCACACCGGGCTGAGAGACCACCACACCGGGCTGAGAGACCGCCACACCGGGCCGAGAGACCGTCACACCGGGCCGAGAGACCACCACACCGGGCCGAGAGACCGTCACACCAGGCTGGGAGACAGACACACCGGGCCGAGAGACCGCCACACCAGGCCGAGAGACCACCACACCGGGCCGAGAGACCGTCACACCGGGCTGAGAGACCGCCACACCGGGCCGAGAGACCGCCACACCGGGCCGAGAGGCCGCCACACCGGGCCGAGAGACCGCCACACCGGGCCGAGAGGCCGCCACACCACGCCGAGAGGCCGCCACACCGGGCCGAGAGGCCGCCACACCGGGCCGAGAGGCCGCCACACCAGGCCGAGACGCCGTCACACCGGGCCGAGAGGCCGCCACACCGGGCTGAGACACCACCACACCGGGCCGAGAGGCCGCCACACCGGGCCGAGAGGCCGCCACACCAGGCCGAGAGACCGCCACACCGGGCCGAGACACCGCCACACCGGGCCGAGAGGCCGCCACACCGGGCTGGGAGACAGACACACTGGGCTGAGAGACAGGCATGCTGGGTTGGGAGGATGCCACGCAAAGTCTGTGCTGGAGCTGGAAGTTCAGGACATCACTAAAGGTAAATTAAGGAAGCACAAATGTGAAACAAAATGAAACGGATGGAGCAGACGTGTTGACCTGCTTGAAGCAGTTTTTCTCCACCCAGGGTGAAATTGTCTGCATAGCCAGCCAAAATAATTACTGGTCCCTTGCAGGATGAGACCGGGACTTAATAGTGGGAACACAGAAATGACAGAGACACAAAGTCAATGTTTACCAGAATATGCTGGTATTATCCAATTAGTAATAGGTAATGCTTACGTTAGAAAAAGAGGAACTTCGAACAATCATCATAATTAAGGAAAACGTACTGAACAAATGGTTGTAATTTATAGCAGAAAAGTCCCCATAGCCTTAGTCACCCATCATAGGGTCTTAGAGTCATAATCGTAGAGATGTAAAGCACGGAAACAGGCCCTTTGGTCCAACTTGTCCATGTCAACCAGATATCCCAATCCAATCAAGTTCCACTGACCAGAACCTGGCCCGTATCCCTCCAGCAATTGTACCAGCCTCCACCACTTCCTCTGGCAGCTCATTCCATACACGTACCACCCTCTGCGTGAAAACATTGCCCCTTTGGTCTCTTCTATATCTTTCCCTTCTCACCCTAAACATATGCCCTCTAGTTCTGGACTCCTCCACGCCAGGGAAAGAAACTTGTTCGATTTATCCTATCCATGCTCCTCATGATTGTACATGGTCACCCCTCAGCCTCCGACGCTCCAGGGAAAACAGCCCCAGCCTGTTCAGCCTCTCCCTATCGCTCAAATCCTCCAATCCTGGCAACATCCTTGTAAATCTTTTCTGAACCCTTTCAAGTTTCACAACATCTTTGCTGAACTTTGCTATGTTTTATGTTTTACTGGTCCATGCTCTTAAGTTCGTCACTCTTATTCCGGACACTCCTTGCATTAAAGCAGACACACTTCAACTAATCCCTTTGTTTCATCGCGTGAGAAACCTTCCTGATAGATTCAAGATTTGGAGATGCCGCTGTTGGACTGGGGTGTACAAAGTTAAAAATCACACAACACCCGATTATAGTCCAACAGGTTTAATTGGACGCACACTAGCTTTTGGAGCGACGTTCCTTCATCAGGAGATTGTGGAGGGCTCGATCGTAACACAGAATTTATAGCAAAAATTTGCAGTGTGATGTAACTGAAATTATACATTGAAAAATTGATTGTCTGTTAAGCCTTTCATCTGTTAGAATACAGGGATAGTTTCACTTCTTTCACACATGGCCTAAGTACCTGAAGCCCTCCCTCCTGCACCAGTCTCAGCCACGTGTTACGCTGCATTTACTGACTGCTCCTCATCTCACTATCTCGTGGCACCGGTAGCAACCCGAGATCACTATTCTACTCGTCCTGCTCTTCAGCTCCAACCTAACTCCCTGTAGTCACTTTTCAGATCCTCAATCCCCTTCCTGGCTATATCATTGGTGCCATATGTACCACGATTTCTGGCTGCTCCCCCTCCCCCTTTAGAATCTTGTGAACCCGATCGGCGACATCCTGGACCCTGGCACCAGGGAGGCAACGTACCTTCCAGGAGTCCCGTTCCTGACCACAAAATCTACTGTCAATCCGTCCAACTATTGAGTCCCCTATTACTAGCGCTTTTCTATTTCCCTCCCTTCCCTTCTGAGCCACAGCGCCAGAGATCTGATGACTATGGCTTTCCCCTGGTAGGCTGTCTCCACCAGCAGTATCCAAAACAGTATACTTATTGCTGAGGGGAACGGCCCCAGGGGATCTCTGCTCTGACAGTCGGTTCCCTTTCCTCCCCCTGACAGTAATCCAGCTGTCCTTATCCTGTGTCTGGGGGGTGATCACCTCCCTGTACATCCTCTCAATTTCCCCCTCAGCCTCCTGGCTGATCCATAGTTCATCCAGCTCCAGCTCCAGTTCCCCAACTCAGTTTTCGAGGAGCTGGAATTGGGTGCATGTAGTCGACAGAGACATGTGAAGTGTCTCTCACCTGCCACATTCTGCAGGAGGAACACGTAACTACCCTGAGCGAAGGACTTCTGGGGAGTTTGTAAGTGGGTTAAATCTCACCCACTTAAAAACTCCCCAGAAGTCCTTCGCTCCTCCCTTGCACCTTTCGGCAAGTGGATGCCCGACACCTGAACTAAGGTTTTTAAACCGTTAGACTCACTGTAGTTCTCCCTGTATTGCATGAGATCTAACCTTGCTCACCAGTCTCCCATGGGGAACCTTGTCGAACGCCTTACTGAGGTCCATATAGATCACATCTACTGCACATTAGGTTGTGATACTGCGAAATTCGCTAATTCCATAGAGAAATGTTCCAACATATAACATTCTTATTTAAAAAGGACGGAGGCGGGAAGTGGGAAACTGTTGACCAGTTGGATTAACGTGTGATGGTAGGAAATTGTTGGAATCGATAAGGCCATAAGAAATAAAAACAGGAGAAGGCTGTTCAACTCGAGCTTGCTCCACCATTCAATAGAATCAGGGCTAATCTGACATTCCTCATGCCCACATGCCTGCCTTTTCCCCAAAACCCATAATTCCCCTACAACCAACAATCTATCTGTCTCAGCCTCAAATGTACACAAGGGGATCAACCCCATAGCTCTCTGTGGCAAAAAGTTCCAAAGACTAAGAAATTCCTCCTTATGTCAGTTTGAAATTATCGCCCCTTTATGCGGAGATTCTGCCCTCTTGTGATAGACTCTCCCCTGAGGTGAAACATACTCTCATTATTTACCCTGTCAAACCCCTTAAGAAAAGAAAAAGTGAGGACTGCAGACGCTGGAGATCAGAGTCGGGAGTGAGGTGCTGGAAAAGCACAGCAGGTCAGGCAGAATCTGAGGAGCAGGAGAAACGACTTTTCAGGCATAAGCCTCATTCCTGATGAAGGATTTATGCCCGAAATATTGATTCTCCTGCTCCTGGATGCTGCCTGATCTGCTGTGCTTTTTTCCAGCATCACAGACCCTTTAAGAATCTTACATGTTTCAATGAAAGAACCTATTGCCTCCCCAAAGCCTTGCTTCATTCCCTGCCTCAACTAAACCCCATTGCTTTGTTTTTCTTGGTGTGGTATGGAGGTTATCCTCATTTCTATTTCCAAATAAGGCCTCAGGGTGAATGTTGATTCAACCTTGTTGCATTTTGACAAAACTCTATCAGCCTGCTACATCATCATCTGTGCATTTTTATGGAGCCTAACTGACTAATGCTGATAGAGTCATCAAGTCATACAGCACAGAAACAGACCCTTCAGTCCAACTCAAGTTTCCGAAACAAAACTAATCTCATTTGCATGCAACTGGCTCGTATTCCTCTAATCTTTTTCTGTTCATGTAACTATCCAAAGGTCTTTTAAATGTTGTAACTGTACTTGCATTCACCACTTTCTGTATTAGTTCACTCCACATACAAAACATCCTCTGTGCAAAAAAGTTACCAGACAAGATTAGAGTGAGTAGTGTGGATGAGCAGAGGGATCTTGGTGTCCATGTACACAGATCTCTGAAAGTTGCCACCCAGGTAAATAGTGCTGTGAGGAAGGCATATGGTGTACTGGGCTTTATTGGCAGAGGAATTGAGTTCCGGAGTCCTGAGGTCATGTTGCAGTTGTATAAGACTCTGGTGCGGCCTCATCTGGAGTATTGTGTGCAGTTTTGGTCGCCATACTATAGGAAGGATGTGGAAGCTTTAGAACGAGTGCAGAGGAGGTTTACCAGGATGTTGCCTGGAATGGTAGGAAAATCTTATGAGGAAAGGCTGAGGCACTTGGGGCTGTTCTCATTGGAGAAGAGAAGGTTTAGGGGAGATCTGATAGAAGTGTATAAGATGATTAGGGGTTTAGATAGGGTAGATACTAAGAACCTTTTACCGCTAATGGAGTCAGGTGTTACTAGGGGACATAGCTTTAAATTAAGGGGTGGTAGGTATAGGACAGATGTTAGGGGTAGATTCTTCACACAGCGGGTTGTGAGTTCATGGAATGCCCTGCCCGTATCAGTGGTGAACTCTCCTTCTTTATGGTCATTTAAGCGGGCATTGGATAGGCATTTGGAAGTTATTGGGCTAGTATAGGTTAGGTAGGATTCGGTCGGCGCAACATCGAGGGCCGAAGGGCCTGTACTGCGCTGTATCCTTCTATGTTCTATGTTCTATGTTCTATGATGCTGGAAAAGCACAGCAGGTCAGGCAGCATCTGAGGAGCAGGAGAATCAACATTTCTGATGAAGTGATCCTGCCTGAAACGTTGATTTTCCTGCTCCTCCGTTGCTGCCTGACCTGCTGTGCTTTTCCAGCACCACTCTCATCTTGACTCCAGCATCTGCAGTACCCACTCCCGCCTAGTGAAAAAGATACCCTCAGGTCTTTTAAGTCTTTCTCCTCTCACCTGAAAAATATGCCCCATAGTTTTCACCTCTCCCAACCTGGGGAAACAACCTTTGCCATTCACTTTATCTATGCCCCTCATGATTTTGTAAACCTCTTTAAGGTCACCCCTCAACCACCTATGCCAGCAAAAAAAGTCCCAGACTATTCTCTCAGAATTCAAATCTGTAGTCCTGGCAACATCCTTGTAAATCTTGTTTGAACCCTCTCCAATTTAATAATATCCTTGCTTAGCAGTGTGACTTGAACTGTACACAGTACTTCAAAACACATCAAAGTCTTCTACAACCTCAACATGATGTCCCAACTCCTCATTAAAAAATGAAAAAAACTGCAGACACAGGAAATCAGAAACTAAAACAGAATTTGTTGGAAAATCTCAGCAGGTCTGGAGTATCTGTGGAGAGAAATCAAAATTAACATATTGTGCCCTTCTTCAAAACTGATCGTAGCTAGGTAAAAGTTGGTTTTTGTGCAGAAGTTATGATGGGGGAGGGGGTAAGGAGTAAATGATAGGTGGAGATAGAGGTCAAAGAGAGATTAGAACAGTTGGACAGACAAAGGAGGGAAAAATAACAGTCAGCCTAGGAGAGTGAATAGCTGCTAATGGGGATAATCAATGACTGACAATGTGATGTGTGTAATAGCAGTGCATGTGATGAGAATGCTGGGCTAAGGACATGAGAAAAGGTGCCTCAAGACCCAAAGTTGTTGAACCTCAATATTGAGCCCAGAAGGCTGTAGAGTTAACAGGTAGATAATGAGGTGCTGTTCTTCCTGCTTCTGAGCCTCGTTAGAGCAAACCTGAGACAGAGAAGTTGGCTAGGGAACAAGGTGGACCATGGTGAGCCAGAGGAACAGACCATGCAGAAAGCTAACAAGATTTTCATTTGCTTTGATTATTATTGTCACATGTACCTAAGTACAGTGAAAGGATTTGTTTTGCAAGCAACACATACAAAGTTACAGCTGCACAGGAGGGGCACAAAAGCAAGATCAATATTTGGTTTGGAATTAGAGAGAGGTCTATTCAGCAATCTAATAACAGCAGGGAAGAAGCTGTTTTTCATCCTGTTGGCACAAGTGCTTAAGCTTCTGTATTTTCTGCCCCACGGAAAATGAGGGAAGAGAGTGTTACCGGAGGGTGAGGGGTCTCTGATGGTGTTTGAAGGGAATGTAACCGGGGTGGGAGGGGTCTCTGATGATGATGAAGAGAGCGTTACCGGGGTGGGAGGGGTCTCTGATGGTGCTGGAAGAGAGTGTTACCTGGGTGGGTGGGGTCTCTGATGATGATGAAGAGAGTGTTACCGGGGTGGGAGGTGTCTCTGATGATGGTGGAAGAGAGCGTTACCGGGGTGGGAGGAGTCTCTGATGATGATGAAGAGAGTGTTACCGGGGTGGGAGGGGTCTCTGATGATGATGAAGAGAGTGTTACCGGGGTGGGTGGGGTCTCTGATGATGATGAAGAGAGTGTTACCGGGGTGGGGGGGTCTCTGATGGTGCTGGAAGAGAGTGTTACCGGGGTGGGAGGGGTCTCTGATGATGATGAAGAGAGTGTTACCGGGGTGGGAGGGGTCTCTGATGATGATGAAGAGAGTGTTACCGGGGTGGGAGGGGTCTCTGATGATGATGAAGAGAGTGTTACCGGGGTGGGAGGGGTCTCTGATGATGGTGGAAGAGAGCGTTACCGGGTTAGGAGGGGTCTCTGATGGTGCTGGAAGAGAGTGTTACCTGGGTGGGTGGGGTCTCTGATGATGATGAAGAGAGTGTTACCGGGGTGGGGGGGTCTCTGATGGTGCTGGAAGAGAGTGTTACCGGGGTGGGAGGGGTCTCTGATGATGATGAAGAGAGTGTTACCGGGGTGGGAGGGGTCTCTGATGATGATGAAGAGAGTGTTACCGGGGTGGGAGGGGTCTCTGATGATGATGAAGAGAGTGTTACCGGGGTGGGAGGGGTCTCTGATGATGATGAAGAGAGTGTTACCGGGTTAGGAGGGGTCTCTGATGGTGTTGGAAGAGAATGTAACCGGGGTGGGAGCGGTCTCTTATGATGTCCGAAGACAGTGTTACCGGGGTGGGTGGGATCTCTGATGATGATAAAGAGTGTGTTACCGGGGTGGGAGGGATCTCTGATGATGATAAAGAGTGTGTTACCGGGGTGGGTGGGATCTCTGATGATGATAAAGAGTGTGTTACCGGGGTGGGAGGGATCTCTGATGTATTTGCCAGCCTTTCTGTGCAAAGAGAAGTGTAGAAGTCTATGCATGGGAGGCTGACTTTTGTGGTGGCCTGAGGTGTGTACACTTCGGTGGTGTCCTACAGTACTGGGCAGAGCAGTTACCGTATCAGGCAGTTATACATTTGGATAAAGTGCTCTCTGTGGTGTTTCTGCAAATGTTGATAAATGTCCTTTTGGACATGCCGAATTTCCGAAGCCTTCAGACAAAGAAAGGCATTGTTGTGCCTTCTACGCACATTGCATCTACGCGATAGATCCAGGGAGATTCTATGCTGTATGACCCTGTGATTCCATAAACAGGAGAGTCTCTTAGGAATTTGGTGCTTTCAATCCTCTCCACATCATCTCCATGGATTTAGACAGGGGCGTGGTCCTCCTCCTTTCTTCCTGAAGTGAATAGTCAGTTCGTTTGTTTTGCTGACACTGGGAGAGATTGTTATCTTTGCAACATGACACCTAGCATTCCATCTCCTTCCTATATTCTGACTCGTCATGGTTTGATAGGGTTAGGGTTAGATCTCCAGCATCTGCAGACATTTGCAGCTGTGATCTCCAGCATCTGCAGACCTCATTTTTTACTCAAAGATTTTAACCTACTGCGAATCCTCTTACAAGGATGCCTTCCTTGAAGAAGCTCTCTTCCTCCCTCTACAAGGATTTCAGTGAGTCCCTCTCTCACTGCACCCCCCAGGTCATCTCCTCTGCACAGAAGACCTCCTTCCACCTATCCCACCTCCATCGCCCCTCCCCCTAGTCCCTCCTCCCTACCTTTTATCTCAGCCTGCTTGGCTCTCTCTCTTATTCCTGATGAAGGGCTTATGCTCGAAACGTCGAATTCTCTATTCCTGAGATGCTGCCTAACCTGCTGTGCTTTGACCAGCAACACATTTGCAGCTGTGATCTCCAGCATCTGCAGACCTCATTTTTTACTCGAAGATTTTAACCTACTGCGAATCCTCTTACAAGGATGCCTTCCTTGAAGAAGCTCTCTTCCTCCCTCTACAAGGATTTCAGTGAGTCCCTCTCTCACTGCACCCCCCAGGTCATCTCCTCTGCACAGAAGACCTCCTTCCACCTATCCCACCTCCATCGCCCCTCCCCCTAGTCCCTCCTCCCTACCTTTTATCTCAGCCTGCTTGGCTCTCTCTCTTATTCCTGATGAAGGGCTTATGCTCGAAACGTCGAATTCTCTATTCCTGAGATGCTGCCTAACCTGCTGTGCTTTGACCAGCAACACATTTGCAGCTGTGATCTCCAGCATCTGCAGACCTCATTTTTTACTCGAAGATTTTAACCTACTGCGAATCCTCTTACAAGGATGCCTTCCTTGAAGAAGCTCTCTTCCTCCCTCTACAAGGATTTCAGTGAGTCCCTCTCTCACTGCACCCCCCAGGTCATCTCCTCTGCACAGAAGACCTCCTTCCACCTATCCCACCTCCATCGCCCCTCCCCCTAGTCCCTCCTCCCTACCTTTTATCTCAGCCTGCTTGGCTCTCTCTCTTATTCCTGATGAAGGGCTTATGCTCGAAACGTCGAATTCTCTATTCCTGAGATGCTGCCTAACCTGCTGTGCTTTGACCAGCAACACATTTGCAGCTGTGATCTCCAGCATCTGCAGACCTCATTTTTTACTCGAAGATTTTAACCTACTGCGAATTCTCTTACAAGGATGCCTTCCTTGAAGAAGCTCTCTTCCTCCCTCTACAAGGATTTCAGTGAGTCCCTCTCTCACTGCACCCCCCAGGTCATCTCCTCTGCACAGAAGACCTCCTTCCACCTATCCCACCTCCATCGCCCCTCCCCCTAGTCCCTCCTCCCTACCTTTTATCTCAGCCTGCTTGGCTCTCTCTCTTATTCCTGATGAAGGGCTTATGCTCGAAACGTCGAATTCTCTATTCCTGAGATGCTGCCTAACCTGCTGTGCTTTGACCAGCAACACATTTGCAGCTGTGATCTCCAGCATCTGCAGACCTCATTTTTTACTCGAAGATTTTAACCTACTGCGAATCCTCTTACAAGGATGCCTTCCTTGAAGAAGCTCTCTTCCTCCCTCTACAAGGATTTCAGTGAGTCCCTCTCTCACTGCACCCCCCAGGTCATCTCCTCTGCACAGAAGACCTCCTTCCACCTATCCCACCTCCATCGCCCCTCCCCCTAGTCCCTCCTCCCTACCTTTTATCTCAGCCTGCTTGGCTCTCTCTCTTATTCCTGATGAAGGGCTTATGCTCGAAACGTCGAATTCTCTATTCCTGAGATGCTGCCTAACCTGCTGTGCTTTGACCAGCAACACATTTGCAGCTGTGATCTCCAGCATCTGCAGACCTCATTTTTTACTCGAAGATTTTAACCTACTGCGAATCCTCTTACAAGGATGCCTTCCTTGAAGAAGCTCTCTTCCTCCCTCTACAAGGATTTCAGTGAGTCCCTCTCTCACTGCACCCCCCAGGTCATCTCCTCTGCACAGAAGACCTCCTTCCACCTATCCCACCTCCATCGCCCCTCCCCCTAGTCCCTCCTCCCTACCTTTTATCTCAGCCTGCTTGGCTCTCTCTCTTATTCCTGATGAAGGGCTTATGCTCGAAACGTCGAATTCTCTATTCCTGAGATGCTGCCTAACCTGCTGTGCTTTGACCAGCAACACATTTGCAGCTGTGATCTCCAGCATCTGCAGACCTCATTTTTTACTCGAAGATTTTAACCTACTGCGAATCCTCTTACAAGGATGCCTTCCTTGAAGAAGCTCTCTTCCTCCCTCTACAAGGATTTCAGTGAGTCCCTCTCTTACTGCACCCCCCAGGTCATCTCCTCTGCACAGAAGACCTCCTTCCACCTATCCCACCTCCATCGCCCCTCCCCCTAGTCCCTCCTCCCTACCTTTTATCTCAGCCTGCTTGGCTCTCTCTCTTATTCCTGATGAAGGGCTTATGCTCGAAACGTCGAATTCTCTATTCCTGAGATGCTGCCTAACCTGCTGTGCTTTGACCAGCAACACATTTGCAGCTGTGATCTCCAGCATCTGCAGACCTCATTTTTTACTCAAAGATTTTAACCTACTGCGAATCCTCTTACAAGGATGCCTTCCTTGAAGAAGCTCTCTTCCTCCCTCTACAAGGATTTCAGTGAGTCCCTCTCTCACTGCACCCCCCAGGTCATCTCCTCTGCACAGAAGACCTCCTTCCACCTATCCCACCTCCATCGCCCCTCCCCCTAGTCCCTCCTCCCTACCTTTTATCTCAGCCTGCTTGGCTCTCTCTCTTATTCCTGATGAAGGGCTTATGCTCGAAACGTCGAA
The DNA here is from genome assembly GCF_020745735.1 of Hemiscyllium ocellatum. NCBI lineage: Eukaryota > Metazoa > Chordata > Chondrichthyes > Orectolobiformes > Hemiscylliidae > Hemiscyllium > Hemiscyllium ocellatum. The sequence goes on along the minus strand of NC_083401.1, from coordinate 283,863 downwards.
TTCTCTATTCCTGAGATGCTGCCTAACCTGCTGTGCTTTGACCAGCAACACATTTGCAGCTGTGATCTCCAGCATCTGCAGACCTCATTTTTTACTCGAAGATTTTAACCTACTGCGAATCCTCTTACAAGGATGCCTTCCTTGAAGAAGCTCTCTTCCTTCCTCTACAAGGATTTCAGTGAGTCCCTCTCTCACTGCACCCCCCAGGTCATCTCCTCTGCACAGAAGACCTCCTTCCACCTATCCCACCTCCATCGCCCCTCCCCCTAGTCCCTCCTCCCTACCTTTTATCTCAGCCTGCTTGGCTCTCTCTCTTATTCCTGATGAAGGGCTTATGCTCGAAACGTCGAATTCTCTATTCCTGAGATGCTGCCTAACCTGCTGTGCTTTGACCAGCAACACATTTGCAGCTGTGATCTCCAGCATCTGCAGACCTCATTTTTTACTCGAAGATTTTAACCTACTGCGAATTCTCTTACAAGGATGCCTTCCTTGAAGAAGCTCTCTTCCTCCCTCTACAAGGATTTCAGTGAGTCCCTCTCTCACTGCACCCCCCAGGTCATCTCCTCTGCACAGAAGACCTCCTTCCACCTATCCCACCTCCATCGCCCCTCCCCCTAGTCCCTCCTCCCTACCTTTTATCTCAGCCTGCTTGGCTCTCTCTCTTATTCCTGATGAAGGGCTTATGCTCGAAACGTCGAATTCTCTATTCCTGAGATGCTGCCTAACCTGCTGTGCTTTGACCAGCAACACATTTGCAGCTGTGATCTCCAGCATCTGCAGACCTCATTTTTTACTCGAAGATTTTAACCTACTGCAAATCCTCTTACAAGGATGCCTTCCTTGAAGAAGCTCTCTTCCTCCCTCTACAAGGATTTCAGTGAGTCCCTCTCTCACTGCTCCCCCCAGGTCATCTCCTCTGCACAGAAGACCTCCTTCCACCTATCCCACCTCCATCGCCCCTCCCCCTAGTCCCTCCTCCCTACCTTTTATCTCAGCCTGCTTGGCTCTCTCTCTTATTCCTGATGAAGGGCTTATGCTCGAAACGTCGAATTCTCTATTCCTGAGATGCTGCCTAACCTGCTGTGCTTTGACCAGCAACACATTTGCAGCTGTGATCTCCAGCATCTGCAGACCTCATTTTTTACTCGAAGATTTTAACCTACTGCGAATCCTCTTACAAGGATGCCTTCCTTGAAGAAGCTCTCTTCCTCCCTCTACAAGGATTTCAGTGAGTCCCTCTCTCACTGCACCCCCTAGGTCATCTCCTCTGCACAGAAGACCTCCTTCCACCTATCCCACCTCCATCGCCCCTCCCCCTAGTCCCTCCTCCCTACCTTTTATCTCAGCCTGCTTGGCTCTCTCTCTTATTCCTGATGAAGGGCTTATGCTCGAAACGTCGAATTCTCTATTCCTGAGATGCTGCCTAACCTGCTGTGCTTTGACCAGCAACACATTTGCAGCTGTGATCTCCAGCATCTGCAGACCTCATTTTTTACTCGAAGATTTTAACCTACTGCGAATCCTCTTACAAGGATGCCTTCCTTGAAGAAGCTCTCTTCCTCCCTCTACAAGGATTTCAGTGAGTCCCTCTCTCACTGCACCCCCCAGGTCATCTCCTCTGCACAGAAGACCTCCTTCCACCTATCCCACCTCCATCGCCCCTCCCCCTAGTCCCTCCTCCCTACCTTTTATCTCAGCCTGCTTGGCTCTCTCTCTTATTCCTGATGAAGGGCTTATGCTCGAAACGTCGAATTCTCTATTCCTGAGATGCTGCCTAACCTGCTGTGCTTTGACCAGCAACACATTTGCAGCTGTGATCTCCAGCATCTGCAGACCTCATTTTTTACTCGAAGATTTTAACCTACTGCGAATCCTCTTACAAGGATGCCTTCCTTGAAGAAGCTCTCTTCCTCCCTCTACAAGGATTTCAGTGAGTCCCTCTCTCACTGCACCCCCCAGGTCATATCCTCTGCACAGAAGACCTCCTTCCACCTATCCCACCTCCATCGCCCCTCCCCCTAGTCCCTCCTCCCTACCTTTTATCTCAGCCTGCTTGGCTCTCTCTCTTATTCCTGATGAAGGGCTTATGCTCGAAACGTCGAATTCTCTATTCCTGAGATGCTGCCTAACCTGCTGTGCTTTGACCAGCAACACATTTGCAGCTGTGATCTCCAGCATCTGCAGACCTCATTTTTTACTCGAAGATTTTAACCTACTGCGAATCCTCTTACAAGGATGCCTTCCTTGAAGAAGCTCTCTTCCTCCCTCTACAAGGATTTCAGTGAGTCCCTCTCTCACTGCACCCCCCAGGTCATCTCCTCTGCACAGAAGACCTCCTTCCACCTATCCCACCTCCATTGCCCCTCCCCCTAGTCCCTCCTCCCTACCTTTTATCTCAGCCTGCTTGGCTCTCTCTCTTATTCCTGATGAAGGGCTTATGCTCGAAACGTCGAATTCTCTATTCCTGAGATGCTGCCTAACCTGCTGTGCTTTGACCAGCAACACATTTGCAGCTGTGATCTCCAGCATCTGCAGACCTCATTTTTTACTCGAAGATTTTAACCTACTGCGAATCCTCTTACAAGGATGCCTTCCTTGAAGAAGCTCTCTTCCTTCCTCTACAAGGATTTCAGTGAGTCCCTCTCTCACTGCACCCCCCAGGTCATCTCCTCTGCACAGAAGACCTCCTTCCACCTATCCCACCTCCATCGCCCCTCCCCCTAGTCCCTCCTCCCTACCTTTTATCTCAGCCTGCTTGGCTCTCTCTCTTATTCCTGATGAAGGGCTTATGCTCGAAACGTCGAATTCTCTATTCCTGAGATGCTGCCTAACCTGCTGTGCTTTGACCAGCAACACATTTGCAGCCATGGTTTGATATCTGACCTACAACGGTGGTGTCATCAGCAAATGTGTAAGTGGCATTCATACGAAATTTGACCACACAGCCATGGGTGCACAGAGAGTACAGTAAAGGGCTGAGTACATATCCTTGCAGGGATTATCATGGAGGAGGTGCTGTTGTCTATCTTCACTGATTGTGGTTTGCAGTTCAGGACGTAGTTGCAGAGGGCACAGCTGAGACCTAAGTCTCAGAGTTCTGAGGTTACTGTAGTCGTGGATCTGTTCACTGAGCTGGGAAGTTCATTTGCAGACATTTTTAACCCCTAGCAATCAATGGGGTGACAGATGTCGCAGCCAGATGGCCCATTTTTAACCTCTGTCAGGTGACATCTTCAGTGCTTTGGAGCCTCCTGTGAAACGCGGCTGTACTGTGTCTTCTGGAATTTATTTGATTTTAGTTCTGCTTTCGGTTGCCAGTTCCAGTTATTCATTGTAGTGGCCAGTATACTGAGTCTAGGTCAATGTGTTTGTTGACTGAGTCTGTGGCTGAGTGCCATGCTTCTAGAAATTCTCTGGCTGTCCTGTTCAGCTTGAGCTATGATCATTGTGTTGTCCCTGTCGAATTTGTGGTCCTTGTCATCTGTATGTATGGCTACTGGGGACAGCTGGTCATGGCATTTAGTGGCTATTGGTGTTCATGGATGCGGATTGGTAGTTGCTACCTATTTGCCCTATAAAGTGTTTCGTGCACGCTTTGCATGGAATCTTGTAAATTATATTTGTCTTACACATGATGGGTATTGGGACTTTTATTTTGCGAGACATGTGTTTAAATTGTAATCATGTGTATGAAGCAAATAAATTCCAGAAGACACAGTATAGCAACACTTCACAGGAGACTCCAAATCACTGAAGATATCACCTAGACAAGGGACAAAACATCTGCAAATCAACTTCCCAGATTGGCGAACATACCCACAACTATGACAACCAGCACCGAGCTACAAATCTTTACACAAACCTTGAGTTTTGAGGTTAGATTGGTTGGGATTATAGAGTTGAAGATGGGGCTATAGTTAATAATGTAGGAGCCTGACATAGGTGTATTATCCAGATGTTCCAGGGATGAGTGTAGGGCCACGAAAATGGCATCCCCTGTGGACCTGTTTCATCGGGAGGCAAATTGCAGGGAATCAAGGCAGGCTGGGAGGCTACAATTGATGTGGGCCATGACTAACCTTCCAAAGCACTTCATAATTGTTGAGGTCAGAGCTACCGGGTGGTAGTCATTGATGCACGCTGTATGAGTTTTCTTTGCAACTGGTATGATGGTGATTTTCAGATTGTAGGAAAGAGAGACTAAAGATACTTATCTGATATCTGAAGCAGTGACTGAGGGAGCAAGTACGTCCGGGGGTCTCGGGGAAGGTAACTTCACACCACTTACATTCTGATCAAACTGAAAATAAAATGTGTTGAGTCCATCAGGGAGGGTTGTGTTTTTGAGTACTATTTTGCTTTGCTTCATTTTGTATCCCGTTATTTCATGTAGGCCTTGCCAGAGGTGACAGGTGCCTTTGTGGTTAGTTTGGAACTCTAACTTGGTCCAGTCTTGCCTCTTGGAATTTCTAATGGCCTTGTGGAGGTCATATCTGGATTTAATGGAAAGCTCTAGGTCATCTGACTTGAATGGTGCACACCTGGTCTTTAGTAGGCAATGGATTTCCTGCTTCATCCTGTGTAGGGAACATCGGATTGACTTCTTTCGCATGCAGTCCTCGACACACTTGCTAACAAAGTCTATGATGGTAGTGTCATTCTCGTCTAGGATGTTTGCTGAATTCTTGAATGTGGTCCAGCTCACCAATTCCAACAAGGAGGGGAGGAGAACATGTGTCTGGTGGTGGCCTCCTTGGAAATGACAGAAATGGTGGTTAGTGATCCTCTGGACATGGATGCTGGTGGGTTGATAGGCTAGGATAAGGGGAATGCTATTGCTCCTTTGGAAGGAAAGACAGGGAGTTAGGACAGAAGGGTGGGAGATCATCAGACTCAGCTAAGGGCCCTGTCAACAATGGTGCTGAGGATTCTTCAGTTGAGGAAGGAGGTGGACATTTCAGAGGCCGCCTTGTCAAAGTTGGCATTATCAGAATGGGTTTGGCAGAGATGGAGGAACTGGGATAATAGAGTTTTTACAGGAAGTCGGGTGTGAGAACTTATAGTCATGTTAACTGTGTGGGTGTCAGTGAGTTTGTAGTGAGGATTGGTGGTCAGCCTAAACCCAGAAATAGCAACAGATATGTTGAGATAGGGATGGGAGATGAAGACTTTTGCCCGAGACGTTGATTTTCCTGCTTCTTGGATGCTTCCTGACCTGCTGTTCTTTTCTAGCATCACTCTAATCTAGACTGTGATTTCCAACATCTGCAGTCCTCACTTTTGCCATGGGAGGAATCTCATTCGATTCGGTGAAGGTGAGCGCCAGGTGGAAATTGGAAGTGAAATTGATAAACCTTTCCAATTCTGGACATGAGAAGGAAGCAGTGCCAATAATATCATCGATATACCAGAGAAAGAGTTGTGGGTGGGGGCTGGAGTAGGACTGCAATATGGAATGTTCCACAGACCCCACAAAGAGACAGGCATAAAAGGATATGGAACATATAGTCTGTGGGGGAATAGATGGTGACAGCTTGCAAAATGTCCACATTACAGAGGAGGAAGTGCTGGATGTCTTGAAACGGCTAAAAGTGGATAAATCCCCAGGACCTGGTCAGGTGTACCCGAGAACTCTGTAGGAAGCTAGAGTAGTGATTGCTGGGCCTCTTGCTGAGATATTTGTATCATCTATAGTCACAGGTGAGGTGCCGGAAGACTGGAAGTTGGCAAACGTGGTGCCACTGTTTAAGAAGGGCGATAAAGACAAGCCAGGGAACTATAGACCAGTGAGCCCGACCTCAGTGGTGGGCAGGTTGTTGGAGAGAATCCTGAGGGACAGGATGTAGATGTATTTAGAAAGGCAAGGACTGATTAGGGATAGTCAACATGGCCTTGTGCGTGGGAAATCATGTCTCACAAACTTGATTGAGTTTTTTGAAGGAGTAACAATGAAGATTGATGAGGGAAGAGCAGTAGATTGATCTATATGGACTTCAGTAAGGCGCTCGACAAGGTTCCCCCTGGGAGACTGGTTAGCAAGGTTCGATCTCATGGAATACAGGGAGAACTCGCCAAAGGTAGAAGACAGAGGGTGGTGGTGGAGGGTTGTTTTTCAGACTGGAGGCCTGTGACCAGTGGAGTGCCACAAGGATCGGTGCTGGGCCCTCTACTTTTTGTCATTTGTAGAAATTATTTGGATGTGAGCATAAGAGGTACAGTTAGTAAGTTTGCAGATGACACCAAAATTGGAGGTGTAGTGGACAGAGAAGAGGGTTACCTCAGATTACAACAGGATCTGGACCAGATGGGCCAATGGGCTGAGAAGTGGCAGATGGAGTTTAATTCAGATAAATGCGAGGTGCTGCATTTTGGGAAAGCAAATCTTAGCAGGACTCATGCACTTCATGGTAAGGTCCTAGGGAGTGTTGCTGAACAAAGAGACCTTGGAGTGCAGGTTCATAGCTCCTTGAAAGTGGAGTTGCAGGTAGATAGGATCGTGAAGAAGGCATTTGGTATGCTTTCCTTTATTGGTCAGAGTATTGAGTACAGGAGTTGGGAGGTCATGTTGCGGCTGTACAGGACATTAGTTAGGCCACTGTTGGCATATTGTATGCAATTCTGGTCTCCTTCCTATCGGAAAAATGTTGTGAAACATGAAAAAGTTGAGAAAAGATTTTCAAAGATGTTGCCAGGGTTGGAGGATTTGAGCGACAGGGAGAGGCTGAACAGGCAGGGGCTGTTTTCCCTGGAGCGTCGGAGGCTGAGGGGTGACCTTATAGAGGTTTACAAAATTATGAGGGGCATGAATAAGATAAATTTACCTGTACCATCTCTGACACCTCCCTCCCCTTCCTGGACCTCTCCAGCTCCATTAATGACGACCGACTTGACACTGATATTTTTTACAAACCCACCGACTCCCACAGCTACCTGGATTACACCTCTTTCCACCCTACCTCTTGCAAAAATGCCATCCCGTATTCCCAATTCCTCTGCCTCTGCCGTACCTGCTCCCAGGAGGACCAGTTCCACCACAGAACACACCAGATGGCCTCCTTCTTTAGAGACCGCAATTTCCCTTCCCACGTGTTTAAAGATGCCTTCCAACACATCTCGTCCACATCCCGCACCTCCGCCCTCAGACCCCACTCCTCCAACCGTAACAAGGACAGAACGCCCTGGTGCTCACCTTCCACCCTACCGACCTTCACATAAACCAAATCATCTGCCGACATTTCCGCCACCTCCAAAAAGACCCCACCTCCAGGGATATATTTCCATCCTCACCCCTTTCCGCCTTCTGCAAAGACCGTTCCCTCCGTGACTACCTGGTCAGGTCCACGCCCCCCTACAACCCACCCTCCCATCCTGGCACCTTCCCTTGCCACTGCAGGAACTGTAAAACCTATGCCCACACCTTCTCCCTCACCTCTATCCAAGGCCCTAAAGGAGCCTTCCACATCCATCAGAGTTTTACCTGCACATCCACTAATATCATTTATTGTATCCGTTGCTCCCGATGCGGTCTCCTCTACATTGGGGAGACTGGGCGCCTCCTAGCAGAGCGCTTTAGGGAACATTTCCGGGAAACCCGCACCAATCAACCCCACCGCCCCGTGGCCCAACATTTCAACTCCCCCTCCCACTCTGCCGAGGACATGGAGGTCCTGGGCCTCCTTCACTGCCGCTCCCTCATCACCAGACGCCTGGAGGAAGATCGCCTCATCTTCCGCCTCGGAACACTTCAACCCCAGGGCATCAATGTGGACTTCAACAGTCCTCATTTCCCCTACCCCCACCTCACCCTAGTTCCAAACTTCCAGCTCAGCACTGTCCCCATGACTTGTCCTACCTGCCTAGCTCCTTTTCCACCTATCCACTCCACCCTCTCCTCCCTGACCTATCACCTTCATCCCCTCCCCCACTCACCTATTGTACTCTATGCTACTTTCTCCCTACCCCCACCCTCCTCTAGCTTATCTCTCCATGCTTCAGGCTCTCTGCCTTTATTCCTGATGAAGTGCTTTTGCCCGAAACGTCGATTTTCCTGCTCCTTGGATGCTGCCTGAACTGCTTTGCTCTTCCAACACCACTAATCCATTTCCTGTGTCTGTTCAAGTACCATTGGTGCTACAGATATCATTCCTATTAGCATCATCTAAGATGTTTTTCCTGAACTTAATTCATTTACTAATGACTCTCCAATACAGTGGGCAGATTTTGGATCAGTTTTGTTTGGCTCGGATTGGCATTTAGTTCCATGCTTTGAATTCTTTGCTCTTCAATTATGATTTTCTTAAGTCGGGGGCTCAGTATCAGATGTTCTGATCCAGGGCTGCTAGATTTGTGAAATTAGCCTTAGGATCTAATTTTCCTTGAAAATGGATGTGGCAAGTTGTTTGGTGGTGCAGTTGGAATGATAACGGTCAGGTAGGGGATTGTCTGTGGTCTTTATTGTGGAAGGAGGTGAAGTTGTAGTGACATTTATTTCGTCGGGGTGGGTTTCCCCTATCCATCCATCATCACTTTTCCCCCATTGACGGACAAGTACAAGTAATCGAAAAGGTTTCAAATGTCCTCTCTCACATTGAATGGAGGGGAATTTAGGGTCTGGCAAAAGCCATTACCCATCCTATGTAAACACACCTTTCTATTCACAAATAAATTCAAACTCCTCTTCCAAATCTGTTCTCCTACGGTCATGTTCAGCATTCCATTCTGCTTTGATCACATTGAGCTACCAATCACTGCTTCCACAGCCAGGAACAATAGTCTCTCAAGGGTTAAAATGGTGGCCAGCCTTCTACAAATTGAATAAAGTGCTGCCCCAATTGTCACTGTTCTGTTGGCATTACTTCTGTAGCTCAGAATCAATTGTGTTGAGCTTCAGCTGTGATGAGGTCTTCACCTGTCTTCTAACTTGCATATCCAAACAGGCACGTGTCCTTGGTCATAATAATCAAAAACTGTTTGAGCCTTTTAGATGTAATTCCAGGCTTGTCAGGTGCTACTTTAACCATTATCTTCACATCAGGTCTCAGTACCTTTGCTTGGTTGGTCATAGCATCTTGTTCGAGGTCACGGATTTTCTGCTGGTTTTGACCTGCTATCTTGGCCCATTCAACTGTTTGCAGAATTGTCTTGTAAACGGTTTCACTCTCTGTCTCACTGGTCCTACCCTGTTACAATGTTCCCTGGCAATCTCATAGTCCTTCTTGTCATTAACTCATATGGAGTTAATGTAGTCATTCCACTTGTTGTTGCTCCAAGTCCCATCAGAATTTAAGGTCTGGTTGAAGATTTGTAGCTCGGGTGTCCGTTGTTGTGGTTCTGTTCGCCGAGCTGAAAGTTTTGCTGCAAACGTTTCGTTCCCTGGCTAGGGAACATCATCAGTGCTATTGGAGCCTCCTGTGAAGCGCTGCTTTGATGTTTCTTCCGGTATTTATAGTGGTATAAATACCGGAAGAAACATCAAAGCAGCGCTTCACAGGAGGCTCCAATAGCACTGATGATATTCCCTAGCCAGGGAACGAAACGTTTGCAGCAAAAACTTCCAGCTCGGCGAACATCCCATCAGAATACTGAGAATTAGATCTGCCCATCCTTTCCATGTCGTAGAGTCACAGAGTCCTCCAGCAGGAGGACAGGCCGTTTGACCCAAACTGGCCCATGCCAACCAGAATGTCCGTCCACGCTAACACCATTTCCCTGTACTTGGCCCATATTCTTCTAAACCTTTCCTATCCATGTATTTGTTCAAATGCCTTTTAAATGTTGTTAATGTACCCACCTCGACAACTTCCACTGGCAGCTCATTCCACATTCCTGATACATCGAATCATCCTCCGTCATTTCCACTACCTCCAAACAGACCCCATCACCAGAGATATATTTCCCTCCCCATCCCTATCAGTGTTCCAGAGAGACCACTCCCTCCACGACTCCCTCGTCAGGTCCACACCCCCCACCAACCCAACGTCCACTCCCAGCACCTTCCCCTGCAACCGCAGGAAGTGCAAAACTTGCGCCCACATCACCCCCCTCACCTCCCTCCCAGGCCCCAATGGATCCTTCCATATCCGCCACAAATTCACCTGCACCCCCACACACATCATTTACTGTATCCATTGCACCCAATCTGGTCTCCTCTACGTTGGGGAGGCAGGCCGCCTACTTGCGGAATGTTTCAAGGAACACCTCTGGGACACCCGCACCAACCAAACCAACCGCCCCGTGGCTGAACACTTTAACTCCCCCTCCCACTCCACCAAGGACATGCAGGTCCTTGGCCTCCCCCATCGCCAGACCCTGATTACACGATGCCTGGAGGAAGAGCGCGTCATCTTCCGCCTAGGAACCCTCCAACCACATGGGATGAATGTAGATTTCTCCAGCTTCCTCATTTCCCCTCCTCCCACCTTATCTCAGTCCCAACCCCCGGATTCAGCACCACCCTCTTGACCTGCAATCTTCCTCCCGACCTCTCCGCCCCCACCCCCTCTCCGACCTATCACCCTCACCTCCTTCCACCTATCATATTCCCAGTGTCCCTCCCCCAAATCCCCTCCCCCCCAACCATTTATCTCAGCCCGCCTCGCACACCAGCCTCATTCTTGAAGAAGGGCTTATGCCCAAAACGTCGATTCTCCTGCTCTTCGGATGCTGCCTGGCCTGCTGTGTTTTTCCAGCATCACATTTTTCAGCTCATTCCACATGCTTACCACCCTCAGTATAAAAAGGTTGCCTCTCAGTTCCCTTTTGTATTTTCCCCTCTAACCATAACTGATGCCCTCTGGTCCATGATTCCCCAACCCTGGGAAAATGACTGAGTACATTCACCCTATCCATGACTCCTGTGATCTTATGCACCTGTATAAGGACCCCCTCAGTCTCCTACACTCTAAAGGAAAAGTCCTAGCTTGTCCAACCTCTGCCTATAATTCAGACCATTGAGTCCAGACAACACCCCGTAAATTGCTTCTGGTTTCTTTCCAGTTTAATAACGTCCTTCCTATAATAAGATGACCAAAACTGAATGCAGTACTCCCAAGTGCAGCCTCACCAACTTCCTGTATAACTGCAACATAACTTCTCAACTTATACTAATGAAGGCCAGTCTACCAAAAGTCTTCCTCGCTGCTTTGTCCACTGGTGACTCCACTTTCAGAGAACAGTTCACCTGAACTCCAAGGTCCCTCTGTTTTACAACCCCCTTAAGGCCCTACCATTCACCAAGAAATTTCTATCTTGATTTGACTTTTTAAAATGCAAACCTCAGACTTATCTATATTAAACTCCATTTGCTATTTATCTCGGCTCACTTCCCCAGCTGATCAAAGTCCTGCTGCACTTTCTGATGACCTTCCTCACTGTAATGATACCAGTTAGTTTCGTGTCCTGAATGGCTTTAGCTAAAACCTCCTTAAGGACTGGTTCATTCATTCACCCATGCCTGAACTCTGTGGATGATACAGAATGTGGAACATTTGCTTCATGCTCAGCCATTTGCAAACTTCCTTGATCAGTTTCCCTGCAACATGTGCTCCCTGATCTGAATCTATCCATAATAAATCCATTAACATTGTTTGAGCAATGCGCCAGTGCCTCATCATTTAAAATATGATTGATTGCTGTTCAGGTCAAAAGATCAAGATTTGAGAAGGGCATGTACCCACCCCCTTGGTCCGATATTTTGGTTGGCAGTCATATCATCCAATCCAGTTCTCTTCAAACTTCAAACAATAATTTGCCCTTTCCGTTTTTCCGTCAAAATAAACAATCTCGTACCTCTTCATATTAAACTTCATCTGCTAGATTGTGGCACATTCTCTCAGCTAATCAATATCCATCAGCAAAGTCTTAATCTCCTCGTCACTGTCCGCCTGCCTGCCCACCTATTTTGGTATTGTCTGTGCACTTTGTTGTGTTAGTCTGTCCCTGCTTGCAGATTATTTATATACATGGTAAATAGTTGAGGTCTGAGAACAGAACCCACTAGTTCCAGTTTACCATCCAGAGCAGGACCCATTTTTCCTGACCCTCTGCTTTCTATTGGTTAGCCAAGGCAATGTTCTACTCTTAACACCCTAGGATCTAACCTTCTGGATCAGTCTTTTATGCGGCACCTCGTCAAATGCCTTCTGGAACTTGAGATATACCACATCCACCAGATCTCCATCATCTACCTTGCTGGTTACATTCTCCAAGAATTCCAGCAAGTTTGTCAATCATGACTTGCCCTTCATGAAATTGTACTGACACTGGTGCTCAGTTATTTCCTCCTTTACGATTTGACCCCTGCAACATCCCTACCACAGAGGTCAAACTAAGTGGTCTGTATATTCCCACTTCTTGCTTTGTAGAATAAGCTGTCACATCAGAATGCTTGCAATCACCTGATACCTTTCCAGAATCCAGGAAATGTTGGAAAATCTTGACTAACGCATCCACAAGCTCTGCTGCCACCAATTTTAATACCCTAGGCTGCAGGCCATCAGGCTTCGGAGACTGCCTTTAATCTCATCAGTTTACTTAATACCTTCTCCCTAGTTATATTATTTCACCAGGATCCTCTGCAGTAACTGCAGTATTTGGAAATAAATCATTATTATCACTGTGAAACAGATACAAAATATTGGTTTAGTGCTTCTGTGTTTTCAATTATTATCTCACCATTTTCGACCGATAAAGGACCAACATTTACTTTCACTATTCTCTTCCTCATTATATATTTATAGAAGTTTATCATATCGGTGTTTATATTTCCTGCTATATTCCTTTTGAAGTTCACTTTAGGTCTTTGATTTTGTTTTTAGTAACCCGTTGCTAATGTTTAAAGTTCTCCTGAACCTCCAAAGTGTTACTAACTTTTACAATGTGAAATTCCCTGGTTTTTGCCTTTATGTTTACCTTGACTTCTTTGTTAAGTCATGGATGATTTTTCATCTTTTTACAATTCCTCTTCCTTTCAGGAATATACTTTGATTGAGAGGCATCAAATATTTCTCGAAGCATTTGCCATTGTTCTTCAACTCTCCTACTCTTTTATAGAACATAGATTTTTTATCCAGTCCACTCAGGCCACCTCCTTCCTCAGGCCTGTAGAGTTACTTTGCCTAAAACTGAAACTCACGTATGCAACTTTCTTTTCACTCTTTCAATCTGAATTTGAAACACTAGAATATTGTGGTCATCTTCCAAGAGGAAGACGACAAGACTGTCATGATGAGAAACAGAGCGAGGTGGATCTCATTGACAATGAGATCCTTGATTGGGGTTGTTGACCTGGACCTATCAGGGAACCCTGGCTGACAGATATAAATGGGACATTAGCATGATTGCTATTTGCCAATATTTTGGGGACTTCTGATTAAAAAAGAAGTATCATCAGGCGATTTAGAAACTCCTGAGTTCAGGGAACTGACTGTGGGTTGGCTGGTCACAGCCAGTGTGTTACTGTTGTATTTGATAACTGATTCCTAAGCTGGCTGGTCACGCAGACAGTGAATATGTTATATTTTAGTTCTCATTAGGGAACTTGTTTTTTTTGCCCCTGTATTTTACTGGATGTTGCTGCCTGTGTGTTACTCTTTTTGCTCTTTGAACAAGGACGATGATGGTTTTTGTGACAGACTTCGCCCTTGTACTATGGCTTGTAGTGTTTTCACCTTTGTGAGTGGTTAAGAAGTTTAAGAAAAGTTATTGCTGTTGCATTTGAAGTGAATGAGAAGTGATAATTTGTTTGAAACTTCTTTCAAAATGCCTGGGCTTCAGGCAGAAGCTCTAACAGCGTTTTGTTATTTCTGTTGATAACAATGGATTGTCTGGTGATCTAGAGATCGGGAGTGGAGTCAGGATGCGATCACATAAAGAATTGGTCCACCTCAGTGCTCTCACAAGTGAGCAAGCCATAATGCCAGAAGTAACCTCAAACCTGTGCAGGAAACTTGGATATCGTATTGAAATTAACAAAGGATTAACAGCTACAAGGGTTTACCAACAACGAGGGTAAAAAATGAGGTCTGCAGATGCTGGAGATCACAGCTGAAAATGTGTTGCTGGTTAAAGCACAGCAGGTTAGGCAGCATCCAAGGAATAGGAAATTCGACGTTTTGGGCACTAGCCCTGATGAAGGGCTTGTGCCCGAAACGTCGAATTTCCTATTCCTTGGATGCTGCCTAACCTGCTGTGCTTTAACCAGCAACACATTTTCAGCTTTACCAACAACGATGATGACACACACTCAGGTAAGCGTGATACTTTATGAATCAAATCAAGACCTTTTTGACACAGATTGTGTTTGGACTGAGCTCCTGTGAGTTAAAAAAAAGCAAAACAAAACATGTAAACAGGGGATACAGAAGGTCTTCTCAGTCGAGGGGTTGACCTTGAGCTGTCTGGTCAGAGCCCATGCAATGTGCACATATAAATAAACGGTGATTTGATGATGGGATACTTACCTCTGTGCAATTATTCCAAAGACCATTTATTAGTCCTTCTTTGTTACATAATACCAAATCTAAAGTAGCCAGTTCTCTGGTTGGCTCCATGACAAGTTGCTATGGGAAACAATCCCTTATACATTCAATGGACCTTGCTTTGAGCCTTCGCTTGCCATGTTGAATAATCTAATCAATGTTCATGTTCAAATCACCTATAATTACTTTTGAGTCCTTCTCAATCCTTCATTATTGAAGAACATAGGAACATAAGAACTAGGAGCAGGAGTAGGCCATCTGGCCCTTCGAGCCTGCTACGCCATTCAATAAGACCACGACTCATCTTTATAGACCTCAGCTCCACTTATCCACCCTCTCACCCTAACTCTTAATTCCTTTCCTGGTTTATACTATGCTAAACTTTGACAGTATTGTTTTGGAGCCTGAAAATTACTCCTAGCAAGGGGTCTCTTCCCTTATCTTTTATTTCCACCCTAGTGCCAATATCGTTTCTTACCACAGCCTTGATGCCATGCTTATACAATGAAACAACTCCACCTTCTGCTCTTTCTTGTCTAACCTTTCAGAATACTGAGTACCCTTGGACATTTAACTCCCAGTTCTGAACTTCCTGTAACCATGATTCAGTAATCCCCACCAGGTGTACCTATTTGTCTGTATCTGTGTCATCAGCTCCTTGACTTTATTCCGAATACTGTATGTGTTTAGGTCAATAGACAATAGGTGCAGGAGTCGGCCATTCTGCCCTTCGATCATGGCTGATCATCCTTAATCAGTATCCTGTTACTGCCTTATCTCCATAACCCTTGATTCCACTATCCTTGAGAGCTCTATCCAACTCTTTCTTAAATGAATCCAGAGACTGGGCCTCCACTGCCCACTGGGGCAGAGCATTCCACACAGCCACCACTCTCTGGGTGAAGAAGTTTCTCCTCATCTCTGTCCTAAATGGTCTACCCCGTATTTTTAAGCTGTGTCCTCTGTCATTTACTCCAACTTGCAACTCACATTTTGATCTTTTATGAATCCTTCTCTCACCATAATCATTAGACTGACCCTGCCTGTTTATCCTATTAGTCTTTACTGACTGCATACCTTATGACCTGTTGCATTGGATCCTAACCCTCTGCCTTAATGTATAAATCCATTTAAGTTGCACTAGGAACCATCCCCACCAGGATGCTGGTGCCCCTCTAGTTAAAATGCAACCTGTCTTTTTTGTACAGATCCCACCTAACTTGGAAGAGATACCAATCTACATATAGCCAAGCTCCCTCAACTCTCCATGCAGGACCTCATCATTCTTCCTTTCTATGTCTTTGGTACAAGTGTGTACCATGACATCTAGCTGTTTACCATCTCTCTTCAGTATGTCCTGACCACGCTTAGAGACATCCTTGACTCTGGCAACAGGGAGGCAACACATGTTTCGGTGTCTTGTTTGTGGCCATAGAAATGTCTGTCTGTGCCTCTAACTATTGAGTCGTTGACTACCACTGTTTACCTGCACTTCAACCTCCCCTGCTGGCACTGTTCTATCTACTGCTGTTGTCATCCCCAATCTGCAGTCCCCCTGAACAGTATCTAAAGTAGCTCACCTATTTGAGATGGGGACAGCCACAGGGGCCTCCTGCATTGCTTGTCCCTTGTGACCATTCTGTATCTATCTGCCTCAGCCTTGTGTATGGCTACCTCCCTGAAACAGATGTCTATGACCCTCTCGGCCTCCTACCTGCTCCACCTGAGTGCCAGTTAATTTAAACAATCTGTTAAAAACTGTAGCTGTACACACTTCCTCCAAATGTAACCATCTAGGACAGTTGAACTCTCCCAGAGTTGTCAGATAGGAGAAAGTGAAGACTGCAGATGCTGGAGATCAGAGTCACTTTCTGACAGAGTTGCCAGATGCCACACGTAGAGCACCTGATGTCCCTTACCAGTTTTTTCACCTGGTTATGATTTAATCAAGAGAAGTGTCTATGTAAATCTCCCTTATTGTTTTGGCTTTAGCAAATAAAGCAGTTATTTGACCTATTTTCTCACTATCTCAGTTCTAAAAGGTCATCCCTTCACTTGGAGGCTGTGCCCTCAGGGCCTATGAATGACAACATTTTCCTTACGCTCACCCAGTCCAGGCCTCTTAATATTCTGTAGATTTCAATGAGATCTTCCCCCTCCTCCTTCTAAACAGCATTGATTATGGACCCAGAGTCCTCAATCACTGCACATGTGACATCTTCCTGTGTGCCAGCTATGGCTCCAACTGGAAAGAGTATGCCCCCAATACTCATTTGATTCCAATTTTGCTCAGGCTCCTTCATGCCATTCCTAATCAAATGCGACCCTGCTATCAAGGCCGTCACTTACTCCTCCCCTCTGGGTTTCAGCTCTTTTGACCATGTTTGAACCAAGGCTGTAATGAGGTCAGGAGCTAAGTGGCCTTGGCACAACCCAAACCAGGCATCAGTGAGTAGGTTAATGCTGCTTACACGTACTGCTTGATATCAATGCTGATGGCAATTTTCATTACTTTGCTGAAGATTGAGAGTAACTAATGGGGCGGTAGCTGGCCAAGTTGGCTTTGTCCTGCTTTTTGTGTGCAGATAAATGCATCTTTACTGTACGATCCAGTGGTTCCAGGTGTGACTTCACCACGGCAGCAAAACATCCCTGCTCTATACTTGAACCCTTTTGCTATGAATGCCAACTTATCTTTTTCCTTCTTTACGGCCTGCATGCTTATCTTCAGCAACTGGTGCACAAAGACACAGACATCTCATTATACATTCCCTTCTCTCAATTTATAGCCACTCAGATAATAATGTGCCTTCCTGCTTTTGCTACGGAAGTGGATAACCTCACATTTATTGACATTATACTTCATCTGCCATGTATTTGCACACTCATTCAGCCTGTCCAAATCACGCTGCATTTGAATACGTTCCCAATCAAGTTTGTTCTTTCTATACAGTGAAACTCAAGGAAAGGCAGCAGCATATCCAAGTCAGAATTGATTAGGAAATAAATTTCAATGAAATGAGAAATTGAGAAGGGAACAAAAGTACATTTTACTGTAATTTTTTAGCTTCAGTTGAGTGGTTAAGAAGTTTAAGAAAAGTTATTGCTGTTGCATTTGAAGTGAATGAGAAGTGATAATTTGTTTGAAACTTCTTTCAAAATGCCTGGGCCTCAGGCAGAAGCTCTAACAGAGGTTTGTTATTTCTGTTGATAACAATGGACTGTCTGATGAGCTAGAGATTGGGGGTGGAGTCAGGATGCGATCACATTACGAATTGGTCCACCTCAGTGCTCTCACAAGTGAGCAAGCCATAATGCCAGAAGTAACCTCAAACCTGTGCAGGAAACTTGGATATCGTATTGAAATTAACAAAGGATTAACAGCTACAAGGGTTTACCAACAATGATGATGACACACACTCAGGTAAGGATGATACTTTATGACAGAGTTTTTGACAGAGTTTAGGAGCTACACAGCTTTGCATTGGAGTTTCTGCAATTTGAATTTGTTGAGTATATTAACCTAGCATTTCTGGTGATGCTACTCAACATGGAACCATTCATTCGAATAGTTTACTGTTAGCACTCCAATCAACTTCAGGATCCAGATCTGCACATGGAAGGATATGCATTGCAATTGACAGACAGTGAAAAAGATGATTGGTGATCTGTCCGGTTTCACTTGAACTGGCCAACACACTCTGCTGGTTTGGTGGAGGGAGGGTGTGAATGGCACGGGTGAGGGCAGACTCCCCCCTCCCCCAGTGGAGACTGGTTAGTAATGCACTTGAAGGAGTTCCAATCAAGTTTGCTCATTGTATTCCCAAATCTCATTCAGGATTTACCGATGATGCTGTATTTGTGTTTAGAATTTTGACCTTTCGTAGATAATTTGGTCAGTTACCCTTGTGAGAGAATGGAACTGAAGGTGTTGTTTTTCATTTTTAGTCGTTCAGTATCTGCTGAGTTTGTCAACAAAGATTCATTTGTTACTTTCCTATTCACCACTGCATTGTGCAAAGCCCTTTCATCAATTAAATCACTTTGAAATATCCCGTTATGATGCTCAAAATGCATAAAGTTAGTTTTCACACAACAAAGCTGTCAGCTGGAATATGTGCTCAGTTCTCTGGCGTGATACTTCACCAGGTGACTGTTTTGCCAACTAAGTCACAGAGAGTCTGCAGTTTGGAGCTTTATTAATATAAGTCAAATTAATTTTGATTTGTTAATGGTTGTATGTTTAAACCAAAACATAGGAGCAAATTGCTGCCAATGCTGGAATCAAAAAATATTCTGATGAAGAGTCACCTCGACTCAAACGTTAGCTTTGAGAGTGTGGTGCTGGAAAGGCACAGCAGGTCAGTCAGCATCAGAGCAGCAGGAGGATCAATGTTTCAGGCAAAAGCGTTGCGTGAGGAATGTTACCTTGCTGTCTCTCCACGGATGTCGCCTTGATTGATGTTCGAATATTAAGGAACAGATCATGTCCCAGCTGTGTAGCTGAAACCAGACGCCTTGCTTTTTGGCTTCTTAGGCTAATGTTTCACCATTTTGATACTTTTCGGGTGGCTGGCTGCTGGTGCCTCAGTTGTAGCTTTCACTTTTGAAGGTGACTTGTGTAGTTACTGATTCCTGATGAAGTGCTCATGCTCGGAGCGTCAATTCCCCTGCTCCTTGGATGCTGCTTGACCTGCTGTGCTTTTACGACATAGAACATAGAAGATTACAGCGCAGTAGAGGTCCTTCATCCCTTGATGTTGCGCCAATCTGTCGAACCAATCTGAAGCCCATCTAAACTGCACTATTCTACTTTCACCCATTTGCCTATCCAATGACTATTTAAATGCCCTTAAAGTTGGTGAGTCTACTACTGTTGCAGGCAGTGCGTTCCATGCGCCTACTATTCTCTGAGTGAAGAAACTACCTCTGACATCTGTCCTACATCTATCACCCCTCAATATAAAGCTATGTCCTCTCAGGCCAGCCATCACCGTCCAAGGAAAAAGGCTACCACTGTCCACCCTGTCTAACCCTTTGATTGTCTTATATGTCTCAATTAAGTTGCCTCTCAAACTTCTTCTTGCTAATGAAAGCTGCCTCAAGTCCCTCAGCCTTTCCTCGTGAGACCTTCCCTCCATACTATGCAACATCCGAGTAAATCTCTTCCGAGCTATTTCCAAAGCTTCAACATGCTTCCCGGAGTTCATGGGAGAGGGGGAGAATGAGAAGGGAAAAGTGCGGGGAAAGGTTTTCACACAGAGGATGGTAGGTGCTTGGATCACGTTGCCAGTTGAAGCGCTGGAAGCAGGGACGTTTAAGGTTCACCTTATAGAACATAGAACATAAAAAGATACAGCGCAGTATAGGCCCTTTGGCCCTCGATGTTGCACCGATTCAAGCCCACCTGACCTACACTAGCCCACTATCCTCCATATGCCTATCCAATGCCTGTTTAAATGCCCATAAAGAGGGAGAGTCCAACACTGCTACTGGCAGGGCATTCCATGAACGCACGACTAGCTGAGTAAAGAATCTACCCCTAACATCTGTCCTATACCTACCACCCCTTAATTTAAAGCTATGCCCCCTCATAATATCTGACTCCATACATGGAACAAGGTTCTCATGGTCAACCCTATCTAAATCCCTAATCATCTTGTACATCTCCAGCAACTCACCCCTAAACTTTCTTTTCTCCAATGAAAACAGCCCCAAGTGCCTCGGCCTTTCCTCATACGATCGTCCTACCATACCAGGCAACATCCTGGTAAACCTCCTCTGCGCCCGTTCCAATGCCTCCACATCCTTCCTACAGTATGGCGACCAATACTGCACACAATACTCCAGATGCGGCCACACCAGAGTCTTATACAACTGCAACATGAATACAACTGCAACATGAATATATCTTGTAAGACACGTCTGCAAATTTACTAATCCATCCACCTATGTTATGCCTGCATCTAAGTCATTTATAAAAATGACAAACAGCAGTGGTCCCAAAACAGACCCTTGTGGCACACCACTAGTAACCGGACTCCAGGCTGAATATTTTCCATCAACCACCACTCGCTGCCTCCTTTCAGAAAGCCAGTTTCCAAGCCAAACTGCTAAATCACCCTCAATTCCATGCCTCTGCATTTTCTCCAACAGCCTACCACGCGGAGCCTTATCAAAGGCTCCCGGCGTCCTGCCTGTCCACCCCATTGAAAACAATAGCGTGCTTCTTGAGAATTCTTGATCGGTCACTCAGAATTTTGACACTCAGTTGAGTTTGATTCTGTCCAACTACATTCTTGCCCATAAAGCTGTAAGATTTCCTTTGATGACGCGCAGGCTGTGTCTTCAGACTCACCGTATAACTGAATGTTCCCACTGTGAAAGCACCACTTCACCTGTGTGTGTTCCTCGCGCAGTTTCTGAAGGTTGCAGCGCAACGTGACTCAGCCGTATCAACGAAACCGGTGTCCACCTCCATTCTTACCGGTTTGCCGTTCAGTAAGGGAGCGACCGGGGCGTCGGCAGGTATCGCCAGTATCTGTAACCACAACATCTCATTGGTTTGTGCGTCAGGGCTTTTGTCTTCTTGCCCT
Organism: Hemiscyllium ocellatum; assembly: GCF_020745735.1. NCBI lineage: Eukaryota > Metazoa > Chordata > Chondrichthyes > Orectolobiformes > Hemiscylliidae > Hemiscyllium > Hemiscyllium ocellatum. Next base: position 262,787 of record NC_083401.1, on the reverse strand, counting down.
TTTTGTACCATTTAGGATTTCTTCCTGTACTTTTGCTGCAGGTTATTGGTACTTTCATCCCCGAGCGCACCGACTTAGTATATTCTTTTTTAATGCTGCAGTTTCTGCACACAGCTTCTTTCTACCAGCAATTTGCTGCTGCCTGACATGTGTTTCCACAGCAGTGGCAGTTTTGTGTCTGCGTTGGTGCTTGTCCCTGGGCCACCATTTGTGAACTCTCAGCCACCATTTTGTGAGGTGTTGACCTTCCTTGGCTGCGAGTTCCATCACGGTTGCCATTCCCAGCACTTTCATTTAAGTGTAGTCACCTTTGCGTCAGTAATCTCTTCTGGATCGCTTCACATCTTGCGGCAGGCTGCTACAAAAGGTAGAGTCTCGCGGGATCTGAGGTGAGCCGGCTAGCTGGATACAAAGCCAGCTCGGTCACAGAAGACAGAGAGTAGCGGTGGAAGCGCATTTTTCGGAAAGGGGATCAGTAACTAGTGGTATCCCGCAGGGCACAGTGCTAGGACCTTTGTTGTTTGTGACGTGTAAATAAATGATCTGTATAAACAGCTGTACAAAACTCCAGTTAGGCTACAATTGGGATACCGCGCGCAGTGCTGTTCGGCACACTCACTGCCAGAAGGATGTGGATGCTTTGGAGAGGGTGCAGAGAAGGTTTACCAGGACCTTGCCTGCCCTGGAGTGCTTCTGTTGTGAGGAGAGGTTGAATAAACTTGGGATTGTTGTCACGGCAAAGGCGGAAGCTGAGGGGCGACCCGATAGGGGTTGGACAGCATACTGAGAGGCATCGGAAGGGTGGCGAGTCAGTGGGTACAGGTTCACGGTGAGAGGGGGAAAGTGAGAAGGGAGAAGTGCGGAGAAAGGTTTTCACATAGGGGATGGTGGGTGTCTGGAACGCGTTGCCAGTCGAAGCGCTGGAAGCAGGCACGTTAGGAACGTTTCAGGCTCACCTTGTTGGACACGTGAACGGGAGGCGGAACGGCGGGACTGAAACCGCGTCTGGGCAACAGGTAGCACGCCCAAACAAGGAGTAGGAATCGGCACAGGCTCGCTGGGCCCTGTGTCATCGATCCGACGGTGCCAAAGTCTCCGGCCACGTGTACAACTGTGGTGAAATTCCGCAAATACCTTGTAGACGGGGCTGTGACAGGGACCTTATTGGGGTGTCCACGATAATGGGGGCCACGGAGGGCACTTTTGCTGAGTTTGCAGATGGCACAAAGATAGCTAGAGGGACGGGTAGTTTTGAGGAAATGGGCAGGCTGCAGAAGAGCGTGGACACGTTGGGCGAGTGGGGAAAAGAAGTGACCAAGTGTGCGTAATTGCACTTTGGTAGCAAGAACAATCGGGTAGACGATTTTCTGAACGAGGGAAAGGCTTTGCAAATCTGCAGCGCAGAGGGTCTTGGGAGTCCTAGTTCCAGGTTGTTTCAAGATTAACATGCAGGTCCATCCGATGGTTCGGAAGGCAAATGCAGTGCCGGCATTCATTTCAAGCGGGCGAGAAAACAGGAGCGGGGACGTGCTGCCGAGGCTGCATCAGGCTCTGGTCTGACCACAGGTGGAATATTGGGAGCAGTTTTGTGCCGTGTACCGAAGGAAGGGATGCGCTGGTGTTGGGACGGAGTCTAGAGAAGGTTTCCCCTGGGTTTGTCACATGAGGTCTCTGGGTCTGTGCCCGATGGTGTTTCGAAAGGTAAGGCGGGATCTGACCGAAGCTTACAAGCTACTGGGGGGCCTGGTCAGAGTGGTTGTGAAGAAGATGGTCCCGCTAGTAGGCGAGACGAGGACCTGGAAGTACAGCCTCAGGGTGAAGGGTCGCCCCTTCAGGCCGAGATGAGGTTGCATTTAAGACAGAGATGGAGAGGTTCAAAGTTTGGGAGAAGATTTGTAGCTCGGGTGCTCGTTGTTGTGGTTCTGTTCGCCGAACTGGGAATTTGTGTTTGTGCCGAGCTAGGTGACATCGTCAGTGCTTGGGAGCCTCCTGTGAAGCGCTTCTGTGATGTTTCCTCCGGCGTTTGTAGTGATTTGTACCTGCCGCTTCCGGTTATCAGTTCCAGTTGTTTGATTAGATTAGATTACTTACAATGTGGAAACAGGCCCTTTGGCCCAACAAGTCCACACCGACCCGCCGAAGCGCAACACCACGGGCAATTTAGCATGGCCAATTCACCTGACCCGCACATCTTTGGACTGTGGGAGGAAACCGGAGTACCCGGAGGAAACCCACACAGGCACGGGGAGAATGTGCAAACTCCACACAGTCTGTCGCCTGAGTTGGGAATTGAACCCGGGTCTCTGGCGTTGTGAGGCAGCAGTGCTAACCACGGTGCCACCGTGCCGCCCACACAGTGTCCGCTGCAGTGGCCGGTATATTGGGTCCAGGTCGATGTGGATTCATTATTGAATGAATCTGTGGATGAGTGCCATGCCTCTAGGAATTCCCTGGCTGTTCTCTGTTTGGCTTGTCCTATAATAGTAGTGCTTCACAGAAGCGCTTCACAGAGATAGAGAGGCTCTTGATTATAAGGGGATCAAGGGTCGTGGGGAGAGGGCAGGAGAATCGGGGTTGAGAAACCTGTGAGCCACAGCCGAATGGCCTGATTCTGCTCCTACGTCTTACGGGCCGTCAGACCTTCCGTGGTCTTGCGGTCATGACAGAAAGCAGTTGTTTCCCAGAGGGTGGTGGCGGTCTGGAATTCACTGCTTGGGAGGGTAGCGAGGCGGGGAACCTCAAAACCTTGAAAAACTACTTGGATGAGCACTGGAAATGTCATAACTTTTCCTGGCTACGGACCAAGTGCTGGAAAGTGGGACTAGAGCAGACTTAGAGTAGCTTTGTCAGTGCGGACTCGGAGGGCCAGAAGGCCTCTTCTGTACTGTGTGACTGTGTGGGGAAGCTTTCTGATTCCCATCTGTTGATTGAGGCCGCGCTACTGATGCTTCCTGATGCGGAGCAGCCGGATGGATCCAAGTGCGCACTGAAGGTGAGAGGGTGGGAGAGAGCTTCGGAGCCTCCGCCCGTTTGGTTCAGGTTCCGTCTCGTCCTGATGCATGCATCGATGTAGGTGCTCAGTGGTTACCGATAGAGTGAAGGTGCAGTTGATCACTGACTCCACGCGTGGTGCTGCAGGTTGTAATGTCTAGACGAAAACAGAACTCGCTGCAACCTTCGGGAGAAGGGTCACTGGACTCGAAGCGTTAATTCTGCTTTCTCTCCACAGAAGCTGAGGTTTTGCTTACTGGGTGTTTTGCTTTATTTTGCATTTTCGACCTTGCTTTTTGATTGCACGGCCGCTATCAAACCATTAGCTTGCTGTTAGCACTGCAATTAGCACTCTTGAATCTTGATTTGCAATTCTAAGGAAGCAGACTGAATTGGAATGTTTGGAGCGGGAGCCGAACCAATAAGGGCTGATTTGCTGTAAATTGATCTTCACATCCCTGGTCGTGCTGTTCATTTGCACGAGGTGGGTTGGGGGATGGGAGTTCACATTTTCCAAGACAAGATGGGTTAGTCTGTAAGAGTTTCTGTTTGTAAAGGTGAGCCGAGATTTCCTGGCACTGAGATTTTTCGAGTAAAAAATGAGGTCTGCAGGTCAGAATTCGAACCTGCTCCAATCATTTGCCTTGTGGGGAGGCAGGGACTTTTCACATTGGTAACAGCCTGAGGCAAAGTCTTGGAAACAAGAGCATTTTATTCTTTACGGCCTTGCAAGAACGGGCGTTTCGCTCAAGCAATCAGGCGAGCAAAAGCGCGCCAAAACAAAGCATGTAAGCATTCTTATTCAGTTTGCAAGTTGCGGAATCACGCCTCCCTTTTCCCATCCTATCATAAGCCGATTTACCTGACTTGTTTTTCTCTAATTTTCCTGATCTGACTACCCTGCTGTCCTTGTCCTTGTCTGTTACAGCCTGTCTGTTATTTTAGCCAGTTCCCCTTATCATACTATAAGCTTATTGTGAGATGCCCCTACTGCTTCTTTTGTGGTCAGCCACAACACTTTAAAGTTTTTTTTTAAGATTAGATTAGATTACTTACAGTGTGGAAACAGGCCCTTCGGCCCAACAAGTCCACACTGACCCGCCGAAGCGCAACCCACCCATACCCCCACACTTATCCCTTACCTAACACTACAGGCAATTTAGCATGGCCAATTCACCTGACCCGCACATCTTTGTGACTGTGGGAGGAAACCGGAGCACCCGGAGGAAACCCACGCAGACACAGGGAGAACGTGCAAACTCCACACAGTCAGTCGCCTGAGGCTGGAATTGAACCCAGGTCCCTGGTGCTATGAGGCAGCAGTGCTAACCACTGTGCCACCGTGCCGCCCACACTGTGCCACCGTGCCGCCCACACAAGTTATTTCTTAGTTTAAAACTATTTCTTAAACAAAAACCTCTATATTCGTTAAAATCTTAGCCTTAAGTATACCGCAAGAATCCCGCGACCGTTTGTGTAATGTTCCCCTTCCCCTCCCCCCACAACATGGTGGGCCGAAGGGCCTGTACTGTGCTGTACTGTTCTATGTTCTAACTGCAGGCACATCCACACACACACACACGCACACACATCAAAGACATGGAGGGCTCGGCTGAATCTACTGCTCTCTTCTCTGCCTGTCACATTTCATCGAGCTAGTGTCCTAGGCCCAAGCATCTTCAGCGAGTGGTTAGAATATGCAGTGCACTGCCTGAGAGAGAGGGTGCTGGAGGCAGATTCAATGGTGACTTTGGTTGGAGGGTCGGATACTTATCTGAAGAGAGGGCGAGTGGGACTGGGGAAGTTGCTCGTGCAGAGAGCTGATGCAGACAAGACAGGCTGAATGTCTCATTCAATGCGTGCAGTTCTGCAGTTGGTTACCACCTCCTCAAGTCACGTCAGCTTAGCCCTGACCCACCTGATTGGTGAGATACTGACAATCTCTACATGACCATGAGGCAGTGCTTCACTGACAGGGGAAAAAAAGCAACTGCTGTAAACGGATCTGCTGCTCTAGTTAGAAATCCTGGGAGGACTACGGCGACAGGGAAACTGTCAGCAGTGATCTACAAGTCTTTGAACAGAATCAAGCTGATTGAAAACATGGAGGACAAATGGGACTTGAGGCAGTCCGCGGTATTGTAGTTATCGCTTCTCGGCCTTTTGGCTAAGATCAAGTGTAGTATCTGTTCTTATCAGTTTAATATCTGATACGTCCCTTATCTGGGGACCATATATTAAATTGATTTTTGGAGCAGGGAGATGGAATAGGGGCTTGCTCCGTCCACTCCACGCATCGACCTGGTATTGTAGTACCTCCGGGAACGGTGCACCCCTCATCTAAAAACAGCTTCATGTTTATAGCGCAGGCTTTCGGTGTTTCATTTCTCACACCTCACATCCAGCCGGGCGTGAGTTGATTCAAACTCGTCTGTTCTAAGGTAGCTGTTCAGCTCCCGCTCCCTATCCTTCTCTCGCCGTCTCTGTCTCTTGCGCACCTTGACACTTGCTCTCAATGTCATCCCCTCACCCCTGCTGCGTGCTGCACCGTCCCGCCAATGCCGGGCCCCGATCACACCACATGGTGTCAGAATTTGGGAGTTGCAGCAACCGTAGCTGCCCACCAGCTTTTCCTACTCGTGAGCGACATTTCAGAAAAACAAGAGAAGGTCAACTGTGCTACGTTGCTGCATGCTGCTGGGGATGAAGCTATCTAGGGGTTCAGTCGTTTTGATTTTGATGACTTGAAAGAGAGATTTCGAGAACACTGTGAGCTAGGACAAAAATAATCGGGACGTATTTAAGGCACATGCTTTTCATCAGAGTGCAAGGGCAGGCGGAATCGATAGGTACGTATGTGACTGACCGGAAAAACGAGGCAAAGGACTGTGAGTTTCAGCCACTTTCCGATTCACTGAGCCGCGACAGAATCGTGTGTGCTATCACGACTGACTGAGTCAGAGGCAGGTTACTCAGAGAGTCAATTCTCACTGGGAAAAGCAAAGAGACAGCACTAACTCGACAACAGCACGTGAGAAAACGTAGAACAAACAAACCAATGTTTGCTGACCGGAACTGGCCTGGAAAGATAATAAGGCAGGTAGGAGCACTGCAGATTATCCGGCACCTGGGCTGTGTACGCAGGGACTGGCACAACACCCCCTTGCCTTCTTTTGCACTACTTTGCTGCCTCAGCCAGAACTGGCAGCATTCTAAGTCAGTCTCACACAAGCAGCGTGTGCCAGCTGTCTGTGACAACAAATTCCAAAGACTCACAACCCTCTGAGAGAAGACGTTTCTCCTGATCTCACTCTTAAATTGGTGCCTCTTTATTCTGTTCAGTTCTAGACACTCCCATGAGGGAAAATGTCCTCTCAGCATTTACCCTGTCGAGCCACGTAAGAATCCAATATGTTTCAATAAGATTGTGTCTCATTCATTTCAACTCAGGATCTACACTCATCTGGAGGTAGGGTTTACCGGGCTCAATTTTACTGAAAAGCTGACCTCCGGCTAGTTCAGCAAATAGGTCGTTGAGCAAAGGGAAAGGAAACCGCCTAGCACACACCAGCAGGTGAACTGTTGCAGCATGATATTGCGGCTCCGGAACTCAATCCCTCTACGAATGAAACCCAACAGCCTTCTTAACAGCACTATCCACCTGGGGGTGGCAACTTTCAGGGATCTATGTACATGGGACTCCAAGATCCCTCTGCACATCCACACTACCAATAATCTTTCCATCGACCCAGTACTCTGCCTTCCAGTTATTCTTCCCAAAGTGCATCACCTCACATTTAGCTGCATTGAACTCCATTTGCCACCTCTCAGCCCGATTCTGCAGTTTATCCAAGTCCCCCTGCAACCTGTAACATTCTTCCACACTGACCACTACTCCACCGACTTTAGCGTCGTCTGCAAATTTACTAATCCATCCACCTATGTTATGCCTGCGTCTAAGTCATTTATAAAAATGACAAACAGCAGTGGTCCCAAAACAGACCCTTGTGGCACACCACTAGTAACCGGACTCCAGGCTGAATATTTTCCATCAACCACCACTCGCTGCCTCCTTTCAGAAAGCCAGTTTCCAAGCCAAACTGCTAAATCACCCTCAATTCCATGCCTCTGCATTTTCTCCAACAGCCTACCACGCGGAGCCTTATCAAAGGCTCCCGGCGTCCTGCCTGTTCACCCCATTGAAAACAATAGCGTGCTTCTTGAGAATTCTTGATCGGTCACTCAGAATTTTGACACTCAGTTGAGTTTGATTCTGTCCAACTACATTCTTGTCCATAAAGCTGTAAGATTTCCTTTGATGACGCGCAGGCTGTGTCTTCAGACTCACCGTATAACTGAACGTACCCACTGTGAAAGCACCACTTCACCTGTGTGTGTTCCTCGCGCAGTTTCTGAAGGTTGCAGCGCAACGTGACTCAGCCGTATCAACGAAACCTGACGTATGCAGGGCAGCCGAAGGTGTGCCGAACCTGCGGGAGGTCAGGCCACATGGCGGCCGACTGCAAGGTGACCGTATGCCGAAATTGCAAGCAGGAAGGCCACCTGACCAAGGATTGTAAGGAGGCCAAGAACTGTAACCTGTGCAGAGAGGCGGGCCACATGTACAAGGCCTGCCCAAGACGAGGAGCCGCTACCTACGCACAGATGGCCGGAGGTAGCAACACGAATACGAGCCGCGGACCAACAAAGACGAGGAAGGCAAATGAAAATAGTGTGGAAACGGTGCCTGGAGGCACCCAGAAGGAAGAGCAGGCAGTAGCGGAGCAGACGGCAGACAGCGGGGAGGTGCAGCAGCCGATCCAAGCTCCGTCAAGGCAGTCGGAGGAAATGGAAGAGGAGGAATCAAAGGATGCAGAGGACTGGATCACAGTAAAAAACAGGAAGAGGAAACCTCTCGGGGGCCCCAAAGCCACCCAGCGAAGGGGAAAGCGACACCTACAAGCCGAAGACGCATGCAGCTCTTCCGATGGTGAGGATGGGCGCAAGAAGGGTCGTCATCAGAGGAAGAGGCAGAGCGCTGTGAGGAGAAAGGAGGGCAGCACCGCCCAGGAAGGAAAGGACGATCCCTCTGAGGGGACGGGTAAAGGCCTCCCCCTACCCGGTGAGAACCAGGAGGTACTCACCGGCCCACAGCTCCAGGTATCTGGGAGCAGCGGTCCTATGACAGCCCTGCTGTCAGACGGAGAACTGGTCAGTGCGGACCACGGGCCCGACACGAAGACAACAGAGTGGGGTAATGGCCCTAGCGCGGAGCTGGACAGTTACCTCAGCCCTGCCAAGGTCCAACAGTTTGCCGCCACCACAGGGATGCACGCAGCTACCCCAGAAGGGCAAGACCAGCAGCAAACGGACACCGGTAAACCTGTAAACTGTTAAAATGGGGTTGAAAATTGCTAGCATCAACGTGCGTAGCATCAAATCGGCTACGCGATGCGTTTCAACGCTGGCCTCCCTGGCCAGCGTCAAAGCCGACGTCCTGTTTCTGCACGAGTGTGGGATACCCCACCTCAGCAGTTACAGGAGGTGGTCGAGCTTGTGGGCCCATGGGCCGTCAGTGTGGTCGGGGGGCAACGATAACCGCTCCTCAGGCCTAGGGATCCTTTTGCGGGGAGGTAACTTCACCATCTCCGAGGTTAAGGAGGTGGTGGGCGGGCGCCTCCTCGTCACGGATGTTAAACACAGAAACGCTCCCGTAAGACTAATCAACGTGTACGCCCCAGCGGATAAGAGTGAACGGTTGGCCGTCCTGCAACAGCTTCCACTGTTGCTGGCTACGTCCAGGCCGGTCATTCTGGCCGGAGACTTCAACTGCATCATTGATGCAGATGGACGATCCGGCGGGGGGGACAGTAAACTGGACGCTACGTCCAGAGCCCTGATGGAAACGGTCAAAGATGCCAAGCTGCACGACGTCTTCAGCACCCCTGCAGATGGAGCGCAGCGTAGATACACATGGTCACGGGTAGACGGGTCTATCCGCTCAAGGATAGATTACCTGTTTGTGTCCCGAACGTTCTCGGTCAGAACCACCGACGTCAAGCCGGTGTTCTTCTCTGACCACTGCCTCCTACTGGCCGACTGTCACCTACAGGACGAGCAGCGGACGGGCAAGGGAACGTGGAAACTGAACACTAAGCTGTTGACCCCGGAAACATCGAGGAGCTCAAGAGGGATTACGCAGGTTGGAGAACCGCGAAGTGTCTCTTTGAGTCTCCAGCAGACTGGTGGGAAACAGTAAAAGGGAACATCAAGAGATTCTTCATCCTCAAAGGTGTTCAGGAGGCGAGAGAGAGGGGGGGGAAACTGTCCCAACTCCAGAAAAGTATGCAGAACCTGCTCCTGCTGCAGACGTTGGGGGTCGATGTCACGGAGGACCTCAAGGAGGTGAAGGGCCAGCAAGCCTCGCTCTTTGCCTCGGAGGCCTCCAAGATAATCTTCCGGTCCAGGGTCCGCTCGGTAGAGCAGGACGAGACGTGCTCACGTTTCTTCTTCCAGAAGGTGCACAAAGAGAGCTCCGTGCTCAGCAGCCTGAAGGAAGAAGATGGCTCGGTAACGTCATCTCAGGCTGACATCATGAGGATCAGCAAATCCTTCTATGCCAGCCTGTATGACACGAAGCCAACCGACAGCACGGCCTCACAGTCGTTCCTGTCCTCTATCACGGAGGTCCTAGAGGACGGAACGCGAGAGAGGCTGGACCAGCCGCTATCTCTGGATGAGCTGACCAGGGCCTTCGAGTCCTTTGAAAAGAATAGGGTTCAAATGTTTTAGTAGGATCAGACATGGGGGTAAAAAAGGGGGAGGCGTGGCATTACTTGTCAAAGACAGTATCACAGCAGTGGAATGGACGATGGAAGAGGACTTGCCATCTGAGGTAGTTTGGGCTGAGGTTAGAAATAGGAAAGGTGAGGTCACCCTGTTAGGTGTTTTCTACAGGCCTCCTAATAGTCCTAGAGAAGTAGAGGATAATATTGCGAGGATGATTCAGGAAAAGAGTGAAGGTAGCAGGGTGGTTGTTATGGGGGACTTTAACTTCCCAGATATTGACTGGGAGAGCTATAGCTCGAGTTCATTAGATGGGTCGGTGTTTGTACAATGTGTGCAGGAGGGTTTCCTGACACAATATGTCGACAGGCCAACAAGAGGGGAGGCTATATTGGATTTGGTTCTAGGTAATGAACCAGGCCAGGTGTTAGACTTGGAGGTAGGTGAGCACTTCGGGGACAGTGACCACAACTCGGTGACTTTTACTTTAGTGATGGAGAGGGATAATCGTGCGCCGCAGGGCAAGAGCTATAGCTGGGGGCAGGGAAATTATGATGCAGTGAGGCATGACTTAGGATGTGTGGATTGGAAAAACAGGCTTCAAGAGAAGAACACTAATGAGATGTGGGGATTGTTCAAGGAGCAGCTACTGCGTGTCCTCGATAGGTATGTACCAGTCAGGCATGGTGTAAAGGGCCTTGTGAGGCAGCCGTGGTTTAGTAAGGAATTGGAGTCCCTTGTGAAAGGGAAGAAGGCGGCATATGTAAAGATGAGGCGTGAAGGTTCAGTAGGGGCGATTGAGAGTTATAAGGTAGCCAGGAAGGAGCTAAAGAGGGAGCTAAGAGAAGCGAGAAGGGGACATGAAAAGTCTTTAGCTGGTAGGATTAGGGAAAACCCAAAGGCTTTCTATAGGTATGTCAAGAATAAAAGGATGACTAGGGTAGGTATCGGTCCAGTCAAGGATAGTAGTGGGAAGTTGTGTGTGGAGGCGGAGGAGATTGGAGAGACATTAAATCAGTACTTTTCATCAGTATTCACTCAGGAACAGGACACTGTTGCTGATGTGAATATGGAATCACAAATAATTAGAATGGATGCCCTGGAAATATGCAGGGAAGAGGTTTTGGGAATATTGGAAAGGATGAATATAGATAAGTCTCCTGGGCCTGATGGCATTTACCCCAGGATCCTATGGGAAGCTAGGGAGGAGATAGCAGAGCCATTGGCCTGGATTTTTATGTCGTCATTGTCAACGGGAATAGTACCAGAGGACTGGAGGATAGCGAATGTGGTCCCATTGTTCAAGAAAGGGAGTAGGGATAGCCCTAGTAACTATAGGCCAGTGAGTCTGACTTCAGTGGTGGGCAAAGTCTTAGAGAGAATGGTAAGGGATAAGATTTATGAACATCTGGGTAGGAATAACGTGATCAGGGATAGCCAGCATGGTTTTGTGAAGGGCAGGTCGTGCCTCACAAACCTTATTGAGTTCTTTGAGAAGGTGACTAAGGAAGTGGATGAGGGTAAAGCAGTAGATGTTGTGTATATGGATTTTAGTAAGGCGTTCGATAAGGTTCCCCATGGTAGGCTAATGCTAAAACTTCGGAGGTATGGCATTGAGGATACATTAGAGGTTTGGATTAGGAATTGGCTGGCTGGAAGGAGACAGAGGGTAGTAGTTGATGGATTATGTTCATCTTGGAGCGCAGTTACTAGCGGTGTACCACAAGGATCTGTTTTGGGACCATTGCTTTTTGTTATCTTTATAAATGATCTAGAGGAAGGACTTGAAAGCTGGGTAAGCAAGTTTGCGGATGACACAAAAGTCAGTGGAGTTGTGGATAGTGAGGAAGGAAGTGGTAGGTTACAGCGGGATATAGATAAGTTGCAGAGCTGGGCGGAAATGTGGCAAATGGAATTCAATGTAGCTAAGTGCGAAGTCGTTCACTTTGGTAGGAATAACAAGATGATGGATTACTGGGCTAATGGTAGGCTACTTGGTAGTGTGGATGAGCAGAGGGATCTTGGTGTCTATGTACACAGATCTCTGAAAGTTGCCACCCAGGTAAATAGTGCTGTGAGGAAGGCATATGGTGTACTGGGCTTTATTGGCAGAGGAATTGAGTTCCGGAGTCCTGAGGTCATGTTGCAGTTGTATAAGACTCTGGTGAGGCCTCATCTGGAGTATTGTGTGCAGTTTTGGTCGCCATACTATAGGAAGGATGTGGAAGCTTTAGAACGAGTGCAGAGGAGGTTTACCAGGATGTTGCCTGGAATGGTAGGAAAATCTTATGAGGAAAGGCTGAGGCACTTGGGGCTGTTCTCATTGGAGAAGAGAAGGTTTAGGGGAGATCTGATAGAAGTGTATAAGATGATTAGGGGTTTAGATAGGGTAGATACTAAGAACCTTTTACCGCTAATGGAGTCAGGTGTTACTAGGGGACATAGCTTTAAATTAAGGGGTGGTAGGTATAGGACAGATGTTAGGGGTAGATTCTTCACACAGCGGGTTGTGAGTTCATGGAATGCCCTGCCCGTATCAGTGGTGAACTCTCCTTCTTTATGGTCATTTAAGCGGGCATTGGATAGGCATTTGGAAGTTATTGGGCTAGTATAGATTAGATTAGATTAGATTTACAGTGTGGAAACAGGCCCTTCGGCCCAACAAGTCCACACCGACCCGCCGAAGCGCAACCCACCCATACCCCTACATTTACCCCTTACCTAACACTACGGGCAATTTAGCTTGGCCAATTCACCTGACCCGCACATCTTTGTGACTGTGGGAGGAAACCGGAGCACCCGGAGGAAACCCACGCAGACACGGGGAGAACGTGCAAACTCCACACAGTCAGTCGCCTGAGTCGGGAATTGAACCCAGGTCTACAGGCGCTGTGAGGCAGCAGTGCTAACCACTGTGCCACCGTGCCGCCCACTAGGTTAGGTAGGATTCGGTCGGCGCAACATCGAGGGCCGAAGGGCCTGTACTGCGCTGTATCCTTCTATGTTCTATGTTCTATAATAAAACTCCCGGAAGCGACGGCTTACCGGTCGAGATCTATTCCGCTCTTTGGGACTTGATTGGCCGGGACCTGCTGGAGGTGTATGTCAGTATGCTTCGGGCAGGTACCATGAGTGAATCCATGAGGAAAGGCATCATCACCCTCATCTACAAGCAGAAGGGGGAGAGGGACGAAATTAGAAATTGGAGACCGATCTCACTGTTAAACACAGACTACAAAATCTTGTCAAAGGTCATCGCTAACCGGGTCAGGTCTGCTCTGGGAGCGGTGATCCACCCCGACCAAACCTGTGCTGTACCGGGCAGGAAGATCTCTGAGAGTCTCGCACTCCTCAGGGATACGATCGCCTACGTGCAGGACAGTGGGGTGGACACCTGCCTCATCAGCCTGGACCAGGAGAAAGCCTTTGACAGGATATCGCATACATATATGAGGGATGTCCTCTCCAAAATGGGCTTTGGGGAGGGAATCTGCAATTGGATCAGACTGCTCTACACCAACATTGTCAGTGCAGTCTCAATCAATGGGTGGGAATCAGATAGCTTCCCTGTAAGATCTGGAGTCAGGCAGGGCTGCCCACTCTCTCCTGCCTTGTTTGTATGTTGCATAGAGCCATTTGCCGAATCCATCAGGAAGGATGCGAGCCTGAGAGGGGTGACTATTCCTGGCAGCGGGGGCCTACAGGTTAAGGCCTCCCTGTACATGGATGACGTCGCCGTTTTCTGCTCGGATCCGCTGTCCGTGCACAGACTCCTGTGCATCTGCGACCAGTTCGAACGGGCCTCGGGGGCCCAGGTAAACCGAGGGAAGAGCGAGGCCATGCTCTTCGGGAACTGGACCGACCAATCCTATATCCCCTTCACCGTCAGGACTGACCACCTGAAGGTGCTGGGTATTTGGTTCGGGGGTGCTGGGGCGTGCGCCAAGACCTGGGAGGAGCGGATCAGGAAGATGAGACAGAAACTAGGCAGATGGGAGCAACGGTCGCTCTCCATCGCGGGGAAAAACCTGGTCATCAGGTGCGAGGTACTCTCAGTATTGTTGTATGTGGCACAGGTCTGGCCTATCCCCAGAACCTGTGCTGCCGCAGTCACCCGGGCCATCTTCCACTTCATGTGGAGATCAAAGATGGACCCGGTCCGAAGAGACACCATGTACAAAGACCGGTGCAATGGGGGAAAAAACACTCCCAATGCCACCCTCGCCCTGATGGCCACCTTTGTGTGTGGCTGCATCAAGCTGTGCGTGGATCCCCGGTACGCAAACACCAAGTGTCACTACGTACTGAGGTTCTACCTGTCCCCGGTGTTGCGAAGGATGGGCCTGGCCTCGCTGCCGCGGAACGCTCCGAGTAGTTGGACCGTTCCGTACCACCTGTCCTTCGTGGAGAAATTTCTGAAGAAAAACACCTTTGACCACAAGTCCATCAGGAAGTGGTCAGCACGTAGCGTCCTTGAGACCCTTCGGGAAAAGGAGAGGGCGGATCCTGTTGAGTGGTTCCCTGAGCAGACTGTCAAAGCAATTTGGCAGAATGCCTCATCGCCAGAACTTTCTAACAAGCACCAAGACATGGCTTGGCTGGTGGTGAGAAGGGCTCTACCTGTGAGATCGTTTATGCACGCCCGGACTCTCTGCCGCACCGCACGCTGCCCTCGAAGCGGCTGCGGGGGGGAACGAGACTGTCACACACCTCCTTCTGGAATGTGCCTATGCAGAGGAAGTCTGGAGAGGAATGCAGTGGTATTTGTCGAGGTTCGTCCTGAGCAGCGCCGTGACACGGGACTCCGTGCTCTACGGCCTGTTCCCCGGGACGCACACCGAGACGAATATCAACTGCGCCTGGAGGATCATCAACTCGGTGAAGGACGCTCTCTGGGTGGTCCGAAACCTGTTGATCTTCCAGCTGAAGGAGTTGACCCCGACTGAGTGTTGCAGACTGGCACATTCCAAGGTCCAAGACTACGTGTTGAGGGACGCGCTGAAGCTTGGGGCAGCTGCCGCCAAGGCACGGTGGGGAAAGAGGGCGGATCCTGTTGAGTGGTTCCCTGAGCAGACTGTCAAAGCAATTTGGCAGAATGCCTCATCGCCAGAACTTTCTAACAAGCACCAAGACATGGCTTGGCTGATGGTGAGAAGGGCTCTACCTGTGAGATCGTTTATGCACGCCCGGACTCTCTGCCGCACCGCACGCTGCCCTCGAAGCGGCTGCGGGGGGGACGAGACTGTCACACACCTCCTTCTGGAATGTGCCTATGCAGAGGAAGTCTGGAGAGGAATGCAGTGGTATTTGTCGAGGTTCGTCCCGAGCAGCGCCGTGACACGGGACTCCGTGCTCTACGGCCTGTTCCCCGGGACGCACACCGAGACGAATATCAACTGCGCCTGGAGGATCATCAACTCGGTGAAGGACGCTCTCTGGGTGGTCCGAAACCTGTTGATCTTCCAGCTGAAGGAGTTGACCCCGACTGAGTGTTGCAGACTGGCACATTCCAAGGTCCAAGACTACGTGTTGAGGGATGCGCTGAAGCTTGGGGCAGCTGCCGCCAAGGCGCGGTGGGGAAAGACCACCGTTTAACATCTGCCTGTCTAAAGAAGATCAGGGGGCCCACGATAATGAGGGCCACGGAGGGCATTTTTGCTGAGTTTGCAGATGGCACAAAGATAGCTAGAGGGACGGGTAGTTTTGAGGAAATGGGCAGGCTGCAGAAGAGCGTGGACACGTTGGGCGAGTGGGGAAAAGAAGTGACCAAGTGTGCGTAATTGCACTTTGGTAGCAAGAACAATCGGGTAGACGATTTTCTGAACGAGGGAAAGGCTTTGCAAATCTGCAGCGCAGAGGGTCTTGGGAGTCCTAGTTCCAGGTTGTTTCAAGATTAACATGCAGGTCCATCCGATGGTTCGGAAGGCAAATGCAGTGCCGGCATTCATTTCAAGCGGGCGAGAAAACAGGAGCGGGGACGTGCTGCCGAGGCTGCATCAGGCTCTGGTCTGACCACAGGTGGAATATTGGGAGCAGTTTTGTGCCGTGTACCGAAGGAAGGGATGCGCTGGTGTTGGGACGGAGTCTAGAGAAGGTTTCCCCTGGGTTTGTCACATGAGGTCTCTGGGTCTGTGCCCGATGGTGTTTCGAAAGGTAAGGCGGGATCTGACCGAAGCTTACAAGCTACTGGGGGGCCTGGTCAGAGTGGTTGTGAAGAAGATGGTCCCGCTAGTAGGCGAGACGAGGACCTGGAAGTACAGCCTCAGGGTGAAGGGTCGCCCCTTCAGGCCGAGATGAGGTTGCATTTAAGACAGAGATGGAGAGGTTCAAAGTTTGGGAGAAGATTTGTAGCTCGGGTGCTCGTTGTTGTGGTTCTGTTCGCCGAGCTGGGAATTTGTGTTTGTGCCGAGCTAGGTGACATCGTCAGTGCTTGGGAGCCTCCTGTGAAGCGCTTCTGTGATGTTTCCTCCGGCGTTTGTAGTGATTTGTACCTGCCGCTTCCGGTTATCAGTTCCAGTTGTTTGATTAGATTAGATTACTTACAATGTGGAAACAGGCCCTTCGGCCCAACAAGTCCACACCGACCCGCCGAAGCGCAACACCACGGGCAATTTAGCATGGCCAATTCACCTGACCCGCACATCTTTGGACTGTGGGAGGAAACCGGAGTACCCGGAGGAAACCCACACAGGCACGGGGAGAATGTGCAAACTCCACACAGTCTGTCGCCTGAGTTGGGAATTGAACCCGGGTCTCTGGCGTTGTGAGGCAGCAGTGCTAACCACGGTGCCACCGTGCCGCCCACACAGTGTCCGCTGCAGTGGCCGGTATATTGGGTCCAGGTCGATGTGGATTCATTATTGAATGAATCTGTGGATGAGTGCCATGCCTCTAGGAATTCCCTGGCTGTTCTCTGTTTGGCTTGTCCTATAATAGTAGTGCTTCACAGAAGCGCTTCACAGAGATAGAGAGGCTCTTGATTATAAGGGGATCAAGGGTCGTGGGGAGAGGGCAGGAGAATCGGGGTTGAGAAACCTGTGAGCCACGGCCAAATGGCCTGATTCTGCTCCTACGTCTTACGGGCCGTCAGACCTTCCGTGGTCTTGCGGTCATGACAGAAAGCAGTTGTTTCCCAGAGGGTGGCGGCGGTCTGGAATGCACTGCTTGGGAGGGTAGCGAGGCGGGGAACCTCAAAACCTTGAAAAACTACTTGGATGAGCACTGGAAATGTCATAACTTTTCCTGGCTACGGACCAAGTGCTGGAAAGTGGGACTAGAGCAGACTTAGAGTAGCTTTGTCAGTGCGGACTTGGAGGGCCAGAAGGCCTCTTCTGTACTGTGTGACTGTGTGGGGAAGCTTTCTGATTCCCATCTGTTGATTGAGGCTGCGCTACTGATGCTTCCTGATGCGGAGCAGCCGGATGGATCCAAGTGCGCATTGAAGGTGAGAGGGTGGGAGAGAGCTTCGGAGCCTCCGTCCGTTTGGTTCAGGTTCCGTCTCGTCCTGATGCATGCATCGATGTAGGTGCTCAGTGGTTACCGATAGAGTGAAGGTGCAGTTGATCACTGACTCCACGCGTGGTGCTGCAGGTTGTAATGTCTAGACGAAAACAGAACTCGCTGCAACCTTCGGGAGAAGGGTCACTGGACTCGAAGCGTTAATTCTGCTTTCTCTCCACAGAAGCTGAGGTTTTGCTTACTGGGTGTTTTGCTTTATTTTGCATTTTAGACCTTGCTTTTTGATTGCACGGCCGCTATCAAACCATTAGCTTGCTGTTAGCGCTGCAATTAGCACTCTTGAATCTTGATTTGCAATTCTAAGGAAGCAGACTGAATTGGAATGTTTGGAGCGGGAGCCGAACCAATTAAGGCTGATTTGCTGTAAATTGATCTTCACATCCCTGGTCGTGCTGTTCATTTGCACGAGGTGGGTTGGGGGATGGGAGTTCACATTTTCCAAGACAAGATGGGTTAGTCTGTAAGAGTTTCTGTTTGTAAAGGTGAGCCGAGATTTCCTGGCAGTGAGATTTTTCGGTCAGAATTCGAACCTGCTCCAATCATTTGCCTTGTGGGGAGGCAGGGACTTTTCACATTGGTAACAGCCTGAGGCAAAGTCTTGGAAACAAGAGCATTTTATTCTTTACGGCCTTGCAAGAACGGGCGTTTCGCTCAAGCAATCAGGCTAGCAAAAGCGCGCCAAAACAAAGCATGTAAGCATTCTTATTCAGTTTGCAAGTTGCGGAATCACGCCTCCCTTTTCCCATCCTATCATAAGCCGATTTACCTGACTTGTTTTTCTCTAATTTTCCTGATCTGACTACCCTGCTGTCCTTGTCCTTGTCTGTTACAGCCTGTCTGTTATTTTAGCCAGTTCCCCTTATCATACTATAAGCTTATTGTGAGATGCCCCTACTGCTTCTTTTGTGGTCAGCCACAACACTTTAAAGTTTTTTTTTAAGATTAGATTAGATTACTTACAGTGTGGAAACAGGCCCTTCGGCCCAACAAGTCCACACTGACCCGCCGAAGCGCAACCCACCCATACCCCCACACTTATCCCTTACCTAACACTACAGGCAATTTAGCATGGCCAATTCACCTGACCCGCACATCTTTGTGACTGTGGGAGGAAACCGGAGCACCCGGAGGAAACCCACGCAGACACAGGGAGAACGTGCAAACTCCACACAGTCAGTCGCCTGAGGCTGGAATTGAACCCAGGTCCCTGGTGCTATGAGGCAGCAGTGCTAACCACTGTGCCACCGTGCCGCCCACACTGTGCCACCGTGCCGCCCACACAAGTTATTTCTTAGTTTAAAACTATTTCTTAAACAAAAACCTCTATATTCGTTAAAATCTTAGCCTTAAGTATACCGCAAGAATCCCGCGACCGTTTGTGTAATGTTCCCCTTCCCCTCCCCCCACAACATGGTGGGCCGAAGGGCCTGTACTGTGCTGTACTGTTCTATGTTCTAACTGCAGGCACATCCACACACACACACACGCACACACATCAAAGACATGGAGGGCTCGGCTGAATCTACTGCTCTCTTCTCTGCCTGTCACATTTCATCGAGCTAGTGTCCTAGGCCCAAGCATCTTCAGCGAGTGGTTAGAATATGCAGTGCACTGCCTGAGAGAGAGGGTGCTGGAGGCAGATTCAATGGTGACTTTGGTTGGAGGGTCGGATACTTATCTGAAGAGAGGGCGAGTGGGACTGGGGAAGTTGCTCGTGCAGAGAGCTGATGCAGACAAGACAGGCTGAATGTCTCATTCAATGCGTGCAGTTCTGCAGTTGGTTACCACCTCCTCAAGTCACGTCAGCTTAGCCCTGACCCACCTGATTGGTGAGATACTGACAATCTCTACATGACCATGAGGCAGTGCTTCACTGACAGGGGAAAAAAAGCAACTGCTGTAAACGGATCTGCTGCTCTAGTTAGAAATCCTGGGAGGACTACGGCGACAGGGAAACTGTCAGCAGTGATCTACAAGTCTTTGAACAGAATCAAGCTGATTGAAAACATGGAGGACAAATGGGACTTGAGGCAGTCCGCGGTATTGTAGTTATCGCTTCTCGGCCTTTTGGCTAAGATCAAGTGTAGTATCTGTTCTTATCAGTTTAATATCTGATACGTCCCTTATCTGGGGACCATATATTAAATTGATTTTTGGAGCAGGGAGATGGAATAGGGGCTTGCTCCGTCCACTCCACGCATCGACCTGGTATTGTAGTACCTCCGGGAACGGTGCACCCCTCATCTAAAAACAGCTTCATGTTTATAGCGCAGGCTTTCGGTGTTTCATTTCTCACACCTCACATCCAGCCGGGCGTGAGTTGATTCAAACTCGTCTGTTCTAAGGTAGCTGTTCAGCTCCCGCTCCCTATCCTTCTCTCGCCGTCTCTGTCTCTTGCGCACCTTGACACTTGCTCTCAATGTCATCCCCTCACCCCTGCTGCGTGCTGCACCGTCCCGCCAATGCCGGGCCCCGATCACACCACATGGTGTCAGAATTTGGGAGTTGCAGCAACCGTAGCTGCCCACCAGCTTTTCCTACTCGTGAGCGACATTTCAGAAAAACAAGAGAAGGTCAACTGTGCTACGTTGCTGCATGCTGCTGGGGATGAAGCTATCTAGGGGTTCAGTCGTTTTGATTTTGATG
The DNA here is from genome assembly GCF_020745735.1 of Hemiscyllium ocellatum. Taxonomy (NCBI): domain Eukaryota; kingdom Metazoa; phylum Chordata; class Chondrichthyes; order Orectolobiformes; family Hemiscylliidae; genus Hemiscyllium; species Hemiscyllium ocellatum. Next base: position 242,846 of record NC_083401.1, on the reverse strand, counting down.
ACTTGAAAGAGAGATTTCGAGAACACTGTGAGCTAGGACAAAAATAATCGGGACGTATTTAAGGCACATGCTTTTCATCAGAGTGCAAGGGCAGGCGGAATCGATAGGTACGTATGTGACTGACCGGAAAAACGAGGCAAAGGACTGTGAGTTTCAGCCACTTTCCGATTCACTGAGCCGCGACAGAATCGTGTGTGCTATCACGACTGACTGAGTCAGAGGCAGGTTACTCAGAGAGTCAATTCTCACTGGGAAAAGCAAAGAGACAGCACTAACTCGACAACAGCACGTGAGAAAACGTAGAACAAACAAACCAATGTTTGCTGACCGGAACTGGCCTGGAAAGATAATAAGGCAGGTAGGAGCACTGCAGATTATCCGGCACCTGGGCTGTGTACGCAGGGACTGGCACAACACCCCCTTGCCTTCTTTTGCACTACTTTGCTGCCTCAGCCAGAACTGGCAGCATTCTAAGTCAGTCTCACACAAGCAGCGTGTGCCAGCTGTCTGTGACAACAAATTCCAAAGACTCACAACCCTCTGAGAGAAGACGTTTCTCCTGATCTCACTCTTAAATTGGTGCCTCTTTATTCTGTTCAGTTCTAGACACTCCCATGAGGGAAAATGTCCTCTCAGCATTTACCCTGTCGAGCCACGTAAGAATCCAATATGTTTCAATAAGATTGTGTCTCATTCATTTCAACTCAGGATCTACACTCATCTGGAGGTAGGGTTTACCGGGCTCAATTTTACTGAAAAGCTGACCTCCGGCTAGTTCAGCAAATAGGTCGTTGAGCAAAGGGAAAGGAAACCGCCTAGCACACACCAGCAGGTGAACTGTTGCAGCATGATATTGCGGCTCCGGAACTCAATCCCTCTACGAATGAAACCCAACAGCCTTCTTAACAGCACTATCCACCTGGGGGTGGCAACTTTCAGGGATCTATGTACATGGGACTCCAAGATCCCTCTGCACATCCACACTACCAATAATCTTTCCATCGACCCAGTACTCTGCCTTCCAGTTATTCTTCCCAAAGTGCATCACCTCACATTTAGCTGCATTGAACTCCATTTGCCACCTCTCAGCCCGATTCTGCAGTTTATCCAAGTCCCCCTGCAACCTGTAACATTCTTCCACACTGACCACTACTCCACCGACTTTAGCGTCGTCTGCAAATTTACTAATCCATCCACCTATGTTATGCCTGCGTCTAAGTCATTTATAAAAATGACAAACAGCAGTGGTCCCAAAACAGACCCTTGTGGCACACCACTAGTAACCGGACTCCAGGCTGAATATTTTCCATCAACCACCACTCGCTGCCTCCTTTCAGAAAGCCAGTTTCCAAGCCAAACTGCTAAATCACCCTCAATTCCATGCCTCTGCATTTTCTCCAACAGCCTACCACGCGGAGCCTTATCAAAGGCTCCCGGCGTCCTGCCTGTTCACCCCATTGAAAACAATAGCGTGCTTCTTGAGAATTCTTGATCGGTCACTCAGAATTTTGACACTCAGTTGAGTTTGATTCTGTCCAACTACATTCTTGTCCATAAAGCTGTAAGATTTCCTTTGATGACGCGCAGGCTGTGTCTTCAGACTCACCGTATAACTGAACGTACCCACTGTGAAAGCACCACTTCACCTGTGTGTGTTCCTCGCGCAGTTTCTGAAGGTTGCAGCGCAACGTGACTCAGCCGTATCAACGAAACCTGACGTATGCAGGGCAGCCGAAGGTGTGCCGAACCTGCGGGAGGTCAGGCCACATGGCGGCCGACTGCAAGGTGACCGTATGCCGAAATTGCAAGCAGGAAGGCCACCTGACCAAGGATTGTAAGGAGGCCAAGAACTGTAACCTGTGCAGAGAGGCGGGCCACATGTACAAGGCCTGCCCAAGACGAGGAGCCGCTACCTACGCACAGATGGCCGGAGGTAGCAACACGAATACGAGCCGCGGACCAACAAAGACGAGGAAGGCAAATGAAAATAGTGTGGAAACGGTGCCTGGAGGCACCCAGAAGGAAGAGCAGGCAGTAGCGGAGCAGACGGCAGACAGCGGGGAGGTGCAGCAGCCGATCCAAGCTCCGTCAAGGCAGTCGGAGGAAATGGAAGAGGAGGAATCAAAGGATGCAGAGGACTGGATCACAGTAAAAAACAGGAAGAGGAAACCTCTCGGGGGCCCCAAAGCCACCCAGCGAAGGGGAAAGCGACACCTACAAGCCGAAGACGCATGCAGCTCTTCCGATGGTGAGGATGGGCGCAAGAAGGGTCGTCATCAGAGGAAGAGGCAGAGCGCTGTGAGGAGAAAGGAGGGCAGCACCGCCCAGGAAGGAAAGGACGATCCCTCTGAGGGGACGGGTAAAGGCCTCCCCCTACCCGGTGAGAACCAGGAGGTACTCACCGGCCCACAGCTCCAGGTATCTGGGAGCAGCGGTCCTATGACAGCCCTGCTGTCAGACGGAGAACTGGTCAGTGCGGACCACGGGCCCGACACGAAGACAACAGAGTGGGGTAATGGCCCTAGCGCGGAGCTGGACAGTTACCTCAGCCCTGCCAAGGTCCAACAGTTTGCCGCCACCACAGGGATGCACGCAGCTACCCCAGAAGGGCAAGACCAGCAGCAAACGGACACCGGTAAACCTGTAAACTGTTAAAATGGGGTTGAAAATTGCTAGCATCAACGTGCGTAGCATCAAATCGGCTACGCGATGCGTTTCAACGCTGGCCTCCCTGGCCAGCGTCAAAGCCGACGTCCTGTTTCTGCACGAGTGTGGGATACCCCACCTCAGCAGTTACAGGAGGTGGTCGAGCTTGTGGGCCCATGGGCCGTCAGTGTGGTCGGGGGGCAACGATAACCGCTCCTCAGGCCTAGGGATCCTTTTGCGGGGAGGTAACTTCACCATCTCCGAGGTTAAGGAGGTGGTGGGCGGGCGCCTCCTCGTCACGGATGTTAAATACAGAAACGCTCCCGTAAGACTAATCAACGTGTACGCCCCAGCGGATAAGAGTGAACGGTTGGCCGTCCTGCAACAGCTTCCACTGTTGCTGGCTACGTCCAGGCCGGTCATTCTGGCCGGAGACTTCAACTGCATCGTTGATGCAGATGGACGATCCGGCGGGGGGACAGTAAACTGGACGCTACGTCCAGAGCCCTGATGGAAACGGTCAAAGATGCCAAGCTGCACGACGTCTTCAGCACCCCTGCAGATGGAGCGCAGCGTAGATACACATGGTCACGGGTAGACGGGTCTATCCGCTCAAGGATAGATTACCTGTTTGTGTCCCGAACGTTCTCGGTCAGAACCACCGACGTCAAGCCGGTGTTCTTCTCTGACCACTGCCTCCTACTGGCCGACTGTCACCTACAGGACGAGCAGCGGACGGGCAAGGGAACGTGGAAACTGAACACTAAGCTGTTGACCCCGGGAAACATCGAGGAGCTCAAGAGGGATTACGCAGGTTGGAGAACCGCGAAGTGTCTCTTTTGAGTCTCCAGCAGACTGGTGGGAAACAGTAAAAGGGAACATCAAGAGATTCTTCATCCTCAAAGGTGTTCAGGAGGCGAGAGAGAGGGGGGGGGAAACTGTCCCAACTCCAGAAAAGTATGCAGAACCTGCTCCTGCTGCAGACGTTGGGGGTCGATGTCACGGAGGACCTCAAGGAGGTGAAGGGCCAGCAAGCCTCGCTCTTTGCCTCGGAGGCCTCCAAGATAATCTTCCGGTCCAGGGTCCGCTCGGTAGAGCAGGACGAGACGTGCTCACGTTTCTTCTTCCAGAAGGTGCACAAAGAGAGCTCCGTGCTCAGCAGCCTGAAGGAAGAAGATGGCTCGGTAACGTCATCTCAGGCTGACATCATGAGGATCAGCAAATCCTTCTATGCCAGCCTGTATGACACGAAGCCAACCGACAGCACGGCCTCACAGTCGTTCCTGTCCTCTATCACGGAGGTCCTAGAGGACGGAACGCGAGAGAGGCTGGACCAGCCGCTATCTCTGGATGAGCTGACCAGGGCCTTCGAGTCCTTCGAAAAGAATAGGGTTCAAATGTTTTAGTAGGATCAGACATGGGGGTAAAAAAGGGGGAGGCGTGGCATTACTTGTCAAAGACAGTATCACAGCAGTGGAATGGACGATGGAAGAGGACTTGCCATCTGAGGTAGTTTGGGCTGAGGTTAGAAATAGGAAAGGTGAGGTCACCCTGTTAGGTGTTTTCTACAGGCCTCCTAATAGTCCTAGAGAAGTAGAGGATAATATTGCGAGGATGATTCAGGAAAAGAGTGAAGGTAGCAGGGTGGTTGTTATGGGGGACTTTAACTTCCCAGATATTGACTGGGAGAGCTATAGCTCGAGTTCATTAGATGGGTCGGTGTTTGTACAATGTGTGCAGGAGGGTTTCCTGACACAATATGTCGACAGGCCAACAAGAGGGGAGGCTATATTGGATTTGGTTCTAGGTAATGAACCAGGCCAGGTGTTAGACTTGGAGGTAGGTGAGCACTTCGGGGACAGTGACCACAACTCGGTGACTTTTACTTTAGTGATGGAGAGGGATAATCGTGCGCCGCAGGGCAAGAGCTATAGCTGGGGGCAGGGAAATTATGATGCAGTGAGGCATGACTTAGGATGTGTGGATTGGAAAAACAGGCTTCAAGAGAAGAACACTAATGAGATGTGGGGATTGTTCAAGGAGCAGCTACTGCGTGTCCTCGATAGGTATGTACCAGTCAGGCATGGTGTAAAGGGCCTTGTGAGGCAGCCGTGGTTTAGTAAAGAATTGGAGTCCCTTGTGAAAGGGAAGAAGGCGGCATATGTAAAGATGAGGCGTGAAGGTTCAGTAGGGGCGATTGAGAGTTATAAGGTAGCCAGGAAGGAGCTAAAGAGGGAGCTAAGAGAAGCGAGAAGGGGACATGAAAAGTCTTTAGCTGGTAGGATTAGGGAAAACCCAAAGGCTTTCTATAGGTATGTCAAGAATAAAAGGATGACTAGGGTAGGTATCGGTCCAGTCAAGGATAGTAGTGGGAAGTTGTGTGTGGAGGCGGAGGAGATTGGAGAGACATTAAATCAGTACTTTTCATCAGTATTCACTCAGGAACAGGACACTGTTGCTGATGTGAATATGGAATCACAAATAATTAGAATGGATGCCCTGGAAATATGCAGGGAAGAGGTTTTGGGAATATTGGAAAGGATGAATATAGATAAGTCTCCTGGGCCTGATGGCATTTACCCCAGGATCCTATGGGAAGCTAGGGAGGAGATAGCAGAGCCATTGGCCTGGATTTTTATGTCGTCATTGTCAACGGGAATAGTACCAGAGGACTGGAGGATAGCGAATGTGGTCCCATTGTTCAAGAAAGGGAGTAGGGATAGCCCTAGTAACTATAGGCCAGTGAGTCTGACTTCAGTGGTGGGCAAAGTCTTAGAGAGAATGGTAAGGGATAAGATTTATGAACATCTGGGTAGGAATAACGTGATCAGGGATAGCCAGCATGGTTTTGTGAAGGGCAGGTCGTGCCTCACAAACCTTATTGAGTTCTTTGAGAAGGTGACTAAGGAAGTGGATGAGGGTAAAGCAGTAGATGTTGTGTATATGGATTTTAGTAAGGCGTTCGATAAGGTTCCCCATGGTAGGCTAATGCTAAAACTTCGGAGGTATGGCATTGAGGATACATTAGAGGTTTGGATTAGGAATTGGCTGGCTGGAAGGAGACAGAGGGTAGTAGTTGATGGATTATGTTCATCTTGGAGCGCAGTTACTAGCGGTGTACCACAAGGATCTGTTTTGGGACCATTGCTTTTTGTTATCTTTATAAATGATCTAGAGGAAGGACTTGAAAGCTGGGTAAGCAAGTTTGCGGATGACACAAAAGTCAGTGGAGTTGTGGATAGTGAGGAAGGAAGTGGTAGGTTACAGCGGGATATAGATAAGTTGCAGAGCTGGGCGGAAATGTGGCAAATGGAATTCAATGTAGCTAAGTGCGAAGTCGTTCACTTTGGTAGGAATAACAAGATGATGGATTACTGGGCTAATGGTAGGCTACTTGGTAGTGTGGATGAGCAGAGGGATCTTGGTGTCTATGTACACAGATCTCTGAAAGTTGCCACCCAGGTAAATAGTGCTGTGAGGAAGGCATATGGTGTACTGGGCTTTATTGGCAGAGGAATTGAGTTCCGGAGTCCTGAGGTCATGTTGCAGTTGTATAAGACTCTGGTGAGGCCTCATCTGGAGTATTGTGTGCAGTTTTGGTCGCCATACTATAGGAAGGATGTGGAAGCTTTAGAACGAGTGCAGAGGAGGTTTACCAGGATGTTGCCTGGAATGGTAGGAAAATCTTATGAGGAAAGGCTGAGGCACTTGGGGCTGTTCTCATTGGAGAAGAGAAGGTTTAGGGGAGATCTGATAGAAGTGTATAAGATGATTAGGGGTTTAGATAGGGTAGATACTAAGAACCTTTTACCGCTAATGGAGTCAGGTGTTACTAGGGGACATAGCTTTAAATTAAGGGGTGGTAGGTATAGGACAGATGTTAGGGGTAGATTCTTCACACAGCGGGTTGTGAGTTCATGGAATGCCCTGCCCGTATCAGTGGTGAACTCTCCTTCTTTATGGTCATTTAAGCGGGCATTGGATAGGCATTTGGAAGTTATTGGGCTAGTATAGGTTAGGTAGGATTCGGTCGGCGCAACATCGAGGGCCGAAGGGCCTGTACTGCGCTGTATCCTTCTATGTTCTATGTTCTATAATAAAACTCCCGGAAGCGACGGCTTACCGGTCGAGATCTATTCCGCTCTTTGGGACTTGATTGGCCGGGACCTGCTGGAGGTGTATGTCAGTATGCTTCGGGCAGGTACCATGAGTGAATCCATGAGGAAAGGCATCATCACCCTCATCTACAAGCAGAAGGGGGAGAGGGACGAAATTAGAAATTGGAGACCGATCTCACTGTTAAACACAGACTACAAAATCTTGTCAAAGGTCATCGCTAACCGGGTCAGGTCTGCTCTGGGAGCGGTGATCCACCCCGACCAAACCTGTGCTGTACCGGGCAGGAAGATCTCTGAGAGTCTCGCACTCCTCAGGGATACGATCGCCTACGTGCAGGACAGTGGGGTGGACACCTGCCTCATCAGCCTGGACCAGGAGAAAGCCTTTGACAGGATATCGCATACATATATGAGGGATGTCCTCTCCAAAATGGGCTTTGGGGAGGGAATCTGCAATTGGATCAGACTGCTCTACACCAACATTGTCAGTGCAGTCTCAATCAATGGGTGGGAATCAGATAGCTTCCCTGTAAGATCTGGAGTCAGGCAGGGCTGCCCACTCTCTCCTGCCTTGTTTGTATGTTGCATAGAGCCATTTGCCGAATCCATCAGGAAGGATGCGAGCCTGAGAGGGGTGACTATTCCTGGCAGCGGGGGCCTACAGGTTAAGGCCTCCCTGTACATGGATGACGTCGCCGTTTTCTGCTCGGATCCGCTGTCCGTGCACAGACTCCTGTGCATCTGCGACCAGTTCGAACGGGCCTCGGGGGCCCAGGTAAACCGAGGGAAGAGCGAGGCCATGCTCTTCGGGAACTGGACCGACCAATCCTATATCCCCTTCACCGTCAGGACTGACCACCTGAAGGTGCTGGGTATTTGGTTCGGGGGTGCTGGGGCGTGCGCCAAGACCTGGGAGGAGCGGATCAGGAAGATGAGACAGAAACTAGGCAGATGGGAGCAACGGTCGCTCTCCATCGCGGGGAAAAACCTGGTCATCAGGTGCGAGGTACTCTCAGTATTGTTGTATGTGGCACAGGTCTGGCCTATCCCCAGAACCTGTGCTGCCGCAGTCACCCGGGCCATCTTCCACTTCATGTGGAGATCAAAGATGGACCCGGTCCGAAGAGACACCATGTACAAAGACCGGTGCAATGGGGGAAAAAACACTCCCAATGCCACCCTCGCCCTGATGGCCACCTTTGTGTGTGGCTGCATCAAGCTGTGCGTGGATCCCCGGTACGCATACACCAAGTGTCACTACGTACTGAGGTTCTACCTGTCCCCGGTGTTGCGAAGGATGGGCCTGGCCTCGCTGCCGCGGAACGCTCCGAGTAGTTGGACCGTTCCGTACCACCTGTCCTTCGTGGAGAAATTTCTGAAGAAAAACACCTTTGACCACAAGTCCATCAGGAAGTGGTCAGCACGTAGCGTCCTTGAGACCCTTCGGGAAAAGGAGAGGGCGGATCCTGTTGAGTGGTTCCCTGAGCAGACTGTCAAAGCAATTTGGCAGAATGCCTCATCGCCAGAACTTTCTAACAAGCACCAAGACATGGCTTGGCTGGTGGTGAGAAGGGCTCTACCTGTGAGATCGTTTATGCACGCCCGGACTCTCTGCCGCACCGCACGCTGCCCTCGAAGCGGCTGCGGGGGGGACGAGACTGTCACACACCTCCTTCTGGAATGTGCCTATGCAGAGGAAGTCTGGAGAGGAATGCAGTGGTATTTGTCGAGGTTCGTCCCGAGCAGCGCCGTGACACGGGACTCCGTGCTCTACGGCCTGTTCCCCGGGACGCACACCGAGACGAATATCAACTGCGCCTGGAGGATCATCAACTCGGTGAAGGACGCTCTCTGGGTGGTCCGAAACCTGTTGATCTTCCAGCTGAAGGAGTTGACCCCGACTGAGTGTTGCAGACTGGCACATTCCAAGGTCCAAGACTACGTGTTGAGGGATGCGCTGAAGCTTGGGGCAGCTGCCGCCAAGGCGCGGTGGGGAAAGACCACCGTTTAACATCTGCCTGTCTAAAGAAGATCAGGGGGCCCACGATAATGAGGGCCACGGAGGGCATTTTTGCTGAGTTTGCAGATGGCACAAAGATAGCTAGAGGGACGGGTAGTTTTGAGGAAATGGGCAGGCTGCAGAAGAGCGTGGACACGTTGGGCGAGTGGGGAAAAGAAGTGACCAAGTGTGCGTAATTGCACTTTGGTAGCAAGAACAATCGGGTAGACGATTTTCTGAACGAGGGAAAGGCTTTGCAAATCTGCAGCGCAGAGGGTCTTGGGAGTCCTAGTTCCAGGTTGTTTCAAGATTAACATGCAGGTCCATCCGATGGTTCGGAAGGCAAATGCAGTGCCGGCATTCATTTCAAGCGGGCGAGAAAACAGGAGCGGGGACGTGCTGCCGAGGCTGCATCAGGCTCTGGTCTGACCACAGGTGGAATATTGGGAGCAGTTTTGTGCCGTGTACCGAAGGAAGGGATGCGCTGGTGTTGGGACGGAGTCTAGAGAAGGTTTCCCCTGGGTTTGTCACATGAGGTCTCTGGGTCTGTGCCCGATGGTGTTTCGAAAGGTAAGGCGGGATCTGACCGAAGCTTACAAGCTACTGGGGGGCCTGGTCAGAGTGGTTGTGAAGAAGATGGTCCCGCTAGTAGGCGAGACGAGGACCTGGAAGTACAGCCTCAGGGTGAAGGGTCGCCCCTTCAGGCCGAGATGAGGTTGCATTTAAGACAGAGATGGAGAGGTTCAAAGTTTGGGAGAAGATTTGTAGCTCGGGTGCTCGTTGTTGTGGTTCTGTTCGCCGAGCTGGGAATTTGTGTTTGTGCCGAGCTAGGTGACATCGTCAGTGCTTGGGAGCCTCCTGTGAAGCGCTTCTGTGATGTTTCCTCCGGCGTTTGTAGTGATTTGTACCTGCCGCTTCCGGTTATCAGTTCCAGTTGTTTGATTAGATTAGATTACTTACAATGTGGAAACAGGCCCTTCGGCCCAACAAGTCCACACCGACCCGCCGAAGCGCAACACCACGGGCAATTTAGCATGGCCAATTCACCTGACCCGCACATCTTTGGACTGTGGGAGGAAACCGGAGTACCCGGAGGAAACCCACACAGGCACGGGGAGAATGTGCAAACTCCACACAGTCTGTCGCCTGAGTTGGGAATTGAACCCGGGTCTCTGGCGTTGTGAGGCAGCAGTGCTAACCACGGTGCCACCGTGCCGCCCACACAGTGTCCGCTGCAGTGGCCGGTATATTGGGTCCAGGTCGATGTGGATTCATTATTGAATGAATCTGTGGATGAGTGCCATGCCTCTAGGAATTCCCTGGCTGTTCTCTGTTTGGCTTGTCCTATAATAGTAGTGCTTCACAGAAGCGCTTCACAGAGATAGAGAGGCTCTTGATTATAAGGGGATCAAGGGTCGTGGGGAGAGGGCAGGAGAATCGGGGTTGAGAAACCTGTGAGCCACGGCCAAATGGCCTGATTCTGCTCCTACGTCTTACGGGCCGTCAGACCTTCCGTGGTCTTGCGGTCATGACAGAAAGCAGTTGTTTCCCAGAGGGTGGCGGCGGTCTGGAATGCACTGCTTGGGAGGGTAGCGAGGCGGGGAACCTCAAAACCTTGAAAAACTACTTGGATGAGCACTGGAAATGTCATAACTTTTCCTGGCTACGGACCAAGTGCTGGAAAGTGGGACTAGAGCAGACTTAGAGTAGCTTTGTCAGTGCGGACTCGGAGAGCCAGAAGGCCTCTTCTGTACTGTGTGACTGTGTGGGGAAGCTTTCTGATTCCCATCTGTTGATTGAGGCCGCGCTACTGATGCTTCCTGATGCGGAGCAGCCGGATGGATCCAAGTGCGCATTGAAGGTGAGAGGGTGGGAGAGAGCTTCGGAGCCTCCGTCCGTTTGGTTCAGGTTCCGTCTCGTCCTGATGCATGCATCGATGTAGGTGCTCAGTGGTTACCGATAGAGTGAAGGTGCAGTTGATCACTGACTCCACGCGTGGTGCTGCAGGTTGTAATGTCTAGACGAAAACAGAACTCGCTGCAACCTTCGGGAGAAGGGTCACTGGACTCGAAGCGTTAATTCTGCTTTCTCTCCACAGAAGCTGAGGTTTTGCTTACTGGGTGTTTTGCTTTATTTTGCATTTTAGACCTTGCTTTTTGATTGCACGGCCGCTATCAAACCATTAGCTTGCTGTTAGCGCTGCAATTAGCACTCTTGAATCTTATTTTGCAATTCTAAGGAAGCAGACTGAATTGGAATGTTTGGAGCGGGAGCCGAACCAATTAAGGCTGATTTGCTGTAAATTGATCTTCACATCCCTGGTCGTGCTGTTCATTTGCACGAGGTGGGTTGGGGGATGGGAGTTCACATTTTCCAAGACAAGATGGGTTAGTCTGTAAGAGTTTCTGTTTGTAAAGGTGAGCCGAGATTTCCTGGCACTGAGATTTTTCGGTCAGAATTCGAACCTGCTCCAATCATTTGCCTTGTGGGGAGGCAGGGACTTTTCACATTGGTAACAGCCTGAGGCAAAGTCTTGGAAACAAGAGCATTTTATTCTTTACGGCCTTGCAAGAACGGGCGTTTCGCTCAAGCAATCAGGCGAGCAAAAGCGCGCCAAAACAAAGCATGTAAGCATTCTTATTCAGTTTGCAAGTTGCGGAATCACGCCTCCCTTTTCCCATCCTATCATAAGCCGATTTACCTGACTTGTTTTTCTCTAATTTTCCTGATCTGACTACCCTGCTGTCCTTGTCCTTGTCTGTTACAGCCTGTCTGTTATTTTAGCCAGTTCCCCTTATCATACTATAAGCTTATTGTGAGATGCCCCTACTGCTTCTTTTGTGGTCAGCCACAACACTTTAAAGTTTTTTTTTAAGATTAGATTAGATTACTTACAGTGTGGAAACAGGCCCTTCGGCCCAACAAGTCCACACTGACCCGCCGAAGCGCAACCCACCCATACCCCCACACTTATCCCTTACCTAACACTACAGGCAATTTAGCATGGCCAATTCACCTGACCCGCACATCTTTGTGACTGTGGGAGGAAACCGGAGCACCCGGAGGAAACCCACGCAGACACGGGGAGAACGTGCAAACTCCACACAGCCTGAGGCTGGAATTGAACCCAGGTCCCTGGTGCTATGAGGCAGCAGTGCTAACCACTGTGCCACCGTGCCGCCCACACTGTGCCACCGTGCCGCCCACACAAGTTATTTCTTAGTTTAAAACTATTTCTTAAACAAAAACCTCTATATTCGTTAAAATCTTAGCCTTAAGTATACCGCAAGAATCCCGCGACCGTTTGTGTAATGTTCCCCTTCCCCTCCCCCCACAACATGGTGGGCCGAAGGGCCTGTACTGTGCTGTACTGTTCTATGTTCTAACTGCAGGCACATCCACACACACACACACGCACACACATCAAAGACATGGAGGGCTCGGCTGAATCTACTGCTCTCTTCTCTGCCTGTCACATTTCATCGAGCTAGTGTCCTAGGCCCAAGCATCTTCAGCGAGTGGTTAGAATATGCAGTGCACTGCCTGAGAGAGAGGGTGCTGGAGGCAGATTCAATGGTGACTTTGGTCGGAGGGTCGGATACTTATCTGAAGAGAGGGCGAGTGGGACTGGGGAAGTTGCTCGTGCAGAGAGCTGATGCAGACATGACAGGCTGAATGTCTCATTCAATGCGTGCAGTTCTGCAGTTGGTTACCACCTCCTCAAGTCACGTCAGCTTAGCCCTGACCCACCTGATTGGTGAGATACTGACAATCTCTACATGACCATGAGGCAGTGCTTCACTGACAGGGGAAAAAAAGCAACTGCTGTAAACGGATCTGCTGCTCTAGTTAGAAATCCTGGGAGGACTACGGCGACAGGGAAACTGTCAGCAGTGATCTACAAGTCTTTGAACAGAATCAAGCTGATTGAAAACATGGAGGACAAATGGGACTTGAGGCAGTCCGCGGTATTGTAGTTATCGCTTCTCGGCCTTTTGGCTAAGATCAAGTGTAGTATCTGTTCTTATCAGTTTAATATCTGATACGTCCCTTATCTGGGGACCATATATTAAATTGATTTTTGGAGCAGGGAGATGGAATAGGGGCTTGCTCCGTCCACTCCACGCATCGACCTGGTATTGCAGTACCTCCGGGAACGGTGCACCCCTCATCTATAAATCTTAAAAACAGCTTCATGTTTATAGCGCAGGCTTTCGGTGCTTCATTTCTCACACCTCACATCCAGCCGGGCGTGAGTCGATTCAAACTCGTCTGTTCTAAGGTAGCTGTTCAGCTCCCGCTCCCTATCCTTCTCTCGCCGTCTCTGTCTCTTGCGCACCTTGACACTTGCTCTCAATGTCATCCCCTCACCCCTGCTGCGTGCTGCACCGTCCCGCCAATGCCGGGCCCCGATCACACCACATGGTGTCAGAATTTGGGAGTTGCAGCAACCGTAGCTGCCCACCAGCTTTTCCTACTCGTGAGCGACATTTCAGAAAAACAAGAGAAGGTCAACTGTGCTACGTTGCTGCATGCTGCTGGGGATGAAGCTATCTAGGGGTTCAGTCGTTTTGATTTTGATGACTTGAAAGAGAGATTTCGAGAACACTGTGAGCTAGGACAAAAATAATCGGGACGTATTTAAGGCACATGCTTTTCATCAGAGTGCAAGGGCAGGCGGAATCGATAGGTACGTATGTGACTGACCGGAAAAACGAGGCAAAGGACTGTGAGTTTCAGCCACTTTCCGATTCACTGAGCCGCGACAGAATCGTGTGTGCTATCACGACTGACTGAGTCAGAGGCAGGTTACTCAGAGAGTCAATTCTCACTGGGAAAAGCAAAGAGACAGCACTAACTCGACAACAGCACGTGAGAAAACGTAGAACAAACAAACCAATGTTTGCTGACCGGAACTGGCCTGGAAAGATAATAAGGCAGGTAGGAGCACTGCAGATTATCCGGCACCTGGGCTGTGTACGCAGGGACTGGCACAACACCCCCTTGCCTTCTTTTGCACTACTTTGCTGCCTCAGCCAGAACTGGCAGCATTCTAAGTCAGTCTCACACAAGCAGCGTGTGCCAGCTGTCTGTGACAACAAATTCCAAAGACTCACAACCCTCTGAGAGAAGACGTTTCTCCTGATCTCACTCTTAAATTGGTGCCTCTTTATTCTGTTCAGTTCTAGACACTCCCATGAGGGAAAATGTCCTCTCAGCATTTACCCTGTCGAGCCACGTAAGAATCCAATATGTTTCAATAAGATTGTGTCTCATTCATTTCAACTCAGGATCTACACTCATCTGGAGGTAGGGTTTACCGGGCTCAATTTTACTGAAAAGCTGACCTCCGGCTAGTTCAGCAAATAGGTCGTTGAGCAAAGGGAAAGGAAACCGCCTAGCACACACCAGCAGGTGAACTGTTGCAGCATGATATTGCGGCTCCGGAACTCAATCCCTCTACGAATGAAACCCAACAGCCTTCTTAACAGCACTATCCACCTGGGGGTGGCAACTTTCAGGGATCTATGTACATGGGACTCCAAGATCCCTCTGCACATCCACACTACCAATAATCTTTCCATCGACCCAGTACTCTGCCTTCCAGTTATTCTTCCCAAAGTGCATCACCTCACATTTAGCTGCATTGAACTCCATTTGCCACCTCTCAGCCCGATTCTGCAGTTTATCCAAGTCCCCCTGCAACCTGTAACATTCTTCCACACTGACCACTACTCCACCGACTTTAGCGTCGTCTGCAAATTTACTAATCCATCCACCTATGTTATGCCTGCGTCTAAGTCATTTATAAAAATGACAAACAGCAGTGGTCCCAAAACAGACCCTTGTGGCACACCACTAGTAACCGGACTCCAGGCTGAATATTTTCCATCAACCACCACTCGCTGCCTCCTTTCAGAAAGCCAGTTTCCAAGCCAAACTGCTAAATCACCCTCAATTCCATGCCTCTGCATTTTCTCCAACAGCCTACCACGCGGAGCCTTATCAAAGGCTCCCGGCGTCCTGCCTGTTCACCCCATTGAAAACAATAGCGTGCTTCTTGAGAATTCTTGATCGGTCACTCAGAATTTTGACACTCAGTTGAGTTTGATTCTGTCCAACTACATTCTTGTCCATAAAGCTGTAAGATTTCCTTTGATGACGCGCAGGCTGTGTCTTCAGACTCACCGTATAACTGAACGTACCCACTGTGAAAGCACCACTTCACCTGTGTGTGTTCCTCGCGCAGTTTCTGAAGGTTGCAGCGCAACGTGACTCAGCCGTATCAACGAAACCTGACGTATGCAGGGCAGCCGAAGGTGTGCCGAACCTGCGGGAGGTCAGGCCACATGGCGGCCGACTGCAAGGTGACCGTATGCCGAAATTGCAAGCAGGAAGGCCACCTGACCAAGGATTGTAAGGAGGCCAAGAACTGTAACCTGTGCAGAGAGGCGGGCCACATGTACAAGGCCTGCCCAAGACGAGGAGCCGCTACCTACGCACAGATGGCCGGAGGTAGCAACACGAATACGAGCCGCGGACCAACAAAGACGAGGAAGGCAAATGAAAATAGTGTGGAAACGGTGCCTGGAGGCACCCAGAAGGAAGAGCAGGCAGTAGCGGAGCAGACGGCAGACAGCGGGGAGGTGCAGCAGCCGATCCAAGCTCCGTCAAGGCAGTCGGAGGAAATGGAAGAGGAGGAATCAAAGGATGCAGAGGACTGGATCACAGTAAAAAACAGGAAGAGGAAACCTCTCGGGGGCCCCAAAGCCACCCAGCGAAGGGGAAAGCGACACCTACAAGCCGAAGACGCATGCAGCTCTTCCGATGGTGAGGATGGGCGCAAGAAGGGTCGTCATCAGAGGAAGAGGCAGAGCGCTGTGAGGAGAAAGGAGGGCAGCACCGCCCAGGAAGGAAAGGACGATCCCTCTGAGGGGACGGGTAAAGGCCTCCCCCTACCCGGTGAGAACCAGGAGGTACTCACCGGCCCACAGCTCCAGGTATCTGGGAGCAGCAGTCCTATGACAGCCCTGCTGTCAGACGGAGAACTGGTCAGTGCGGACCACGGGCCCGACACGAAGACAACAGAGTGGGGTAATGGCCCTAGCGCGGAGCTGGACAGTTACCTCAGCCCTGCCAAGGTCCAACAGTTTGCCGCCACCACAGGGATGCACGCAGCTACCCCAGAAGGGCAAGACCAGCAGCAAACGGACACCGGTAAACCTGTAAACTGTTAAAATGGGGTTGAAAATTGCTAGCATCAACGTGCGTAGCATCAAATCGGCTACGCGATGCGTTTCAACGCTGGCCTCCCTGGCCAGCGTCAAAGCCGACGTCCTGTTTCTGCACGAGTGTGGGATACCCCACCTCAGCAGTTACAGGAGGTGGTCGAGCTTGTGGGCCCATGGGCCGTCAGTGTGGTCGGGGGGCAACGATAACCGCTCCGCAGGCCTAGGGATCCTTTTGCGGGGAGGTAACTTCACCATCTCCGAGGTTAAGGAGGTGGTGGGCGGGCGCCTCCTCGTCACGGATGTTAAATACAGAAACGCTCCCGTTAGACTAATACCACTGCATTCCTCTCCAGACTTCCTCTGCATAGGCACATTCCAGAAGGAGGTGTGTGACAGTCTCGTTCCCCCCCGCAGCCGCTTCGAGGGCAGCGTGCGGTGCGGCAGAGAGTCCGGGCGTGCATAAACGATCTCACAGGTAGAGCCCTTCTCACCACCAGCCAAGCCATGTCTTGGTGCTTGTTAGAAAGTTCTGGCGATGAGGCATTCTGCCAAATTGCTTTGACAGTCTGCTCAGGGAACCACTCAACAGGATCCGCCCTCTCCTTTTCCCGAAGGGTCTCAAGGACGCTACGTGCTGACCACTTCCTGATGGACTTGTGGTCAAAGGTGTTTTTCTTCAGAAATTTCTCCACGAAGGACAGGTGGTACGGAACGGTCCAACTACTCGGAGCGTTCCGCGGCAGCGAGGCCAGGCCCATCCTTCGCAACACCGGGGACAGGTAGAACCTCAGTACGTAGTGACACTTGGTGTTTGCGTACCGGGGATCCACGCACAGCTTGATGCAGCCACACACAAAGGTGGCCATCAGGGCGAGGGTGGCATTGGGAGTGTTTTTTCCCCCATTGCACCGGTCTTTGTACATGATGTCTCTTCGGACCGGGTCCATCTTTGATCTCCACATGAAGTGGAAGATGGCCCGGGTGACTGCGGCAGCACAGGTTCTGGGGATAGGCCAGACCTGTGCCACATACAACAATACTGAGAGTACCTCGCACCTGATGACCAGGTTTTTCCCCGCGATGGAGAGCGACCGTTGCTCCCATCTGCCTAGTTTCTGTCTCATCTTCCTGATCCGCTCCTCCCAGGTCTTGGCGCACGCCCCAGCACCCCCGAACCAAATACCCAGCACCTTCAGGTGGTCAGTCCTGACGGTGAAGGGGATATAGGATTGGTCGGTCCAGTTCCCGAAGAGCATGGCCTCGCTCTTCCCTCGGTTTACCTTGGCCCCCGAGGCCCGTTCGAACTGGTCGCAGATGCACAGGAGTCTGTGCACGGACAGCGGATCCGAGCAGAAAACGGCGACGTCATCCATGTACAGGGAGGCCTTAACCTGTAGGCCCCCGCTGCCAGGAATAGTCACCCCTCTCAGGCTCGCATCCTTCCTGATGGATTCGGCAAATGGCTCTATGCAACATACAAACAAGGCAGGAGAGAGTGGGCAGCCCTGCCTGACTCCAGATCTTACAGGGAAGCTATCTGATTCCCACCCATTGATTGAGACTGCACTGACAATGTTGGTGTAGAGCAGTCTGATCCAATTGCAGATTCCCTCCCCAAAGCCCATTTTGGAGAGGACATCCCTCATATATGTATGCGATATCCTGTCAAAGGCTTTCTCCTGGTCCAGGCTGATGAGGCAGGTGTCCACCCCCCTGTCCTGCACGTAGGCGATCGTATCCCTGAGGAGTGCGAGACTCTCAGAGATCTTCCTGCCCGGTACAGCACAGGTTTGGTCGGGGTGGATCACCGCTCCCAGAGCAGACCTGACCCGGTTAGCGATGACCTTTGACAAGATTTTGTAGTCTGTGTTTAACAGTGAGATCGGTCTCCAATTTCTAATTTCGTCCCTCTCCCCCTTCTGCTTGTAGATGAGGGTGATGATGCCTTTCCTCATGGATTCACTCATGGTACCTGCCCGAAGCATACTGACATACACCTCCAGCAGGTCCCGGCCAATCAAGTCCCAAAGAGTGGAATAGATCTCGACCGGTAAGCCGTCGCTTCCGGGAGTTTTATTCTTTTCGAAGGACTCGAGGGCCCTGGTCAGCTCATCCAGAGATAGCGGCTGGTCCAGCCTCTCTCGCGTTCCGTCCTCTAGGACCTCCGTGATAGAGGACAGGAACGACTGTGAGGCCGTGCTGTCGGTTGGCTTCGTGTCATACAGGCTGGCATAGAAGGATTTGCTGATCCTCATGATGTCAGCCTGAGATGACGTTACCGAGCCATCTTCTTCCTTCAGGCTGCTGAGCACGGAGCTCTCTTTGTGCACCTTCTGGAAGAAGAAACGTGAGCACGTCTCGTCCTGCTCTACCGAGCGGACCCTGGACCGGAAGATTATCTTGGAGGCCTCCGAGGCAAAGAGCGAGGCTTGCTGGCCCTTCACCTCCTTGAGGTCCTCCGTGACATCGACCCCCAACGTCTGCAGCAGGAGCAGGTTCTGCATACTTTTCTGGAGTTGGGACAGTTTCCCCCCCCTCTCTCTCGCCTCCTGAACACCTTTGAGGATGAAGAATCTCTTGATGTTCCCTTTTACTGTTTCCCACCAGTCTGCTGGAGACTCAAAGAGACACTTCGCGGTTCTCCAACCTGCGTAATCCCTCTTGAGCTCCTCGATGTTTCCCGGGGTCAACAGCTTAGTGTTCAGTTTCCACGTTCCCTTGCCCGTCCGCTGCTCGTCCTGTAGGTGACAGTCGGCCAGTAGGAGGCAGTGGTCAGAGAAGAACACCGGCTTGACGTCGGTGGTTCTGACCGAGAACGTTCGGGACACAAACAGGTAATCTATCCTTGAGCGGATAGACCCGTCTACCCGTGACTATGTGTATCTACGCTGCGCTCCATCTGCAGGGGTGCTGAAGACGTCGTGCAGCTTGGCATCTTTGACCGTTTCCATCAGGGCTCTGGACGTAGCGTCCAGTTTACTGTCCCCCCCGCCGGATCGTCCATCTGCATCAATGATGCAGTTGAAGTCTCCGGCCAGAATGACCGGCCTGGACGTAGCCAGCAACAGTGGAAGCTGTTGCAGGACGGCCAACCGTTCACTCTTATCCGCTGGGGCGTACACGTTGATTAGTCTTACGGGAGCGTTTCTGTGTTTAACATCCGTGACGAGGAGGCGCCCGCCCACCACCTCCTTAACCTCGGAGATGGTGAAGTTACCTCCCCGCAAAAGGATCCCTAGGCCTGAGGAGCGGTTATCGTTGCCCCCCGACCACACTGACGGCCCATGGGCCCACAAGCTCGACCACCTCCTGTAACTGCTGAGGTGGGGTATCCCACACTCGTGCAGAAACAGGACGTCGGCTTTGACGCTGGCCAGGGAGGCCAGCGTTGAAACGCATCGCGTAGCCGATTTGATGCTACGCACGTTGATGCTAGCAATTTTCAACCCCATTTTAACAGTTTACAGGTTTACCGGTGTCCGTTTGCTGCTGGTCTTGCCCTTCTGGGGTAGCTGCGTGCATCCCTGTGGTGGCGGCAAACTGTTGGACCTTGGCAGGGCTGAGGTAACTGTCCAGCTCCGCGCTAGGGCCATTACCCCACTCTGTTGTCTTCGTGTCGGGCCCGTGGTCCGCACTGACCAGTTCTCCGTCTGACAGCAGGGCTGTCATAGGACCGCTGCTCCCAGATACCTGGAGCTGTGGGCCGGTGAGTACCTCCTGGTTCTCACCGGGTAGGGGGAGGCCTTTACCCGTCCCCTCAGAGGGATCGTCCTTTCCTTCCTGGGCGGTGCTGCCCTCCTTTCTCCTCACAGCGCTCTGCCTCTTCCTCTGATGACGACCCTTCTTGCGCCCATCCTCACCATCGGAAGAGCTGCATGCGTCTTCGGCTTGTAGGTGTCGCTTTCCCCTTCGCTGGGTGGCTTTGGGGCCCCCGAGAGGTTTCCTCTTCCTGTTTTTTACTGTGATCCAGTCCTCTGCATCCTTTGATTCCTCCTCTTCCATTTCCTCCGACTGCCTTGACGGAGCTTGGATCGGCTGCTGCACCTCCCCGCTGTCTGCCGTCTGCTCCGCTACTGCCTGCTCTTCCTTCTGGGTGCCTCCAGGCACCGTTTCCACACTATTTTCATTTGCCTTCCTCGTCTTTGTTGGTCCGCGGCTCGTATTCGTGTTGCTACCTCCGGCCATCTGTGCGTAGGTAGCGGCTCCTCGTCTTGGGCAGGCCTTGTACATGTGGCCCGCCTCTCTGCACAGGTTACAGTTCTTGGCCTCCTTACAATCCTTGGTCAGGTGGCCTTCCTGCTTGCAATTTCGGCATACGGTCACCTTGCAGTCGGCCGCCATGTGGCCTGACCTCCCGCAGGTTCGGCACACCTTCGGCTGCCCTGCATACGTCAGGTTTCGTTGATACGGCTGAGTCACGTTGCGCTGCAACCTTCAGAAACTGCGCGAGGAACACACACAGGTGAAGTGGTGCTTTCACAGTGGGTACGTTCAGTTATACGGTGAGTCTGAAGACACAGCCTGCGCGTCATCAAAGGAAATCTTACAGCTTTATGGACAAGAATGTAGTTGGACAGAATCAAACTCAACTGAGTGTCAAAATTCTGAGTGACCGATCAAGAATTCTCAAGAAGCACGCTATTGTTTTCAATGGGGTGAACAGGCAGGACGCCGGGAGCCTTTGATAAGGCTCCGCGTGGTAGGCTGTTGGAGAAAATGCAGAGGCATGGAATTGAGGGTGATTTAGCAGTTTGGCTTGGAAACTGGCTTTCTGAAAGGAGGCAGCGAGTGGTGGTTGATGGAAAATATTCAGCCTGGAGTCCGGTTACTAGTGGTGTGCCACAAGGGTCTGTTTTGGGACCACTGCTGTTTGTCATTTTTATAAATGACTTAGACGCAGGCATAACATAGGTGGATGGATTAGTAAATTTGCAGACGACGCTAAAGTCGGTGGAGTAGTGGTCAGTGTGGAAGAATGTTACAGGTTGCAGGGGGACTTGGATAAACTGCAGAATCGGGCTGAGAGGTGGCAAATGGAGTTCAATGCAGCTAAATGTGAGGTGATGCACTTTGGGAAGAATAACTGGAAGGCAGAGTACTGGGTCGATGGAAAGATTATTGGTAGTGTGGATGTGCAGAGGGATCTTGGAGTCCCATGTACATAGATCCCTGAAAGTTGCCACCCCCAGGTGGATAGTGCTGTTAAGAAGGCTGTTGGGTTTCATTCGTAGAGGGATTGAGTTCCGGAGCCGCAATATCATGCTGCAACAGTTCACCTGCTGGTGTGTGCTAGGCGGTTTCCTTTCCCTTTGCTCAACGACCTATTTGCTGAACTAGCCGGAGGTCAGCTTTTCAGTAAAATTGAGCCCGGTAAACCCTACCTCCAGATGAGTGTAGATCCTGAGTTGAAATGAATGAGACACAATCTTATTGAAACATATTGGATTCTTACGTGGCTCGACAGGGTAAATGCTGAGAGGACATTTTCCCTCATGGGAGTGTCTAGAACTGAACAGAATAAAGAGGCACCAATTTAAGAGTGAGATCAGGAGAAACGTCTTCTCTCAGAGGGTTGTGAGTCTTTGGAATTTGTTGTCACAGACAGCTGGCACACGCTGCTTGTGTGAGACTGACTTAGAATGCTGCCAGTTCTGGCTGAGGCAGCAAAGTAGTGCAAAAGAAGGCAAGGGGGTGTTGTGCCAGTCCCTGCGTACACAGCCCAGGTGCCGGATAATCTGCAGTGCTCCTACCTGCCTTATTATCTTTCCACGCCAGTTCCGGTCAGCAAACATTGGTTTGTTTGTTCTACGTTTTCTCACGTGCTGTTGTCGAGTTAGTGCTGTCTCTTTGCTTTTCCCAGTGAGAATTGACTCTCTGAGTAACCTGCCTCTGACTCAGTCAGTCGTGATAGCACACACGATTCTGTCGCGGCTCAGTGAATCGGAAAGTGGCTGAAACTCACAGTCCTTTGCCTCGTTTTTCCGGTCAGTCACATACGTACCTATCGATTCCGCCTGCCCTTGCACTCTGATGAAAAGCATGTGCCTTAAATACGTCCCGATTATTTTTGTCCTAGCTCACAGTGTTCTCGAAATCTCTCTTTCAAGTCATCAAAATCAAAACGACTGAACCCCTAGATAGCTTCATCCCCAGCAGCATGCAGCAACGTAGCACAGTTGACCTTCTCTTGTTTTTCTGAAATGTCGCTCACGAGTAGGAAAAGCTGGTGGGCAGCCACGGTTGCTGCAACTCCCAAATTCTGACACCATGTGGTGTGATCGGGGCCCGGCATTGGCGGGACGGTGCAGCACGCAGCAGGCGTGAGGGGATGACATTGAGAGCAAGTGTCAAGGTGCGCAAGAGACAGAGACGGCGAGAGAAGGATAGGGAGCGGGAGCTGAACAGCTACCTTAGAACAGACGAGTTTGAATCGACTCACGCCCGGCTGGATGTGAGGTGTGAGAAATGAAGCACCGAAAGCCTGCGCTATAAACATGAAGCTGTTTTTAGATTTATAGATGAGGGGTGCACCGTTCCCGGAGGTACTGCAATACCAGGTCGATGCGTGGAGTGGACGGAGCAAGCCCCTATTCCATCTCCCTGCTCCAAAAATCAATTTAATATATGGTCCCCAGATAAGGGACGTATCAGATATTAAACTGATAAGAACAGATACTACACTTGATCTTAGCCAAAAGGCCGAGAAGCGATAACTACAATACCGCGGACTGCCTCAAGTCCCATTTGTCCTCCATGTTTTCAATCAGCTTGATTCTGTTCAAAGACTTGTAGATCACTGCTGACAGTTTCCCTGTCGCCGTAGTCCTCCCAGGATTTCTAACTAGAGCAGCAGATCCGTTTACAGCAGTTGCTTTTTTTCCCCTGTCAGTGAAGCACTGCCTCATGGTCATGTAGAGATTGTCAGTATCTCACCAATCAGGTGGGTCAGGGCTAAGCTGACGTGACTTGAGGAGGTGGTAACCAACTGCAGAACTGCACGCATTGAATGAGACATTCAGCCTGTCATGTCTGCATCAGCTCTCTGCACGAGCAACTTCCCCAGTCCCACTCGCCCTCTCTTCAGATAAGTATCCGACCCTCCGACCAAAGTCACCATTGAATCTGCCTCCAGCACCCTCTCTCTCAGGCAGTGCACTGCATATTCTAACCACTCGCTGAAGATGCTTGGGCCTAGGACACTAGCTCGATGAAATGTGACAGGCAGAGAAGAGAGCAGTAGATTCAGCCGAGCCCTCCATGTCTTTGATGTGTGTGCGTGTGTGTGTGTGTGGATGTGCCTGCAGTTAGAACATAGAACAGTACAGCACAGTACAGGCCCTTCGGCCCACCATGTTGTGGGGGGAGGGGAAGGGGAACATTACACAAACGGTCGCGGGATTCTTGCGGTATACTTAAGGCTAAGATTTTAACGAATATAGAGGTTTTTGTTTAAGAAATAGTTTTAAACTAAGAAATAACTTGTGTGGGCGGCACGGTGGCACAGTGTGGGCGGCACGGTGGCACAGTGGTTAGCACTGCTGCCTCATAGCACCAGGGACCTGGGTTCAATTCCAGCCTCAGGCTGTGTGGAGTTTGCACGTTCTCCCCGTGTCTGCGTGGGTTTCCTCCGGGTGCTCCGGTTTCCTCCCACAGTCAAAAAGATGTGCGGGTCAGGTGAATTGGCCATGCTAAATTGCCTGTAGTGTTAGGTAAGGGATAAGTGTGGGGGTATGGGTGGGTTGCGCTTCGGCGGGTCAGTGTGGACTTGTTGGGCCGAAGGGCCTGTTTCCACACTGTAAGTAATCTAATCTAATCTTAAAAAAAAACTTTAAAGTGTTGTGGCTGACCACAAAAGAAGCAGTAGGGGCATCTCACAATAAGCTTATAGTATGATAAGGGGAACTGGCTAAAATAACAGACAGGCTGTAACAGACAAGGACAAGGACAGCAGGGTAGTCAGATCAGGAAAATTAGAGAAAAACAAGTCAGGTAAATCGGCTTATGATAGGATGGGAAAAGGGAGGCGTGATTCCGCAACTTGCAAACTGAATAAGAATGCTTACATGCTTTGTTTTGGCGCGCTTTTGCTCGCCTGATTGCTTGAGCGAAACGCCCGTTCTTGCAAGGCCGTAAAGAATAAAATGCTCTTGTTTCCAAGACTTTGCCTCAGGCTGTTACCAATGTGAAAAGTCCCTGCCTCCCCACAAGGCAAATGATTGGAGCAGGTTCGAATTCTGACCGAAAAATCTCAGTGCCAGGAAATCTCGGCTCACCTTTACAAACAGAAACTCTTACAGACTAACCCATCTTGTCTTGGAAAATGTGAACTCCCATCCCCCAACCCACCTCGTGCAAATGAACAGCACGACCAGGGATGTGAAGATCAATTTACAGCAAATCAGCCCTTATTGGTTCGGCTCCCGCTCCAAACATTCCAATTCAGTCTGCTTCCTTAGAATTGCAAATCAAGATTCAAGAGTGCTAATTGCAGTGCTAACAGCAAGCTAATGGTTTGATAGCGGCCGTGCAATCAAAAAGCAAGGTCGAAAATGCAAAATAAAGCAAAACACCCAGTAAGCAAAACCTCAGCTTCTGTGGAGAGAAAGCAGAATTAACGCTTCGAGTCCAGTGACCCTTCTCCCGAAGGTTGCAGCGAGTTCTGTTTTCGTCTAGACATTACAACCTGCAGCACCACGCGTGGAGTCAGTGATCAACTGCACCTTCACTCTATCGGTAACCACTGAGCACCTACATCGATGCATGCATCAGGACGAGACGGAACCTGAACCAAACGGGCGGAGGCTCCGAAGCTCTCTCCCACCCTCTCACCTTCAGTGCGCACTTGGATCCATCCGGCTGCTCCGCATCAGGAAGCATCAGTAGCGCGGCCTCAATCAACAGATGGGAATCAGAAAGCTTCCCCACACAGTCACACAGTACAGAAGAGGCCTTCTGGCCCTCCGAGTCCGCACTGACAAAGCTACTCTAAGTCTGCTCTAGTCCCACTTTCCAGCACTTGGTCCGTAGCCAGGAAAAGTTATGACATTTCCAGTGCTCATCCAAGTAGTTTTTCAAGGTTTTGAGGTTCCCCGCCTCGCTACCCTCCCAAGCAGTGAATTCCAGACCGCCACCACCCTCTGGGAAACAACTGCTTTCTGTCATGACCGCAAGACCACGGAAGGTCTGACGGCCCGTAAGACGTAGGAGCAGAATCAGGCCATTCGGCTGTGGCTCACAGGTTTCTCAACCCCGATTCTCCTGCCCTCTCCCCACGACCCTTGATCCCCTTATAATCAAGAGCCTCTCTATCTCTGTGAAGCGCTTCTGTGAAGCACTACTATTATAGGACAAGCCAAACAGAGAACAGCCAGGGAATTCCTAGAGGCATGGCACTCATCCACAGATTCATTCAATAATGAATCCACATCGACCTGGACCCAATATACCGGCCACTGCAGCGGACACTGTGTGGGCGGCACGGTGGCACCGTGGTTAGCACTGCTGCCTCACAACGCCAGAGACCCGGGTTCAATTCCCAACTCAGGCGACAGACTGTGTGGAGTTTGCACATTCTCCCCGTGCCTGTGTGGGTTTCCTCCGGGTACTCCGGTTTCCTCCCACAGTCCAAAGATGTGCGGGTCAGGTGAATTGGCCATGCTAAATTGCCCGTGGTGTTGCGCTTCGGCGGGTCGGTGTGGACTTGTTGGGCCAAAGGGCCTGTTTCCACATTGTAAGTAATCTAATCTAATCAAACAACTGGAACTGATAACCGGAAGCGGCAGGTACAAATCACTACAAACGCCGGAGGAAACATCACAGAAGCGCTTCACAGGAGGCTCCCAAGCACTGACGATGTCACCTAGCTCGGCACAAACACAAATTCCCAGTTCGGCGAACAGAACCACAACAACGAGCACCCGAGCTACAAATCTTCTCCCAAACTTTGAACCTCTCCATCTCTGTCTTAAATGCAACCTCATCTCGGCCTGAAGGGGCGACCCTTCACCCTGAGGCTGTACTTCCAGGTCCTCGTCTCGCCTACTAGCGGGACCATCTTCTTCACAACCACTCTGACCAGGCCCCCCAGTAGCTTGTAAGCTTCGGTCAGATCCCGCCTTACCTTTCGAAACACCATCGGGCACAGACCCAGAGACCTCATGTGACAAACCCAGGGGAAACCTTCTCTAGACTCCGTCCCAACACCAGCGCATCCCTTCCTTCGGTACACGGCACAAAACTGCTCCCAATATTCCACCTGTGGTCAGACCAGAGCCTGATGCAGCCTCGGCAGCACGTCCCCGCTCCTGTTTTCTCGCCCGCTTGAAATGAATGCCGGCACTGCATTTGCCTTCCGAACCATCGGATGGACCTGCATGTTAATCTTGAAACAACCTGGAACTAGGACTCCCAAGACCCTCTGCGCTGCAGATTTGCAAAGCCTTTCCCTCGTTCAGAAAATCGTCTACCCGATTGTTCTTGCTACCAAAGTGCAATTACGCACACTTGGTCACTTCTTTTCCCCACTCGCCCAACGTGTCCACGCTCTTCTGCAGCCTGCCCATTTCCTCAAAACTACCCGTCCCTCTAGCTATCTTTGTGCCATCTGCAAACTCAGCAAAAGTGCCCTCCGTGGCCCCCATTATCGTGGACACCCCAATAAGGTCCCTGTCACAGCCCCGTCTACAAGGTATTTGCGGAATTTCACCACAGTTGTACACGTGGCCGGAGACTTTGGCACCGTCGGATCGATGACACAGGGCCCAGCGAGCCTGTGCCGATTCCTACTCCTTGTTTGGGCGTGCTACCTGTTGCCCAGACGCGGTTTCAGTCCCGCCGTTCCGCCTCCCGTTCACGTGTCCAACAAGGTGAGCCTGAAACGTTCCTAACGTGCCTGCTTCCAGCGCTTCGACTGGCAACGCGTTCCAGACACCCACCATCCCCTATGTGAAAACCTTTCTCCGCACTTCTCCCTTCTCACTTTCCCCCTCTCACCGTGAACCTGTACCCACTGACTCGCCACCCTTCCGATGCCTCTCAGTATGCTGTCCAACCCCTATCGGGTCGCCCCTCAGCTTCCGCCTTTGCCGTGACAACAATCCCAAGTTTATTCAACCTCTCCTCACAACAGAAGCACTCCAGGGCAGGCAAGGTCCTGGTAAACCTTCTCTGCACCCTCTCCAAAGCATCCACATCCTTCTGGCAGTGAGTGTGCCGAACAGCACTGCGCGCGGTATCCCAATTGTAGCCTAACTGGAGTTTTGTACAGCTGTTTATACAGATCATTTATTTACACGTCACAAACAACAAAGGTCCTAGCACTGTGCCCTGCGGGATACCACTAGTTACTGATCCCCTTTCCGAAAAATGCGCTTCCACCGCTACTCTCTGTCTTCTGTGACCGAGCTGGCTTTGTATCCAGCTAGCCGGCTCACCTCAGATCCCGCGAGACTCTACCTTTTGTAGCAGCCTGCCGCAAGATGTGAAGCGATCCAGAAGAGATTACTGACGCAAAGGTGACTACACTTAAATGAAAGTGCTGGGAATGGCAACCGTGATGGAACTCGCAGCCAAGGAAGGTCAACACCTCACAAAATGGTGGCTGAGAGTTCACAAATGGTGGCCCAGGGACAAGCACCAACGCAGACACAAAACTGCCACTGCTGTGGAAACACATGTCAGGCAGCAGCAAATTGCTGGTAGAAAGAAGCTGTGTGCAGAAACTGCAGCATTAAAAAAGAATATACTAAGTCGGTGCGCTCGGGGATGAAAGTACCAATAACCTGCAGCAAAAGTACAGGAAGAAATCCTAAATGGTACAAAAAGGGCAAGAAGACAAAAGCCCTGACGCACAAACCAATGAGATGTTGTGGTTACAGATACTGGCGATACCTGCCGACGCCCCGGTCGCTCCCTTACTGAACGGCAAACCGGTAAGAATGGAGGTGGACACCGGTTTCGTTGATACGGCTGAGTCACGTTGCGCTGCAACCTTCAGAAACTGCGCGAGGAACACACACAGGTGAAGTGGTGCTTTCACAGTGGGAACATTCAGTTATACGGTGAGTCTGAAGACACAGCCTGCGCGTCATCAAAGGAAATCTTACAGCTTTATGGGCAAGAATGTAGTTGGACAGAATCAAACTCAACTGAGTGTCAAAATTCTGAGTGACCGATCAAGAATTCTCAAGAAGCACGCTATTGTTTTCAATGGGGTGGACAGGCAGGACGCCGGGAGCCTTTGATAAGGCTCCGCGTGGTAGGCTGTTGGAGAAAATGCAGAGGCATGGAATTGAGGGTGATTTAGCAGTTTGGCTTGGAAACTGGCTTTCTGAAAGGAGGCAGCGAGTGGTGGTTGATGGAAAATATTCAGCCTGGAGTCCGGTTACTAGTGGTGTGCCACAAGGGTCTGTTTTGGGACCACTGCTGTTTGTCATTTTTATAAATGACTTAGACGCAGGCATAACATAGGTGGATGGATTAGTAAATTTGCAGACGACGCTAAAGTCGGTGGAGTAGTGGTCAGTGTGGAAGAATGTTACAGGTTGCAGGGGGACTTGGATAAACTGCAGAATCGGGCTGAGAGGTGGCAAATGGAGTTCAATGCAGCTAAATGTGAGGTGATGCACTTTGGGAAGAATAACTGGAAGGCAGAGTACTGGGTCGATGGAAAGATTATTGGTAGTGTGGATGTGCAGAGGGATCTTGGAGTCCCATGTACATAGATCCCTGAAAGTTGCCACCCCCAGGTGGATAGTGCTGTTAAGAAGGCTGTTGGGTTTCATTCGTAGAGGGATTGAGTTCCGGAGCCGCAATATCATGCTGCAACAGTTCACCTGCTGGTGTGTGCTAGGCGGTTTCCTTTCCCTTTGCTCAACGACCTATTTGCTGAACTAGCCGGAGGTCAGCTTTTCAGTAAAATTGAGCCCGGTAAACCCTACCTCCAGATGAGTGTAGATCCTGAGTTGAAATGAATGAGACACAATCTTATTGAAACATATTGGATTCTTACGTGGCTCGACAGGGTAAATGCTGAGAGGACATTTTCCCTCATGGGAGTGTCTAGAACTGAACAGAATAAAGAGGCACCAATTTAAGAGTGAGATCAGGAGAAACGTCTTCTCTCAGAGGGTTGTGAGTCTTTGGAATTTGTTGTCACAGACAGCTGGCACACGCTGCTTGTGTGAGACTGACTTAGAATGCTGCCAGTTCTGGCTGAGGCAGCAAAGTAGTGCAAAAGAAGGCAAGGGGGTGTTGTGCCAGTCCCTGCGTACACAGCCCAGGTGCCGGATAATCTGCAGTGCTCCTACCTGCCTTATTATCTTTCCACGCCAGTTCCGGTCAGCAAACATTGGTTTGTTTGTTCTACGTTTTCTCACGTGCTGTTGTCGAGTTAGTGCTGTCTCTTTGCTTTTCCCAGTGAGAATTGACTCTCTGAGTAACCTGCCTCTGACTCAGTCAGTCGTGATAGCACACACGATTCTGTCGCGGCTCAGTGAATCGGAAAGTGGCTGAAACTCACAGTCCTTTGCCTCGTTTTTCCGGTCAGTCACATACGTACCTATCGATTCCGCCTGCCCTTGCACTCTGATGAAAAGCATGTGCCTTAAATACGTCCCGATTATTTTTGTCCTAGCTCACAGTGTTCTCGAAATCTCTCTTTCAAGTCATCAAAATCAAAACGACTGAACCCCTAGATAGCTTCATCCCCAGCAGCATGCAGCAACGTAGCACAGTTGACCTTCTCTTGTTTTTCTGAAATGTCGCTCACGAGTAGGAAAAGCTGGTGGGCAGCCACGGTTGCTGCAACTCCCAAATTCTGACACCATGTGGTGTGATCGGGGCCCGGCATTGGCGGGACGGTGCAGCACGCAGCAGGCGTGAGGGGATGACATTGAGAGCAAGTGTCAAGGTGCGCAAGAGACAGAGACGGCGAGAGAAGGATAGGGAGCGGGAGCTGAACAGCTACCTTAGAACAGACGAGTTTGAATCGACTCACGCCCGGCTGGATGTGAGGTGTGAGAAATGAAGCACCGAAAGCCTGCGCTATAAACATGAAGCTGTTTTTAGATTTATAGATGAGGGGTGCACCGTTCCCGGAGGTACTGCAATACCAGGTCGATGCGTGGAGTGGACGGAGCAAGCCCCTATTCCATCTCCCTGCTCCAAAAATCAATTTAATATATGGTCCCCAGATAAGGGACGTATCAGATATTAAACTGATAAGAACAGATACTACACTTGATCTTAGCCAAAAGGCCGAGAAGCGATAACTACAATACCGCGGACTGCCTCAAGTCCCATTTGTCCTCCATGTTTTCAATCAGCTTGATTCTGTTCAAAGACTTGTAGATCACTGCTGACAGTTTCCCTGTCGCCGTAGTCCTCCCAGGATTTCTAACTAGAGCAGCAGATCCGTTTACAGCAGTTGCTTTTTTTCCCCTGTCAGTGAAGCACTGCCTCATGGTCATGTAGAGATTGTCAGTATCTCACCAATCAGGTGGGTCAGGGCTAAGCTGACGTGACTTGAGGAGGTGGTAACCAACTGCAGAACTGCACGCATTGAATGAGACATTCAGCCTGTCATGTCTGCATCAGCTCTCTGCACGAGCAACTTCCCCAGTCCCACTCGCCCTCTCTTCAGATAAGTATCCGACCCTCCGACCAAAGTCACCATTGAATCTGCCTCCAGCACCCTCTCTCTCAGGCAGTGCACTGCATATTCTAACCACTCGCTGAAGATGCTTGGGCCTAGGACACTAGCTCGATGAAATGTGACAGGCAGAGAAGAGAGCAGTAGATTCAGCCGAGCCCTCCATGTCTTTGATGTGTGTGCGTGTGTGTGTGTGTGGATGTGCCTGCAGTTAGAACATAGAACAGTACAGCACAGTACAGGCCCTTCGGCCCACCATGTTGTGGGGGGAGGGGAAGGGGAACATTACACAAACGGTCGCGGGATTCTTGCGGTATACTTAAGGCTAAGATTTTAACGAATATAGAGGTTTTTGTTTAAGAAATAGTTTTAAACTAAGAAATAACTTGTGTGGGCGGCACGGTGGCACAGTGTGGGCGGCACGGTGGCACAGTGGTTAGCACTGCTGCCTCATAGCACCAGGGACCTGGGTTCAATTCCAGCCTCAGGCTGTGTGGAGTTTGCACGTTCTCCCCGTGTCTGCGTGGGTTTCCTCCGGGTGCTCCGGTTTCCTCCCACAGTCACAAAGATGTGCGGGTCAGGTGAATTGGCCATGCTAAATTGCCTGTAGTGTTAGGTAAGGGATAAGTGT
Organism: Hemiscyllium ocellatum; assembly: GCF_020745735.1. Classification (NCBI taxonomy): domain Eukaryota; kingdom Metazoa; phylum Chordata; class Chondrichthyes; order Orectolobiformes; family Hemiscylliidae; genus Hemiscyllium; species Hemiscyllium ocellatum. The sequence goes on along the minus strand of NC_083401.1, from coordinate 211,570 downwards.
GGGGGTATGGGTGGGTTGCGCTTCGGCGGGTCAGTGTGGACTTGTTGGGCCGAAGGGCCTGTTTCCACACTGTAAGTAATCTAATCTAATCTTAAAAAAAAACTTTAAAGTGTTGTGGCTGACCACAAAAGAAGCAGTAGGGGCATCTCACAATAAGCTTATAGTATGATAAGGGGAACTGGCTAAAATAACAGACAGGCTGTAACAGACAAGGACAAGGACAGCAGGGTAGTCAGATCAGGAAAATTAGAGAAAAACAAGTCAGGTAAATCGGCTTATGATAGGATGGGAAAAGGGAGGCGTGATTCCGCAACTTGCAAACTGAATAAGAATGCTTACATGCTTTGTTTTGGCGCGCTTTTGCTCGCCTGATTGCTTGAGCGAAACGCCCGTTCTTGCAAGGCCGTAAAGAATAAAATGCTCTTGTTTCCAAGACTTTGCCTCAGGCTGTTACCAATGTGAAAAGTCCCTGCCTCCCCACAAGGCAAATGATTGGAGCAGGTTCGAATTCTGACCGAAAAATCTCAGTGCCAGGAAATCTCGGCTCACCTTTACAAACAGAAACTCTTACAGACTAACCCATCTTGTCTTGGAAAATGTGAACTCCCATCCCCCAACCCACCTCGTGCAAATGAACAGCACGACCAGGGATGTGAAGATCAATTTACAGCAAATCAGCCCTTATTGGTTCGGCTCCCGCTCCAAACATTCCAATTCAGTCTGCTTCCTTAGAATTGCAAATCAAGATTCAAGAGTGCTAATTGCAGTGCTAACAGCAAGCTAATGGTTTGATAGCGGCCGTGCAATCAAAAAGCAAGGTCGAAAATGCAAAATAAAGCAAAACACCCAGTAAGCAAAACCTCAGCTTCTGTGGAGAGAAAGCAGAATTAACGCTTCGAGTCCAGTGACCCTTCTCCCGAAGGTTGCAGCGAGTTCTGTTTTCGTCTAGACATTACAACCTGCAGCACCACGCGTGGAGTCAGTGATCAACTGCACCTTCACTCTATCGGTAACCACTGAGCACCTACATCGATGCATGCATCAGGACGAGACGGAACCTGAACCAAACGGGCGGAGGCTCCGAAGCTCTCTCCCACCCTCTCACCTTCAGTGCGCACTTGGATCCATCCGGCTGCTCCGCATCAGGAAGCATCAGTAGCGCGGCCTCAATCAACAGATGGGAATCAGAAAGCTTCCCCACACAGTCACACAGTACAGAAGAGGCCTTCTGGCCCTCCGAGTCCGCACTGACAAAGCTACTCTAAGTCTGCTCTAGTCCCACTTTCCAGCACTTGGTCCGTAGCCAGGAAAAGTTATGACATTTCCAGTGCTCATCCAAGTAGTTTTTCAAGGTTTTGAGGTTCCCCGCCTCGCTACCCTCCCAAGCAGTGAATTCCAGACCGCCACCACCCTCTGGGAAACAACTGCTTTCTGTCATGACCGCAAGACCACGGAAGGTCTGACGGCCCGTAAGACGTAGGAGCAGAATCAGGCCATTCGGCTGTGGCTCACAGGTTTCTCAACCCCGATTCTCCTGCCCTCTCCCCACGACCCTTGATCCCCTTATAATCAAGAGCCTCTCTATCTCTGTGAAGCGCTTCTGTGAAGCACTACTATTATAGGACAAGCCAAACAGAGAACAGCCAGGGAATTCCTAGAGGCATGGCACTCATCCACAGATTCATTCAATAATGAATCCACATCGACCTGGACCCAATATACCGGCCACTGCAGCGGACACTGTGTGGGCGGCACGGTGGCACCGTGGTTAGCACTGCTGCCTCACAACGCCAGAGACCCGGGTTCAATTCCCAACTCAGGCGACAGACTGTGTGGAGTTTGCACATTCTCCCCGTGCCTGTGTGGGTTTCCTCCGGGTACTCCGGTTTCCTCCCACAGTCCAAAGATGTGCGGGTCAGGTGAATTGGCCATGCTAAATTGCCCGTGGTGTTGCGCTTCGGCGGGTCGGTGTGGACTTGTTGGGCCAAAGGGCCTGTTTCCACATTGTAAGTAATCTAATCTAATCAAACAACTGGAACTGATAACCGGAAGCGGCAGGTACAAATCACTACAAACGCCGGAGGAAACATCACAGAAGCGCTTCACAGGAGGCTCCCAAGCACTGACGATGTCACCTAGCTCGGCACAAACACAAATTCCCAGTTCGGCGAACAGAACCACAACAACGAGCACCCGAGCTACAAATCTTCTCCCAAACTTTGAACCTCTCCATCTCTGTCTTAAATGCAACCTCATCTCGGCCTGAAGGGGCGACCCTTCACCCTGAGGCTGTACTTCCAGGTCCTCGTCTCGCCTACTAGCGGGACCATCTTCTTCACAACCACTCTGACCAGGCCCCCCAGTAGCTTGTAAGCTTCGGTCAGATCCCGCCTTACCTTTCGAAACACCATCGGGCACAGACCCAGAGACCTCATGTGACAAACCCAGGGGAAACCTTCTCTAGACTCCGTCCCAACACCAGCGCATCCCTTCCTTCGGTACACGGCACAAAACTGCTCCCAATATTCCACCTGTGGTCAGACCAGAGCCTGATGCAGCCTCGGCAGCACGTCCCCGCTCCTGTTTTCTCGCCCGCTTGAAATGAATGCCGGCACTGCATTTGCCTTCCGAACCATCGGATGGACCTGCATGTTAATCTTGAAACAACCTGGAACTAGGACTCCCAAGACCCTCTGCGCTGCAGATTTGCAAAGCCTTTCCCTCGTTCAGAAAATCGTCTACCCGATTGTTCTTGCTACCAAAGTGCAATTACGCACACTTGGTCACTTCTTTTCCCCACTCGCCCAACGTGTCCACGCTCTTCTGCAGCCTGCCCATTTCCTCAAAACTACCCGTCCCTCTAGCTATCTTTGTGCCATCTGCAAACTCAGCAAAAGTGCCCTCCGTGGCCCCCATTATCGTGGACACCCCAATAAGGTCCCTGTCACAGCCCCGTCTACAAGGTATTTGCGGAATTTCACCACAGTTGTACACGTGGCCGGAGACTTTGGCACCGTCGGATCGATGACACAGGGCCCAGCGAGCCTGTGCCGATTCCTACTCCTTGTTTGGGCGTGCTACCTGTTGCCCAGACGCGGTTTCAGTCCCGCCGTTCCGCCTCCCGTTCACGTGTCCAACAAGGTGAGCCTGAAACGTTCCTAACGTGCCTGCTTCCAGCGCTTCGACTGGCAACGCGTTCCAGACACCCACCATCCCCTATGTGAAAACCTTTCTCCGCACTTCTCCCTTCTCACTTTCCCCCTCTCACCGTGAACCTGTACCCACTGACTCGCCACCCTTCCGATGCCTCTCAGTATGCTGTCCAACCCCTATCGGGTCGCCCCTCAGCTTCCGCCTTTGCCGTGACAACAATCCCAAGTTTATTCAACCTCTCCTCACAACAGAAGCACTCCAGGGCAGGCAAGGTCCTGGTAAACCTTCTCTGCACCCTCTCCAAAGCATCCACATCCTTCTGGCAGTGAGTGTGCCGAACAGCACTGCGCGCGGTATCCCAATTGTAGCCTAACTGGAGTTTTGTACAGCTGTTTATACAGATCATTTATTTACACGTCACAAACAACAAAGGTCCTAGCACTGTGCCCTGCGGGATACCACTAGTTACTGATCCCCTTTCCAAAAAATGCGCTTCCACCGCTACTCTCTGTCTTCTGTGACCGAGCTGGCTTTGTATCCAGCTAGCCGGCTCACCTCAGATCCCGCGAGACTCTACCTTTTGTAGCAGCCTGCCGCAAGATGTGAAGCGATCCAGAAGAGATTACTGACGCAAAGGTGACTACACTTAAATGAAAGTGCTGGGAATGGCAACCGTGATGGAACTCGCAGCCAAGGAAGGTCAACACCTCACAAAATGGTGGCTGAGAGTTCACAAATGGTGGCCCAGGGACAAGCACCAACGCAGACACAAAACTGCCACTGCTGTGGAAACACATGTCAGGCAGCAGCAAATTGCTGGTAGAAAGAAGCTGTGTGCAGAAACTGCAGCATTAAAAAAGAATATACTAAGTCGGTGCGCTCGGGGATGAAAGTACCAATAACCTGCAGCAAAAGTACAGGAAGAAATCCTAAATGGTACAAAAAGGGCAAGAAGACAAAAGCCCTGACGCACAAACCAATGAGATGTTGTGGTTACAGATACTGGCGATACCTGCCGACGCCCCGGTCGCTCCCTTACTGAACGGCAAACCGGTAAGAATGGAGGTGGACACCGGTTTCGTTGATACGGCTGAGTCACGTTGCGCTGCAACCTTCAGAAACTGCGCGAGGAACACACACAGGTGAAGTGGTGCTTTCACAGTGGGAACATTCAGTTATACGGTGAGTCTGAAGACACAGCCTGCGCGTCATCAAAGGAAATCTTACAGCTTTATGGGCAAGAATGTAGTTGGACAGAATCAAACTCAACTGAGTGTCAAAATTCTGAGTGACCGATCAAGAATTCTCAAGAAGCACGCTATTGTTTTCAATGGGGTGGACAGGCAGGACGCCGGGAGCCTTTGATAAGGCTCCGCGTGGTAGGCTGTTGGAGAAAATGCAGAGGCATGGAATTGAGGGTGATTTAGCAGTTTGGCTTGGAAACTGGCTTTCTGAAAGGAGGCAGCGAGTGGTGGTTGATGGAAAATATTCAGCCTGGAGTCCGGTTACTAGTGGTGTGCCACAAGGGTCTGTTTTGGGACCACTGCTGTTTGTCATTTTTATAAATGACTTAGACGCAGGCATAACATAGGTGGATGGATTAGTAAATTTGCAGACGACGCTAAAGTCGGTGGAGTAGTGGTCAGTGTGGAAGAATGTTACAGGTTGCAGGGGGACTTGGATAAACTGCAGAATCGGGCTGAGAGGTGGCAAATGGAGTTCAATGCAGCTAAATGTGAGGTGATGCACTTTGGGAAGAATAACTGGAAGGCAGAGTACTGGGTCGATGGAAAGATTATTGGTAGTGTGGATGTGCAGAGGGATCTTGGAGTCCCATGTACATAGATCCCTGAAAGTTGCCACCCCCAGGTGGATAGTGCTGTTAAGAAGGCTGTTGGGTTTCATTCGTAGAGGGATTGAGTTCCGGAGCCGCAATATCATGCTGCAACAGTTCACCTGCTGGTGTGTGCTAGGCGGTTTCCTTTCCCTTTGCTCAACGACCTATTTGCTGAACTAGCCGGAGGTCAGCTTTTCAGTAAAATTGAGCCCGGTAAACCCTACCTCCAGATGAGTGTAGATCCTGAGTTGAAATGAATGAGACACAATCTTATTGAAACATATTGGATTCTTACGTGGCTCGACAGGGTAAATGCTGAGAGGACATTTTCCCTCATGGGAGTGTCTAGAACTGAACAGAATAAAGAGGCACCAATTTAAGAGTGAGATCAGGAGAAACGTCTTCTCTCAGAGGGTTGTGAGTCTTTGGAATTTGTTGTCACAGACAGCTGGCACACGCTGCTTGTGTGAGACTGACTTAGAATGCTGCCAGTTCTGGCTGAGGCAGCAAAGTAGTGCAAAAGAAGGCAAGGGGGTGTTGTGCCAGTCCCTGCGTACACAGCCCAGGTGCCGGATAATCTGCAGTGCTCCTACCTGCCTTATTATCTTTCCACGCCAGTTCCGGTCAGCAAACATTGGTTTGTTTGTTCTACGTTTTCTCACGTGCTGTTGTCGAGTTAGTGCTGTCTCTTTGCTTTTCCCAGTGAGAATTGACTCTCTGAGTAACCTGCCTCTGACTCAGTCAGTCGTGATAGCACACACGATTCTGTCGCGGCTCAGTGAATCGGAAAGTGGCTGAAACTCACAGTCCTTTGCCTCGTTTTTCCGGTCAGTCACATACGTACCTATCGATTCCGCCTGCCCTTGCACTCTGATGAAAAGCATGTGCCTTAAATACGTCCCGATTATTTTTGTCCTAGCTCACAGTGTTCTCGAAATCTCTCTTTCAAGTCATCAAAATCAAAACGACTGAACCCCTAGATAGCTTCATCCCCAGCAGCATGCAGCAACGTAGCACAGTTGACCTTCTCTTGTTTTTCTGAAATGTCGCTCACGAGTAGGAAAAGCTGGTGGGCAGCCACGGTTGCTGCAACTCCCAAATTCTGACACCATGTGGTGTGATCGGGGCCCGGCATTGGCGGGACGGTGCAGCACGCAGCAGGCGTGAGGGGATGACATTGAGAGCAAGTGTCAAGGTGCGCAAGAGACAGAGACGGCGAGAGAAGGATAGGGAGCGGGAGCTGAACAGCTACCTTAGAACAGACGAGTTTGAATCGACTCACGCCCGGCTGGATGTGAGGTGTGAGAAATGAAGCACCGAAAGCCTGCGCTATAAACATGAAGCTGTTTTTAGATTTATAGATGAGGGGTGCACCGTTCCCGGAGGTACTGCAATACCAGGTCGATGCGTGGAGTGGACGGAGCAAGCCCCTATTCCATCTCCCTGCTCCAAAAATCAATTTAATATATGGTCCCCAGATAAGGGACGTATCAGATATTAAACTGATAAGAACAGATACTACACTTGATCTTAGCCAAAAGGCCGAGAAGCGATAACTACAATACCGCGGACTGCCTCAAGTCCCATTTGTCCTCCATGTTTTCAATCAGCTTGATTCTGTTCAAAGACTTGTAGATCACTGCTGACAGTTTCCCTGTCGCCGTAGTCCTCCCAGGATTTCTAACTAGAGCAGCAGATCCGTTTACAGCAGTTGCTTTTTTTCCCCTGTCAGTGAAGCACTGCCTCATGGTCATGTAGAGATTGTCAGTATCTCACCAATCAGGTGGGTCAGGGCTAAGCTGACGTGACTTGAGGAGGTGGTAACCAACTGCAGAACTGCACGCATTGAATGAGACATTCAGCCTGTCATGTCTGCATCAGCTCTCTGCACGAGCAACTTCCCCAGTCCCACTCGCCCTCTCTTCAGATAAGTATCCGACCCTCCGACCAAAGTCACCATTGAATCTGCCTCCAGCACCCTCTCTCTCAGGCAGTGCACTGCATATTCTAACCACTCGCTGAAGATGCTTGGGCCTAGGACACTAGCTCGATGAAATGTGACAGGCAGAGAAGAGAGCAGTAGATTCAGCCGAGCCCTCCATGTCTTTGATGTGTGTGCGTGTGTGTGTGTGTGGATGTGCCTGCAGTTAGAACATAGAACAGTACAGCACAGTACAGGCCCTTCGGCCCACCATGTTGTGGGGGGAGGGGAAGGGGAACATTACACAAACGGTCGCGGGATTCTTGCGGTATACTTAAGGCTAAGATTTTAACGAATATAGAGGTTTTTGTTTAAGAAATAGTTTTAAACTAAGAAATAACTTGTGTGGGCGGCACGGTGGCACAGTGTGGGCGGCACGGTGGCACAGTGGTTAGCACTGCTGCCTCATAGCACCAGGGACCTGGGTTCAATTCCAGCCTCAGGCTGTGTGGAGTTTGCACGTTCTCCCCGTGTCTGCGTGGGTTTCCTCCGGGTGCTCCGGTTTCCTCCCACAGTCACAAAGATGTGCGGGTCAGGTGAATTGGCCATGCTAAATTGCCTGTAGTGTTAGGTAAGGGATAAGTGTGGGGGTATGGGTGGGTTGCGCTTCGGCGGGTCAGTGTGGACTTGTTGGGCCGAAGGGCCTGTTTCCACACTGTAAGTAATCTAATCTAATCTTAAAAAAAAACTTTAAAGTGTTGTGGCTGACCACAAAAGAAGCAGTAGGGGCATCTCACAATAAGCTTATAGTATGATAAGGGGAACTGGCTAAAATAACAGACAGGCTGTAACAGACAAGGACAAGGACAGCAGGGTAGTCAGATCAGGAAAATTAGAGAAAAACAAGTCAGGTAAATCGGCTTATGATAGGATGGGAAAAGGGAGGCGTGATTCCGCAACTTGCAAACTGAATAAGAATGCTTACATGCTTTGTTTTGGCGCGCTTTTGCTCGCCTGATTGCTTGAGCGAAACGCCCGTTCTTGCAAGGCCGTAAAGAATAAAATGCTCTTGTTTCCAAGACTTTGCCTCAGGCTGTTACCAATGTGAAAAGTCCCTGCCTCCCCACAAGGCAAATGATTGGAGCAGGTTCGAATTCTGACCGAAAAATCTCAGTGCCAGGAAATCTCGGCTCACCTTTACAAACAGAAACTCTTACAGACTAACCCATCTTGTCTTGGAAAATGTGAACTCCCATCCCCCAACCCACCTCGTGCAAATGAACAGCACGACCAGGGATGTGAAGATCAATTTACAGCAAATCAGCCCTTATTGGTTCGGCTCCCGCTCCAAACATTCCAATTCAGTCTGCTTCCTTAGAATTGCAAATCAAGATTCAAGAGTGCTAATTGCAGTGCTAACAGCAAGCTAATGGTTTGATAGCGGCCGTGCAATCAAAAAGCAAGGTCGAAAATGCAAAATAAAGCAAAACACCCAGTAAGCAAAACCTCAGCTTCTGTGGAGAGAAAGCAGAATTAACGCTTCGAGTCCAGTGACCCTTCTCCCGAAGGTTGCAGCGAGTTCTGTTTTCGTCTAGACATTACAACCTGCAGCACCACGCGTGGAGTCAGTGATCAACTGCACCTTCACTCTATCGGTAACCACTGAGCACCTACATCGATGCATGCATCAGGACGAGACGGAACCTGAACCAAACGGGCGGAGGCTCCGAAGCTCTCTCCCACCCTCTCACCTTCAGTGCGCACTTGGATCCATCCGGCTGCTCCGCATCAGGAAGCATCAGTAGCGCGGCCTCAATCAACAGATGGGAATCAGAAAGCTTCCCCACACAGTCACACAGTACAGAAGAGGCCTTCTGGCCCTCCGAGTCCGCACTGACAAAGCTACTCTAAGTCTGCTCTAGTCCCACTTTCCAGCACTTGGTCCGTAGCCAGGAAAAGTTATGACATTTCCAGTGCTCATCCAAGTAGTTTTTCAAGGTTTTGAGGTTCCCCGCCTCGCTACCCTCCCAAGCAGTGAATTCCAGACCGCCACCACCCTCTGGGAAACAACTGCTTTCTGTCATGACCGCAAGACCACGGAAGGTCTGACGGCCCGTAAGACGTAGGAGCAGAATCAGGCCATTCGGCTGTGGCTCACAGGTTTCTCAACCCCGATTCTCCTGCCCTCTCCCCACGACCCTTGATCCCCTTATAATCAAGAGCCTCTCTATCTCTGTGAAGCGCTTCTGTGAAGCACTACTATTATAGGACAAGCCAAACAGAGAACAGCCAGGGAATTCCTAGAGGCATGGCACTCATCCACAGATTCATTCAATAATGAATCCACATCGACCTGGACCCAATATACCGGCCACTGCAGCGGACACTGTGTGGGCGGCACGGTGGCACCGTGGTTAGCACTGCTGCCTCACAACGCCAGAGACCCGGGTTCAATTCCCAACTCAGGCGACAGACTGTGTGGAGTTTGCACATTCTCCCCGTGCCTGTGTGGGTTTCCTCCGGGTACTCCGGTTTCCTCCCACAGTCCAAAGATGTGCGGGTCAGGTGAATTGGCCATGCTAAATTGCCCGTGGTGTTGCGCTTCGGCGGGTCGGTGTGGACTTGTTGGGCCAAAGGGCCTGTTTCCACATTGTAAGTAATCTAATCTAATCAAACAACTGGAACTGATAACCGGAAGCGGCAGGTACAAATCACTACAAACGCCGGAGGAAACATCACAGAAGCGCTTCACAGGAGGCTCCCAAGCACTGACGATGTCACCTAGCTCGGCACAAACACAAATTCCCAGTTCGGCGAACAGAACCACAACAACGAGCACCCGAGCTACAAATCTTCTCCCAAACTTTGAACCTCTCCATCTCTGTCTTAAATGCAACCTCATCTCGGCCTGAAGGGGCGACCCTTCACCCTGAGGCTGTACTTCCAGGTCCTCGTCTCGCCTACTAGCGGGACCATCTTCTTCACAACCACTCTGACCAGGCCCCCCAGTAGCTTGTAAGCTTCGGTCAGATCCCGCCTTACCTTTCGAAACACCATCGGGCACAGACCCAGAGACCTCATGTGACAAACCCAGGGGAAACCTTCTCTAGACTCCGTCCCAACACCAGCGCATCCCTTCCTTCGGTACACGGCACAAAACTGCTCCCAATATTCCACCTGTGGTCAGACCAGAGCCTGATGCAGCCTCGGCAGCACGTCCCCGCTCCTGTTTTCTCGCCCGCTTGAAATGAATGCCGGCACTGCATTTGCCTTCCGAACCATCGGATGGACCTGCATGTTAATCTTGAAACAACCTGGAACTAGGACTCCCAAGACCCTCTGCGCTGCAGATTTGCAAAGCCTTTCCCTCGTTCAGAAAATCGTCTACCCGATTGTTCTTGCTACCAAAGTGCAATTACGCACACTTGGTCACTTCTTTTCCCCACTCGCCCAACGTGTCCACGCTCTTCTGCAGCCTGCCCATTTCCTCAAAACTACCCGTCCCTCTAGCTATCTTTGTGCCATCTGCAAACTCAGCAAAAGTGCCCTCCGTGGCCCCCATTATCGTGGACACCCCAATAAGGTCCCTGTCACAGCCCCGTCTACAAGGTATTTGCGGAATTTCACCACAGTTGTACACGTGGCCGGAGACTTTGGCACCGTCGGATCGATGACACAGGGCCCAGCGAGCCTGTGCCGATTCCTACTCCTTGTTTGGGCGTGCTACCTGTTGCCCAGACGCGGTTTCAGTCCCGCCGTTCCGCCTCCCGTTCACGTGTCCAACAAGGTGAGCCTGAAACGTTCCTAACGTGCCTGCTTCCAGCGCTTCGACTGGCAACGCGTTCCAGACACCCACCATCCCCTATGTGAAAACCTTTCTCCGCACTTCTCCCTTCTCACTTTCCCCCTCTCACCGTGAACCTGTACCCACTGACTCGCCACCCTTCCGATGCCTCTCAGTATGCTGTCCAACCCCTATCGGGTCGCCCCTCAGCTTCCGCCTTTGCCGTGACAACAATCCCAAGTTTATTCAACCTCTCCTCACAACAGAAGCACTCCAGGGCAGGCAAGGTCCTGGTAAACCTTCTCTGCACCCTCTCCAAAGCATCCACATCCTTCTGGCAGTGAGTGTGCCGAACAGCACTGCGCGCGGTATCCCAATTGTAGCCTAACTGGAGTTTTGTACAGCTGTTTATACAGATCATTTATTTACACGTCACAAACAACAAAGGTCCTAGCACTGTGCCCTGCGGGATACCACTAGTTACTGATCCCCTTTCCGAAAAATGCGCTTCCACCGCTACTCTCTGTCTTCTGTGACCGAGCTGGCTTTGTATCCAGCTAGCCGGCTCACCTCAGATCCCGCGAGACTCTACCTTTTGTAGCAGCCTGCCGCAAGATGTGAAGCGATCCAGAAGAGATTACTGACGCAAAGGTGACTACACTTAAATGAAAGTGCTGGGAATGGCAACCGTGATGGAACTCGCAGCCAAGGAAGGTCAACACCTCACAAAATGGTGGCTGAGAGTTCACAAATGGTGGCCCAGGGACAAGCACCAACGCAGACACAAAACTGCCACTGCTGTGGAAACACATGTCAGGCAGCAGCAAATTGCTGGTAGAAAGAAGCTGTGTGCAGAAACTGCAGCATTAAAAAAGAATATACTAAGTCGGTGCGCTCGGGGATGAAAGTACCAATAACCTGCAGCAAAAGTACAGGAAGAAATCCTAAATGGTACAAAAAGGGCAAGAAGACAAAAGCCCTGACGCACAAACCAATGAGATGTTGTGGTTACAGATACTGGCGATACCTGCCGACGCCCCGGTCGCTCCCTTACTGAACGGCAAACCGGTAAGAATGGAGGTGGACACCGGTTTCGTTGATACGGCTGAGTCACGTTGCGCTGCAACCTTCAGAAACTGCGCGAGGAACACACACAGGTGAAGTGGTGCTTTCACAGTGGGAACATTCAGTTATACGGTGAGTCTGAAGACACAGCCTGCGCGTCATCAAAGGAAATCTTACAGCTTTATGGGCAAGAATGTAGTTGGACAGAATCAAACTCAACTGAGTGTCAAAATTCTGAGTGACCGATCAAGAATTCTCAAGAAGCACGCTATTGTTTTCAATGGGGTGGACAGGCAGGACGCCGGGAGCCTTTGATAAGGCTCCGCGTGGTAGGCTGTTGGAGAAAATGCAGAGGCATGGAATTGAGGGTGATTTAGCAGTTTGGCTTGGAAACTGGCTTTCTGAAAGGAGGCAGCGAGTGGTGGTTGATGGAAAATATTCAGCCTGGAGTCCGGTTACTAGTGGTGTGCCACAAGGGTCTGTTTTGGGACCACTGCTGTTTGTCATTTTTATAAATGACTTAGACGCAGGCATAACATAGGTGGATGGATTAGTAAATTTGCAGACGACGCTAAAGTCGGTGGAGTAGTGGTCAGTGTGGAAGAATGTTACAGGTTGCAGGGGGACTTGGATAAACTGCAGAATCGGGCTGAGAGGTGGCAAATGGAGTTCAATGCAGCTAAATGTGAGGTGATGCACTTTGGGAAGAATAACTGGAAGGCAGAGTACTGGGTCGATGGAAAGATTATTGGTAGTGTGGATGTGCAGAGGGATCTTGGAGTCCCATGTACATAGATCCCTGAAAGTTGCCACCCCCAGGTGGATAGTGCTGTTAAGAAGGCTGTTGGGTTTCATTCGTAGAGGGATTGAGTTCCGGAGCCGCAATATCATGCTGCAACAGTTCACCTGCTGGTGTGTGCTAGGCGGTTTCCTTTCCCTTTGCTCAACGACCTATTTGCTGAACTAGCCGGAGGTCAGCTTTTCAGTAAAATTGAGCCCGGTAAACCCTACCTCCAGATGAGTGTAGATCCTGAGTTGAAATGAATGAGACACAATCTTATTGAAACATATTGGATTCTTACGTGGCTCGACAGGGTAAATGCTGAGAGGACATTTTCCCTCATGGGAGTGTCTAGAACTGAACAGAATAAAGAGGCACCAATTTAAGAGTGAGATCAGGAGAAACGTCTTCTCTCAGAGGGTTGTGAGTCTTTGGAATTTGTTGTCACAGACAGCTGGCACACGCTGCTTGTGTGAGACTGACTTAGAATGCTGCCAGTTCTGGCTGAGGCAGCAAAGTAGTGCAAAAGAAGGCAAGGGGGTGTTGTGCCAGTCCCTGCGTACACAGCCCAGGTGCCGGATAATCTGCAGTGCTCCTACCTGCCTTATTATCTTTCCACGCCAGTTCCGGTCAGCAAACATTGGTTTGTTTGTTCTACGTTTTCTCACGTGCTGTTGTCGAGTTAGTGCTGTCTCTTTGCTTTTCCCAGTGAGAATTGACTCTCTGAGTAACCTGCCTCTGACTCAGTCAGTCGTGATAGCACACACGATTCTGTCGCGGCTCAGTGAATCGGAAAGTGGCTGAAACTCACAGTCCTTTGCCTCGTTTTTCCGGTCAGTCACATACGTACCTATCGATTCCGCCTGCCCTTGCACTCTGATGAAAAGCATGTGCCTTAAATACGTCCCGATTATTTTTGTCCTAGCTCACAGTGTTCTCGAAATCTCTCTTTCAAGTCATCAAAATCAAAACGACTGAACCCCTAGATAGCTTCATCCCCAGCAGCATGCAGCAACGTAGCACAGTTGACCTTCTCTTGTTTTTCTGAAATGTCGCTCACGAGTAGGAAAAGCTGGTGGGCAGCCACGGTTGCTGCAACTCCCAAATTCTGACACCATGTGGTGTGATCGGGGCCCGGCATTGGCGGGACGGTGCAGCACGCAGCAGGCGTGAGGGGATGACATTGAGAGCAAGTGTCAAGGTGCGCAAGAGACAGAGACGGCGAGAGAAGGATAGGGAGCGGGAGCTGAACAGCTACCTTAGAACAGACGAGTTTGAATCGACTCACGCCCGGCTGGATGTGAGGTGTGAGAAATGAAGCACCGAAAGCCTGCGCTATAAACATGAAGCTGTTTTTAGATTTATAGATGAGGGGTGCACCGTTCCCGGAGGTACTGCAATACCAGGTCGATGCGTGGAGTGGACGGAGCAAGCCCCTATTCCATCTCCCTGCTCCAAAAATCAATTTAATATATGGTCCCCAGATAAGGGACGTATCAGATATTAAACTGATAAGAACAGATACTACACTTGATCTTAGCCAAAAGGCCGAGAAGCGATAACTACAATACCGCGGACTGCCTCAAGTCCCATTTGTCCTCCATGTTTTCAATCAGCTTGATTCTGTTCAAAGACTTGTAGATCACTGCTGACAGTTTCCCTGTCGCCGTAGTCCTCCCAGGATTTCTAACTAGAGCAGCAGATCCGTTTACAGCAGTTGCTTTTTTTCCCCTGTCAGTGAAGCACTGCCTCATGGTCATGTAGAGATTGTCAGTATCTCACCAATCAGGTGGGTCAGGGCTAAGCTGACGTGACTTGAGGAGGTGGTAACCAACTGCAGAACTGCACGCATTGAATGAGACATTCAGCCTGTCATGTCTGCATCAGCTCTCTGCACGAGCAACTTCCCCAGTCCCACTCGCCCTCTCTTCAGATAAGTATCCGACCCTCCGACCAAAGTCACCATTGAATCTGCCTCCAGCACCCTCTCTCTCAGGCAGTGCACTGCATATTCTAACCACTCGCTGAAGATGCTTGGGCCTAGGACACTAGCTCGATGAAATGTGACAGGCAGAGAAGAGAGCAGTAGATTCAGCCGAGCCCTCCATGTCTTTGATGTGTGTGCGTGTGTGTGTGTGTGGATGTGCCTGCAGTTAGAACATAGAACAGTACAGCACAGTACAGGCCCTTCGGCCCACCATGTTGTGGGGGGAGGGGAAGGGGAACATTACACAAACGGTCGCGGGATTCTTGCGGTATACTTAAGGCTAAGATTTTAACGAATATAGAGGTTTTTGTTTAAGAAATAGTTTTAAACTAAGAAATAACTTGTGTGGGCGGCACGGTGGCACAGTGTGGGCGGCACGGTGGCACAGTGGTTAGCACTGCTGCCTCATAGCACCAGGGACCTGGGTTCAATTCCAGCCTCAGGCTGTGTGGAGTTTGCACGTTCTCCCCGTGTCTGCGTGGGTTTCCTCCGGGTGCTCCGGTTTCCTCCCACAGTCAAAAAGATGTGCGGGTCAGGTGAATTGGCCATGCTAAATTGCCTGTAGTGTTAGGTAAGGGATAAGTGTGGGGGTATGGGTGGGTTGCGCTTCGGCGGGTCAGTGTGGACTTGTTGGGCCGAAGGGCCTGTTTCCACACTGTAAGTAATCTAATCTAATCTTAAAAAAAAACTTTAAAGTGTTGTGGCTGACCACAAAAGAAGCAGTAGGGGCATCTCACAATAAGCTTATAGTATGATAAGGGGAACTGGCTAAAATAACAGACAGGCTGTAACAGACAAGGACAAGGACAGCAGGGTAGTCAGATCAGGAAAATTAGAGAAAAACAAGTCAGGTAAATCGGCTTATGATAGGATGGGAAAAGGGAGGCGTGATTCCGCAACTTGCAAACTGAATAAGAATGCTTACATGCTTTGTTTTGGCGCGCTTTTGCTCGCCTGATTGCTTGAGCGAAACGCCCGTTCTTGCAAGGCCGTAAAGAATAAAATGCTCTTGTTTCCAAGACTTTGCCTCAGGCTGTTACCAATGTGAAAAGTCCCTGCCTCCCCACAAGGCAAATGATTGGAGCAGGTTCGAATTCTGACCGAAAAATCTCAGTGCCAGGAAATCTCGGCTCACCTTTACAAACAGAAACTCTTACAGACTAACCCATCTTGTCTTGGAAAATGTGAACTCCCATCCCCCAACCCACCTCGTGCAAATGAACAGCACGACCAGGGATGTGAAGATCAATTTACAGCAAATCAGCCCTTATTGGTTCGGCTCCCGCTCCAAACATTCCAATTCAGTCTGCTTCCTTAGAATTGCAAATCAAGATTCAAGAGTGCTAATTGCAGTGCTAACAGCAAGCTAATGGTTTGATAGCGGCCGTGCAATCAAAAAGCAAGGTCTAAAATGCAAAATAAAGCAAAACACCCAGTAAGCAAAACCTCAGCTTCTGTGGAGAGAAAGCAGAATTAACGCTTCGAGTCCAGTGACCCTTCTCCCGAAGGTTGCAGCGAGTTCTGTTTTCGTCTAGACATTACAACCTGCAGCACCACGCGTGGAGTCAGTGATCAACTGCACCTTCACTCTATCGGTAACCACTGAGCACCTACATCGATGCATGCATCAGGACGAGACGGAACCTGAACCAAACGGGCGGAGGCTCCGAAGCTCTCTCCCACCCTCTCACCTTCAATGCGCACTTGGATCCATCCGGCTGCTCCGCATCAGGAAGCATCAGTAGCGCGGCCTCAATCAACAGATGGGAATCAGAAAGCTTCCCCACACAGTCACACAGTACAGAAGAGGCCTTCTGGCCCTCCGAGTCCGCACTGACAAAGCTACTCTAAGTCTGCTCTAGTCCCACTTTCCAGCACTTGGTCCGTAGCCAGGAAAAGTTATGACATTTCCAGTGCTCATCCAAGTAGTTTTTCAAGGTTTTGAGGTTCCCCGCCTCGCTACCCTCCCAAGCAGTGCATTCCAGACCGCCACCACCCTCTGGGAAACAACTGCTTTCTGTCATGACCGCAAGACCACGGAAGGTCTGACGGCCCGTAAGACGTAGGAGCAGAATCAGGCCATTCGGCTGTGGCTCACAGGTTTCTCAACCCCGATTCTCCTGCCCTCTCCCCACGACCCTTGATCCCCTTATAATCAAGAGCCTCTCTATCTCTGTGAAGCGCTTCTGTGAAGCACTACTATTATAGGACAAGCCAAACAGAGAACAGCCAGGGAATTCCTAGAGGCATGGCACTCATCCACAGATTCATTCAATAATGAATCCACATCGACCTGGACCCAATATACCGGCCACTGCAGCGGACACTGTGTGGGCGGCACGGTGGCACCGTGGTTAGCACTGCTGCCTCACAACGCCAGAGACCCGGGTTCAATTCCCAACTCAGGCGACAGACTGTGTGGAGTTTGCACATTCTCCCCGTGCCTGTGTGGGTTTCCTCCGGGTACTCCGGTTTCCTCCCACAGTCCAAAGATGTGCGGGTCAGGTGAATTGGCCATGCTAAATTGCCCGTGGTGTTGCGCTTCGGCGGGTCGGTGTGGACTTGTTGGGCCAAAGGGCCTGTTTCCACATTGTAAGTAATCTAATCTAATCAAACAACTGGAACTGATAACCGGAAGCGGCAGGTACAAATCACTACAAACGCCGGAGGAAACATCACAGAAGCGCTTCACAGGAGGCTCCCAAGCACTGACGATGTCACCTAGCTCGGCACAAACACAAATTCCCAGTTCGGCGAACAGAACCACAACAACGAGCACCCGAGCTACAAATCTTCTCCCAAACTTTGAACCTCTCCATCTCTGTCTTAAATGCAACCTCATCTCGGCCTGAAGGGGCGACCCTTCACCCTGAGGCTGTACTTCCAGGTCCTCGTCTCGCCTACTAGCGGGACCATCTTCTTCACAACCACTCTGACCAGGCCCCCCAGTAGCTTGTAAGCTTCGGTCAGATCCCGCCTTACCTTTCGAAACACCATCGGGCACAGACCCAGAGACCTCATGTGACAAACCCAGGGGAAACCTTCTCTAGACTCCGTCCCAACACCAGCGCATCCCTTCCTTCGGTACACGGCACAAAACTGCTCCCAATATTCCACCTGTGGTCAGACCAGAGCCTGATGCAGCCTCGGCAGCACGTCCCCGCTCCTGTTTTCTCGCCCGCTTGAAATGAATGCCGGCACTGCATTTGCCTTCCGAACCATCGGATGGACCTGCATGTTAATCTTGAAACAACCTGGAACTAGGACTCCCAAGACCCTCTGCGCTGCAGATTTGCAAAGCCTTTCCCTCGTTCAGAAAATCGTCTACCCGATTGTTCTTGCTACCAAAGTGCAATTACGCACACTTGGTCACTTCTTTTCCCCACTCGCCCAACGTGTCCACGCTCTTCTGCAGCCTGCCCATTTCCTCAAAACTACCCGTCCCTCTAGCTATCTTTGTGCCATCTGCAAACTCAGCAAAAGTGCCCTCCGTGGCCCCCATTATCGTGGACACCCCAATAAGGTCCCTGTCACAGCCCCGTCTACAAGGTATTTGCGGAATTTCACCACAGTTGTACACGTGGCCGGAGACTTTGGCACCGTCGGATCGATGACACAGGGCCCAGCGAGCCTGTGCCGATTCCTACTCCTTGTTTGGGCGTGCTACCTGTTGCCCAGACGCGGTTTCAGTCCCGCCGTTCCGCCTCCCGTTCACGTGTCCAACAAGGTGAGCCTGAAACGTTCCTAACGTGCCTGCTTCCAGCGCTTCGACTGGCAACGCGTTCCAGACACCCACCATCCCCTATGTGAAAACCTTTCTCCGCACTTCTCCCTTCTCACTTTCCCCCTCTCACCGTGAACCTGTACCCACTGACTCGCCACCCTTCCGATGCCTCTCAGTATGCTGTCCAACCCCTATCGGGTCGCCCCTCAGCTTCCGCCTTTGCCGTGACAACAATCCCAAGTTTATTCAACCTCTCCTCACAACAGAAGCACTCCAGGGCAGGCAAGGTCCTGGTAAACCTTCTCTGCACCCTCTCCAAAGCATCCACATCCTTCTGGCAGTGAGTGTGCCGAACAGCACTGCGCGCGGTATCCCAATTGTAGCCTAACTGGAGTTTTGTACAGCTGTTTATACAGATCATTTATTTACACGTCACAAACAACAAAGGTCCTAGCACTGTGCCCTGCGGGATACCACTAGTTACTGATCCCCTTTCCGAAAAATGCGCTTCCACCGCTACTCTCTGTCTTCTGTGACCGAGCTGGCTTTGTATCCAGCTAGCCGGCTCACCTCAGATCCCGCGAGACTCTACCTTTTGTAGCAGCCTGCCGCAAGATGTGAAGCGATCCAGAAGAGATTACTGACGCAAAGGTGACTACACTTAAATGAAAGTGCTGGGAATGGCAACCGTGATGGAACTCGCAGCCAAGGAAGGTCAACACCTCACAAAATGGTGGCTGAGAGTTCACAAAATGGTGGCCCAGGGACAAGCACCAACGCAGACACAAAACTGCCACTGCTGTGGAAACACATGTCAGGCAGCAGCAAATTGCTGGTAGAAAGAAGCTGTGTGCAGAAACTGCAGCATTAAAAAAGAATATACTAAGTCGGTGCGCTCGGGGATGAAAGTACCAATAACCTGCAGCAAAAGTACAGGAAGAAATCCTAAATGGTACAAAAAGGGCAAGAAGACAAAAGCCCTGACGCACAAACCAATGAGATGTTGTGGTTACAGATACTGGCGATACCTGCCGACGCCCCGGTCGCTCCCTTACTGAACGGCAAACCGGTAAGAATGGAGGTGGACACCGGTTTCGTTGATACGGCTGAGTCACGTTGCGCTGCAACCTTCAGAAACTGCGCGAGGAACACACACAGGTGAAGTGGTGCTTTCACAGTGGGAACATTCAGTTATACGGTGAGTCTGAAGACACAGCCTGCGCGTCATCAAAGGAAATCTTACAGCTTTATGGGCAAGAATGTAGTTGGACAGAATCAAACTCAACTGAGTGTCAAAATTCTGAGTGACCGATCAAGAATTCTCAAGAAGCACGCTATTGTTTTCAATGGGGTGGACAGGCAGGACGCCGGGAGCCTTTGATAAGGCTCCGCGTGGTAGGCTGTTGGAGAAAATGCAGAGGCATGGAATTGAGGGTGATTTAGCAGTTTGGCTTGGAAACTGGCTTTCTGAAAGGAGGCAGCGAGTGGTGGTTGATGGAAAATATTCAGCCTGGAGTCCGGTTACTAGTGGTGTGCCACAAGGGTCTGTTTTGGGACCACTGCTGTTTGTCATTTTTATAAATGACTTAGATGCAGGCATAACATAGGTGGATGGATTAGTAAATTTGCAGACGTGTCTTACAAGATATATTCATGTTGCAGTTGTATTCATGTTGCAGTTGTATAAGACTCTGGTGTGGCCGCATCTGGAGTATTGTGTGCAGTATTGGTCGCCATACTGTAGGAAGGATGTGGAGGCATTGGAACGGGCGCAGAGGAGGTTTACCAGGATGTTGCCTGGTATGGTAGGACGATCGTATGAGGAAAGGCCGAGGCACTTGGGGCTGTTTTCATTGGAGAAAAGAAAGTTTAGGGGTGAGTTGCTGGAGATGTACAAGATGATTAGGGATTTAGATAGGGTTGACCATGAGAACCTTGTTCCATGTATGGAGTCAGATATTATGAGGGGGCATAGCTTTAAATTAAGGGGTGGTAGGTATAGGACAGATGTTAGGGGTAGATTCTTTACTCAGCTAGTCGTGCGTTCATGGAATGCCCTGCCAGTAGCAGTGTTGGACTCTCCCTCTTTATGGGCATTTAAACAGGCATTGGATAGGCATATGGAGGATAGTGGGCTAGTGTAGGTCAGGTGGGCTTGAATCGGTGCAACATCGAGGGCCAAAGGGCCTATACTGCGCTGTATCTTTTTATGTTCTATGTTCTATAAGGTGAACCTTAAACGTCCCTGCTTCCAGCGCTTCAACTGGCAACGTGATCCAAGCACCTACCATCCTCTGTGTGAAAACCTTTCCCCGCACTTTTCCCTTCTCATTCTCCCCCTCTCCCATGAACTCCGGGAAGCATGTTGAAGCTTTGGAAATAGCTCGGAAGAGATTTACTCGGATGTTGCATAGTATGGAGGGAAGGTCTCACGAGGAAAGGCTGAGGGACTTGAGGCAGCTTTCATTAGCAAGAAGAAGTTTGAGAGGCAACTTAATTGAGACATATAAGACAATCAAAGGGTTAGACAGGGTGGACAGTGGTAGCCTTTTTCCTTGGACGGTGATGGCTGGCCTGAGAGGACATAGCTTTATATTGAGGGGTGATAGATGTAGGACAGATGTCAGAGGTAGTTTCTTCACTCAGAGAATAGTAGGCGCATGGAACGCACTGCCTGCAACAGTAGTAGACTCACCAACTTTAAGGGCATTTAAATAGTCATTGGATAGGCAAATGGGTGAAAGTAGAATAGTGCAGTTTAGATGGGCTTCAGATTGGTTCGACAGATTGGCGCAACATCAAGGGATGAAGGACCTCTACTGCGCTGTAATCTTCTATGTTCTATGTCGTAAAAGCACAGCAGGTCAAGCAGCATCCAAGGAGCAGGGGAATTGACGCTCCGAGCATGAGCACTTCATCAGGAATCAGTAACTACACAAGTCACCTTCAAAAGTGAAAGCTACAACTGAGGCACCAGCAGCCAGCCACCCGAAAAGTATCAAAATGGTGAAACATTAGCCTAAGAAGCCAAAAAGCAAGGCGTCTGGTTTCAGCTACACAGCTGAGACATGATCTGTTCCTTAATATTCGAACATCAATCAAGGCGACATCCGTGGAGAGACAGCAAGGTAACATTCCTCACGCAACGCTTTTGCCTGAAACATTGATCCTCCTGCTGCTCTGATGCTGACTGACCTGCTGTGCCTTTCCAGCACCACACTCTCAAAGCTAACGTTTGAGTCGAGGTGACTCTTCATCAGAATATTTTTTGATTCCAGCATTGGCAGCAATTTGCTCCTATGTTTTGGTTTAAACATACAACCATTAACAAATCAAAATTAATTTGACTTATATTAATAAAGCTCCAAACTGCAGACTCTCTGTGACTTAGTTGGCAAAACAGTCACCTGGTGAAGTATCACGCCAGAGAACTGAGCACATATTCCAGCTGACAGCTTTGTTGTGTGAAAACTAACTTTATGCATTTTGAGCATCATAACGGGATATTTCAAAGTGATTTAATTGATGAAAGGGCTTTGCACAATGCAGTGGTGAATAGGAAAGTAACAAATGAATCTTTGTTGACAAACTCAGCAGATACTGAACGACTAAAAATGAAAAACAACACCTTCAGTTCCATTCTCTCACAAGGGTAACTGACCAAATTATCTACGAAAGGTCAAAATTCTAAACACAAATACAGCATCATCGGTAAATCCTGAATGAGATTTGGGAATACAATGAGCAAACTTGATTGGAACTCCTTCAAGTGCATTACTAACCAGTCTCCACTGGGGGAGGGGGGAGTCTGCCCTCACCCGTGCCATTCACACCCTCCCTCCACCAAACCAGCAGAGTGTGTTGGCCAGTTCAAGTGAAACCGGACAGATCACCAATCATCTTTTTCACTGTCTGTCAATTGCAATGCATATCCTTCCATGTGCAGATCTGGATCCTGAAGTTGATTGGAGTGCTAACAGTAAACTATTCGAATGAATGGTTCCATGTTGAGTAGCATCACCAGAAATGCTAGGTTAATATACTCAACAAATTCAAATTGCAGAAACTCCAATGCAAAGCTGTGTAGCTCCTAAACTCTGTCAAAAACTCTGTCATAAAGTATCATCCTTACCTGAGTGTGTGTCATCATCATTGTTGGTAAACCCTTGTAGCTGTTAATCCTTTGTTAATTTCAATACGATATCCAAGTTTCCTGCACAGGTTTGAGGTTACTTCTGGCATTATGGCTTGCTCACTTGTGAGAGCACTGAGGTGGACCAATTCGTAATGTGATCGCATCCTGACTCCACCCCCAATCTCTAGCTCATCAGACAGTCCATTGTTATCAACAGAAATAACAAACCTCTGTTAGAGCTTCTGCCTGAGGCCCAGGCATTTTGAAAGAAGTTTCAAACAAATTATCACTTCTCATTCACTTCAAATGCAACAGCAATAACTTTTCTTAAACTTCTTAACCACTCAACTGAAGCTAAAAAATTACAGTAAAATGTACTTTTGTTCCCTTCTCAATTTCTCATTTCATTGAAATTTATTTCCTAATCAATTCTGACTTGGATATGCTGCTGCCTTTCCTTGAGTTTCACTGTATAGAAAGAACAAACTTGATTGGGAACGTATTCAAATGCAGCGTGATTTGGACAGGCTGAATGAGTGTGCAAATACATGGCAGATGAAGTATAATGTCAATAAATGTGAGGTTATCCACTTCCGTAGCAAAAGCAGGAAGGCACATTATTATCTGAGTGGCTATAAATTGAGAGAAGGGAATGTATAATGAGATGTCTGTGTCTTTGTGCACCAGTTGCTGAAGATAAGCATGCAGGCCGTAAAGAAGGAAAAAGATAAGTTGGCATTCATAGCAAAAGGGTTCAAGTATAGAGCAGGGATGTTTTGCTGCCGTGGTGAAGTCACACCTGGAACCACTGGATCGTACAGTAAAGATGCATTTATCTGCACACAAAAAGCAGGACAAAGCCAACTTGGCCAGCTACCGCCCCATTAGTTACTCTCAATCTTCAGCAAAGTAATGAAAATTGCCATCAGCATTGATATCAAGCAGTACGTGTAAGCAGCATTAACCTACTCACTGATGCCTGGTTTGGGTTGTGCCAAGGCCACTTAGCTCCTGACCTCATTACAGCCTTGGTTCAAACATGGTCAAAAGAGCTGAAACCCAGAGGGGAGGAGTAAGTGACGGCCTTGATAGCAGGGTCGCATTTGATTAGGAATGGCATGAAGGAGCCTGAGCAAAATTGGAATCAAATGAGTATTGGGGGCATACTCTTTCCAGTTGGAGCCATAGCTGGCACACAGGAAGATGTCACATGTGCAGTGATTGAGGACTCTGGGTCCATAATCAATGCTGTTTAGAAGGAGGAGGGGGAAGATCTCATTGAAATCTACAGAATATTAAGAGGCCTGGACTGGGTGAGCGTAAGGAAAATGTTGTCATTCATAGGCCCTGAGGGCACAGCCTCCAAGTGAAGGGATGACCTTTTAGAACTGAGATAGTGAGAAAATAGGTCAAATAACTGCTTTATTTGCTAAAGCCAAAACAATAAGGGAGATTTACATAGACACTTCTCTTGATTAAATCATAACCAGGTGAAAAAACTGGTAAGGGACATCAGGTGCTCTACGTGTGGCATCTGGCAACTCTGTCAGAAAGTGACTCTGATCTCCAGCATCTGCAGTCTTCACTTTCTCCTATCTGACAACTCTGGGAGAGTTCAACTGTCCTAGATGGTTACATTTGGAGGAAGTGTGTACAGCTACAGTTTTTAACAGATTGTTTAAATTAACTGGCACTCAGGTGGAGCAGGTAGGAGGCCGAGAGGGTCATAGACATCTGTTTCAGGGAGGTAGCCATACACAAGGCTGAGGCAGATAGATACAGAATGGTCACAAGGGACAAGCAATGCAGGAGGCCCCTGTGGCTGTCCCCATCTCAAATAGGTGAGCTACTTTAGATACTGTTCAGGGGGACTGCAGATTGGGGATGACAACAGCAGTAGATAGAACAGTGCCAGCAGGGGAGGTTGAAGTGCAGGTAAACAGTGGTAGTCAACGACTCAATAGTTAGAGGCACAGACAGACATTTCTATGGCCACAAACAAGACACCGAAACATGTGTTGCCTCCCTGTTGCCAGAGTCAAGGATGTCTCTAAGCGTGGTCAGGACATACTGAAGAGAGATGGTAAACAGCTAGATGTCATGGTACACACTTGTACCAAAGACATAGAAAGGAAGAATGATGAGGTCCTGCATGGAGAGTTGAGGGAGCTTGGCTATATGTAGATTGGTATCTCTTCCAAGTTAGGTGGGATCTGTACAAAAAAGACAGGTTGCATTTTAACTAGAGGGGCACCAGCATCCTGGTGGGGATGGTTCCTAGTGCAACTTAAATGGATTTATACATTAAGGCAGAGGGTTAGGATCCAATGCAACAGGTCATAAGGTATGCAGTCAGTAAAGACTAATAGGATAAACAGGCAGGGTCAGTCTAATGATTATGGTGAGAGAAGGATTCATAAAAGATCAAAATGTGAGTTGCAAGTTGGAGTAAATGACAGAGGACACAGCTTAAAAATACGGGGTAGACCATTTAGGACAGAGATGAGGAGAAACTTCTTCACCCAGAGAGTGGTGGCTGTGTGGAATGCTCTGCCCCAGTGGGCAGTGGAGGCCCAGTCTCTGGATTCATTTAAGAAAGAGTTGGATAGAGCTCTCAAGGATAGTGGAATCAAGGGTTATGGAGATAAGGCAGTAACAGGATACTGATTAAGGATGATCAGCCATGATCGAAGGGCAGAATGGCCGACTCCTGCACCTATTGTCTATTGACCTAAACACATACAGTATTCGGAATAAAGTCAAGGAGCTGATGACACAGATACAGACAAATAGGTACACCTGGTGGGGATTACTGAATCATGGTTACAGGAAGTTCAGAACTGGGAGTTAAATGTCCAAGGGTACTCAGTATTCTGAAAGGTTAGACAAGAAAGAGCAGAAGGTGGAGTTGTTTCATTGTATAAGCATGGCATCAAGGCTGTGGTAAGAAACGATATTGGCACTAGGGTGGAAATAAAAGATAAGGGAAGAGACCCCTTGCTAGGAGTAATTTTCAGGCTCCAAAACAATACTGTCAAAGTTTAGCATAGTATAAACCAGGAAAGGAATTAAGAGTTAGGGTGAGAGGGTGGATAAGTGGAGCTGAGGTCTATAAAGATGAGTCGTGGTCTTATTGAATGGCGTAGCAGGCTCGAAGGGCCAGATGGCCTACTCCTGCTCCTAGTTCTTATGTTCCTATGTTCTTCAATAATGAAGGATTGAGAAGGACTCAAAAGTAATTATAGGTGATTTGAACATGAACATTGATTAGATTATTCAACATGGCAAGCGAAGGCTCAAAGCAAGGTCCATTGAATGTATAAGGGATTGTTTCCCATAGCAACTTGTCATGGAGCCAACCAGAGAACTGGCTACTTTAGATTTGGTATTATGTAACAAAGAAGGACTAATAAATGGTCTTTGGAATAATTGCACAGAGGTAAGTATCCCATCATCAAGTCACCGTTTATTTATATGTGCACATTGCATGGGCTCTGACCAGACAGCTCAAGGTCAACCCCTCGACTGAGAAGACCTTCTGTATCCCCTGTTTACATGTTTTGTTTTGCTTTTTTTTAACTCACAGGAGCTCAGTCCAAACACAATCTGTGTCAAAAAGGTCTTGATTTGATTCATAAAGTATCACGCTTACCTGAGTGTGTGTCATCATCGTTGTTGGTAAAGCTGAAAATGTGTTGCTGGTTAAAGCACAGCAGGTTAGGCAGCATCCAAGGAATAGGAAATTCGACGTTTCGGGCACAAGCCCTTCATCAGGGCTAGTGCCCAAAACGTCGAATTTCCTATTCCTTGGATGCTGCCTAACCTGCTGTGCTTTAACCAGCAACACATTTTCAGCTGTGATCTCCAGCATCTGCAGACCTCATTTTTTACCCTCGTTGTTGGTAAACCCTTGTAGCTGTTAATCCTTTGTTAATTTCAATACGATATCCAAGTTTCCTGCACAGGTTTGAGGTTACTTCTGGCATTATGGCTTGCTCACTTGTGAGAGCACTGAGGTGGACCAATTCTTTATGTGATCGCATCCTGACTCCACTCCCGATCTCTAGATCACCAGACAATCCATTGTTATCAACAGAAATAACAAAACGCTGTTAGAGCTTCTGCCTGAAGCCCAGGCATTTTGAAAGAAGTTTCAAACAAATTATCACTTCTCATTCACTTCAAATGCAACAGCAATAACTTTTCTTAAACTTCTTAACCACTCACAAAGGTGAAAACACTACAAGCCATAGTACAAGGGCGAAGTCTGTCACAAAAACCATCATCGTCCTTGTTCAAAGAGCAAAAAGAGTAACACACAGGCAGCAACATCCAGTAAAATACAGGGGCAAAAAAAACAAGTTCCCTAATGAGAACTAAAATATAACATATTCACTGTCTGCGTGACCAGCCAGCTTAGGAATCAGTTATCAAATACAACAGTAACACACTGGCTGTGACCAGCCAACCCACAGTCAGTTCCCTGAACTCAGGAGTTTCTAAATCGCCTGATGATACTTCTTTTTTAATCAGAAGTCCCCAAAATATTGGCAAATAGCAATCATGCTAATGTCCCATTTATATCTGTCAGCCAGGGTTCCCTGATAGGTCCAGGTCAACAACCCCAATCAAGGATCTCATTGTCAATGAGATCCACCTCGCTCTGTTTCTCATCATGACAGTCTTGTCGTCTTCCTCTTGGAAGATGACCACAATATTCTAGTGTTTCAAATTCAGATTGAAAGAGTGAAAAGAAAGTTGCATACGTGAGTTTCAGTTTTAGGCAAAGTAACTCTACAGGCCTGAGGAAGGAGGTGGCCTGAGTGGACTGGATAAAAAATCTATGTTCTATAAAAGAGTAGGAGAGTTGAAGAACAATGGCAAATGCTTCGAGAAATATTTGATGCCTCTCAATCAAAGTATATTCCTGAAAGGAAGAGGAATTGTAAAAAGATGAAAAATCATCCATGACTTAACAAAGAAGTCAAGGTAAACATAAAGGCAAAAACCAGGGAATTTCACATTGTAAAAGTTAGTAACACTTTGGAGGTTCAGGAGAACTTTAAACATTAGCAACGGGTTACTAAAAACAAAATCAAAGACCTAAAGTGAACTTCAAAAGGAATATAGCAGGAAATATAAACACCGATATGATAAACTTCTATAAATATATAATGAGGAAGAGAATAGTGAAAGTAAATGTTGGTCCTTTATCGGTCGAAAATGGTGAGATAATAATTGAAAACACAGAAGCACTAAACCAATATTTTGTATCTGTTTCACAGTGATAATAATGATTTATTTCCAAATACTGCAGTTACTGCAGAGGATCCTGGTGAAATAATATAACTAGGGAGAAGGTATTAAGTAAACTGATGAGATTAAAGGCAGTCTCCGAAGCCTGATGGCCTGCAGCCTAGGGTATTAAAATTGGTGGCAGCAGAGCTTGTGGATGCGTTAGTCAAGATTTTCCAACATTTCCTGGATTCTGGAAAGGTATCAGGTGATTGCAAGCATTCTGATGTGACAGCTTATTCTACAAAGCAAGAAGTGGGAATATACAGACCACTTAGTTTGACCTCTGTGGTAGGGATGTTGCAGGGGTCAAATCGTAAAGGAGGAAATAACTGAGCACCAGTGTCAGTACAATTTCATGAAGGGCAAGTCATGATTGACAAACTTGCTGGAATTCTTGGAGAATGTAACCAGCAAGGTAGATGATGGAGATCTGGTGGATGTGGTATATCTCAAGTTCCAGAAGGCATTTGACGAGGTGCCGCATAAAAGACTGATCCAGAAGGTTAGATCCTAGGGTGTTAAGAGTAGAACATTGCCTTGGCTAACCAATAGAAAGCAGAGGGTCAGGAAAAATGGGTCCTGCTCTGGATGGTAAACTGGAACTAGTGGGTTCTGTTCTCAGACCTCAACTATTTACCATGTATATAAATAATCTGCAAGCAGGGACAGACTAACACAACAAAGTGCACAGACAATACCAAAATAGGTGGGCAGGCAGGCGGACAGTGACGAGGAGATTAAGACTTTGCTGATGGATATTGATTAGCTGAGAGAATGTGCCACAATCTAGCAGATGAAGTTTAATATGAAGAGGTACGAGATTGTTTATTTTGACGGAAAAACGGAAAGGGCAAATTATTGTTTGAAGTTTGAAGAGAACTGGATTGGATGATATGACTGCCAACCAAAATATCGGACCAAGGGGGTGGGTACATGCCCTTCTCAAATCTTGATCTTTTGACCTGAACAGCAATCAATCATATTTTAAATGATGAGGCACTGGCGCATTGCTCAAACAATGTTAATGGATTTATTATGGATAGATTCAGATCAGGGAGCACATGTTGCAGGGAAACTGATCAAGGAAGTTTGCAAATGGCTGAGCATGAAGCAAATGTTCCACATTCTGTATCATCCACAGAGTTCAGGCATGGGTGAATGAATGAACCAGTCCTTAAGGAGGTTTTAGCTAAAGCCATTCAGGACACGAAACTAACTGGTATCATTACAGTGAGGAAGGTCATCAGAAAGTGCAGCAGGACTTTGATCAGCTGGGGAAGTGAGCCGAGATAAATAGCAAATGGAGTTTAATATAGATAAGTCTGAGGTTTGCATTTTAAAAAGTCAAATCAAGATAGAAATTTCTTGGTGAATGGTAGGGCCTTAAGGGGGTTGTAAAACAGAGGGACCTTGGAGTTCAGGTGAACTGTTCTCTGAAAGTGGAGTCACCAGTGGACAAAGCAGCGAGGAAGACTTTTGGTAGACTGGCCTTCATTAGTATAAGTTGAGAAGTTATGTTGCAGTTATACAGGAAGTTGGTGAGGCTGCACTTGGGAGTACTGCATTCAGTTTTGGTCATCTTATTATAGGAAGGACGTTATTAAACTGGAAAGAAACCAGAAGCAATTTACGGGGTGTTGTCTGGACTCAATGGTCTGAATTATAGGCAGAGGTTGGACAAGCTAGGACTTTTCCTTTAGAGTGTAGGAGACTGAGGGGGTCCTTATACAGGTGCATAAGATCACAGGAGTCATGGATAGGGTGAATGTACTCAGTCATTTTCCCAGGGTTGGGGAATCATGGACCAGAGGGCATCAGTTATGGTTAGAGGGGAAAATACAAAAGGGAACTGAGAGGCAACCTTTTTATACTGAGGGTGGTAAGCATGTGGAATGAGCTGAAAAATGTGATGCTGGAAAAACACAGCAGGCCAGGCAGCATCCGAAGAGCAGGAGAATCGACGTTTTGGGCATAAGCCCTTCTTCAAGAATGAGGCTGGTGTGCGAGGTGGGCTGAGATAAATGGTTGGGGGGGAGGGGATTTGGGGGAGGGACACTGGGAATATGATAGGTGGAAGGAGGTGAGGGTGATAGGTCGGAGAGGGGGTGGGGGCGGAGAGGTCGGGAGGAAGATTGCAGGTCAAGAGGGTGGTGCTGAATCCGGGGGTTGGGACTGAGATAAGGTGGGAGGAGGGGAAATGAGGAAGCTGGAGAAATCTACATTCATCCCATGTGGTTGGAGGGTTCCTAGGCGGAAGATGACGCGCTCTTCCTCCAGGCATCGTGTAATCAGGGTCTGGCGATGGGGGAGGCCAAGGACCTGCATGTCCTTGGTGGAGTGGGAGGGGGAGTTAAAGTGTTCAGCCACGGGGCGGTTGGTTTGGTTGGTGCGGGTGTCCCAGAGGTGTTCCTTGAAACATTCCGCAAGTAGGCGGCCTGCCTCCCCAACGTAGAGGAGACCAGATTGGGTGCAATGGATACAGTAAATGATGTGTGTGGGGGTGCAGGTGAATTTGTGGCGGATATGGAAGGATCCATTGGGGCCTGGGAGGGAGGTGAGGGGGGTGATGTGGGCGCAAGTTTTGCACTTCCTGCGGTTGCAGGGGAAGGTGCTGGGAGTGGACGTTGGGTTGGTGGGGGGTGTGGACCTGACGAGGGAGTCGTGGAGGGAGTGGTCTCTCTGGAACACTGATAGGGATGGGGAGGGAAATATATCTCTGGTGATGGGGTCTGTTTGGAGGTAGTGGAAATGACGGAGGATGATTCGATGTATCAGGAATGTGGAATGAGCTGCCAGTGGAAGTTGTCGAGGTGGGTACATTAACAACATTTAAAAGGCATTTGAACAAATACATGGATAGGAAAGGTTTAGAAGAATATGGGCCAAGTACAGGGAAATGGTGTTAGCGTGGACGGACATTCTGGTTGGCATGGGCCAGTTTGGGTCAAACGGCCTGTCCTCCTGCTGGAGGACTCTGTGACTCTACGACATGGAAAGGATGGGCAGATCTAATTCTCAGTATTCTGATGGGATGTTCGCCGAGCTGGAAGTTTTTGCTGCAAACGTTTCGTTCCCTGGCTAGGGAATATCATCAGTGCTATTGGAGCCTCCTGTGAAGCGCTGCTTTGATGTTTCTTCCGGTATTTATAGTGGTATAAATACCGGAAGAAACATCAAAGCAGCGCTTCACAGGAGGCTCCAATAGCACTGATGATGTTCCCTAGCCAGGGAACGAAACGTTTGCAGCAAAACTTTCAGCTCGGCGAACAGAACCACAACAACGGACACCCGAGCTACAAATCTTCAACCAGACCTTAAATTCTGATGGGACTTGGAGCAACAACAAGTGGAATGACTACATTAACTCCATATGAGTTAATGACAAGAAGGACTATGAGATTGCCAGGGAACATTGTAACAGGGTAGGACCAGTGAGACAGAGAGTGAAACCGTTTACAAGACAATTCTGCAAACAGTTGAATGGGCCAAGATAGCAGGTCAAAACCAGCAGAAAATCCGTGACCTCGAACAAGATGCTATGACCAACCAAGCAAAGGTACTGAGACCTGATGTGAAGATAATGGTTAAAGTAGCACCTGACAAGCCTGGAATTACATCTAAAAGGCTCAAACAGTTTTTGATTATTATGACCAAGGACACGTGCCTGTTTGGATATGCAAGTTAGAAGACAGGTGAAGACCTCATCACAGCTGAAGCTCAACACAATTGATTCTGAGCTACAGAAGTAATGCCAACAGAACAGTGACAATTGGGGCAGCACTTTATTCAATTTGTAGAAGGCTGGCCACCATTTTAACCCTTGAGAGACTATTGTTCCTGGCTGTGGAAGCAGTGATTGGTAGCTCAATGTGATCAAAGCAGAATGGAATGCTGAACATGACCGTAGGAGAACAGATTTGGAAGAGGAGTTTGAATTTATTTGTGAATAGAAAGGTGTGTTTACATAGGATGGGTAATGGCTTTTGCCAGACCCTAAATTCCCCTCCATTCAATGTGAGAGAGGACATTTGAAACCTTTTCGATTACTTGTACTTGTCCGTCAATGGGGGAAAAGTGATGATGGATGGATAGGGGAAACCCACCCCGACGAAATAAATGTCACTACAACTTCACCTCCTTCCACAATAAAGACCACAGACAATCCCCTACCTGACCGTTATCATTCCAACTGCACCACCAAACAACTTGCCACATCCATTTTCAAGGAAAATTAGATCCTAAGGCTAATTTCACAAATCTAGCAGCCCTGGATCAGAACATCTGATACTGAGCCCCCGACTTAAGAAAATCATAATTGAAGAGCAAAGAATTCAAAGCATGGAACTAAATGCCAATCCGAGCCAAACAAAACTGATCCAAAATCTGCCCACTGTATTGGAGAGTCATTAGTAAATGAATTAAGTTCAGGAAAAACATCTTAGATGATGCTAATAGGAATGATATCTGTAGCACCAATGGTACTTGAACAGACACAGGAAATGGATTAGTGGTGTTGGAAGAGCAAAGCAGTTCAGGCAGCATCCAAGGAGCAGGAAAATCGACGTTTCGGGCAAAAGCACTTCATCAGGAATAAAGGCAGAGAGCCTGAAGCATGGAGAGATAAGCTAGAGGAGGGTGGGGGTAGGGAGAAAGTAGCATAGAGTACAATAGGTGAGTGGGGGAGGGGATGAAGGTGATAGGTCAGGGAGGAGAGGGTGGAGTGGATAGGTGGAAAAGGAGCTAGGCAGGTAGGACAAGTCATGGGGACAGTGCTGAGCTGGAAGTTTGGAACTAGGGTGAGGTGGGGGTAGGGGAAATGAGGACTGTTGAAGTCCACATTGATGCCCTGGGGTTGAAGTGTTCCGAGGCGGAAGATGAGGCGATCTTCCTCCAGGCGTCTGGTGATGAGGGAGCGGCAGTGAAGGAGGCCCAGGACCTCCATGTCCTCGGCAGAGTGGGAGGGGGAGTTGAAATGTTGGGCCACGGGGCGGTGGGGTTGATTGGTGCGGGTTTCCCGGAAATGTTCCCTAAAGCGCTCTGCTAGGAGGCGCCCAGTCTCCCCAATGTAGAGGAGACCGCATCGGGAGCAACGGATACAATAAATGATATTAGTGGATGTGCAGGTAAAACTCTGATGGATGTGGAAGGCTCCTTTAGGGCCTTGGATAGAGGTGAGGGAGAAGGTGTGGGCATAGGTTTTACAGTTCCTGCAGTGGCAAGGGAAGGTGCCAGGATGGGAGGGTGGGTTGTAGGGGGGCGTGGACCTGACCAGGTAGTCACGGAGGGAACGGTCTTTGCAGAAGGCGGAAAGGGGTGAGGATGGAAATATATCCCTGGAGGTGGGGTCTTTTTGGAGGTGGCGGAAATGTCGGCAGATGATTTGGTTTATGTGAAGGTCGGTAGGGTGGAAGGTGAGCACCAGGGCGTTCTGTCCTTGTTACGGTTGGAGGAGTGGGGTCTGAGGGCGGAGGTGCGGGATGTGGACGAGATGTGTTGGAAGGCATCTTTAAACACGTGGGAAGGGAAATTGCGGTCTCTAAAGAAGGAGGCCATCTGGTGTGTTCTGTGGTGGAACTGGTCCTCCTGGGAGCAGGTACGGCAGAGGCAGAGGAATTGGGAATACGGGATGGCATTTTTGCAAGAGGTAGGGTGGAAAGAGGTGTAATCCAGGTAGCTGTGGGAGTCGGTGGGTTTGTAAAAAATATCAGTGTCAAGTCGGTCGTCATTAATGGAGCTGGAGAGGTCCAGGAAGGGGAGGGAGGTGTCAGAGATGGTACAGGTAAATTTATCTTATTCATGCCCCTCATAATTTTGTAAACCTCTATAAGGTCACCCCTCAGCCTCCGACGCTCCAGGGAAAACAGCCCCTGCCTGTTCAGCCTCTCCCTGTCGCTCAAATCCTCCAACCCTGGCAACATCTTTGAAAATCTTTTCTCAACTTTTTCATGTTTCACAACATTTTTCCGATAGGAAGGAGACCAGAATTGCATACAATATGCCAACAGTGGCCTAACTAATGTCCTGTACAGCCGCAACATGACCTCCCAACTCCTGTACTCAATACTCTGACCAATAAAGGAAAGCATACCAAATGCCTTCTTCACGATCCTATCTACCTGCAACTCCACTTTCAAGGAGCTATGAACCTGCACTCCAAGGTCTCTTTGTTCAGCAACACTCCCTAGGACCTTACCATGAAGTGCATGAGTCCTGCTAAGATTTGCTTTCCCAAAATGCAGCACCTCGCATTTATCTGAATTAAACTCCATCTGCCACTTCTCAGCCCATTGGCCCATCTGGTCCAGATCCTGTTGTAATCTGAGGTAACCCTCTTCTCTGTCCACTACACCTCCAATTTTGGTGTCATCTGCAAACTTACTAACTGTACCTCTTATGCTCACATCCAAATAATTTCTACAAATGACAAAAAGTAGAGGGCCCAGCACCGATCCTTGTGGCACTCCACTGGTCACAGGCCTCCAGTCTGAAAAACAACCCTCCACCACCACCCTCTGTCTTCTACCTTTGGCGAGTTCTCCCTGTATTCCATGAGATCGAACCTTGCTAACCAGTCTCCCAGGGGGAACCTTGTCGAGCGCCTTACTGAAGTCCATATAGATCAATCTACTGCTCTTCCCTCATCAATCTTCATTGTTACTCCTTCAAAAAACTCAATCAAGTTTGTGAGACATGATTTCCCACGCACAAGGCCATGTTGACTATCCCTAATCAGTCCTTGCCTTTCTAAATACATCTACATCCTGTCCCTCAGGATTCTCTCCAACAACCTGCCCACCACTGAGGTCGGGCTCACTGGTCTATAGTTCCCTGGCTTGTCTTTATCGCCCTTCTTAAACAGTGGCACCACGTTTGCCAACTTCCAGTCTTCCGGCACCTCACCTGTGACTATAGATGATACAAATATCTCAGCAAGAGGCCCAGCAATCACTACTCTAGCTTCCTACAGAGTTCTCGGGTACACCTGACCAGGTCCTGGGGATTTATCCACTTTTAGCCGTTTCAAGACATCCAGCACTTCCTCCTCTGTAATGTGGACATTTTGCAAGCTGTCACCATCTATTCCCCCACAGACTATATGTTCCATATCCTTTTATGCCTGTCTCTTTGTGGGGTCTGTGGAACATTCCATATTGCAGTCCTACTCCAGCCCCCACCCACAACTCTTTCTCTGGTATATCGATGATATTATTGGCACTGCTTCCTTCTCATGTCCAGAATTGGAAAGGTTTATCAATTTCACTTCCAATTTCCACCTGGCGCTCACCTTCACCGAATCGAATGAGATTCCTCCCATGGCAAAAGTGAGGACTGCAGATGTTGGAAATCACAGTCTAGATTAGAGTGATGCTAGAAAAGAACAGCAGGTCAGGAAGCATCCAAGAAGCAGGAAAATCAACGTCTCGGGCAAAAGTCTTCATCTCCCATCCCTATCTCAACATATCTGTTGCTATTTCTGGGTTTAGGCTGACCACCAATCCTCACTACAAACTCACTGACACCCACACAGTTAACATGACTATAAGTTCTCACACCCGACTTCCTGTAAAAACTCTATTATCCCAGTTCCTCCATCTCTGCCAAACCCATTCTGATAATGCCAACTTTGACAAGGCGGCCTCTGAAATGTCCACCTCCTTCCTCAACTGAAGAATCCTCAGCACCATTGTTGACAGGGCCCTTAGCTGAGTCTGATGATCTCCCACCCTTCTGTCCTAACTCCCTGTCTTTCCTTCCAAAGGAGCAATAGCATTCCCCTTATCCTAGCCTATCAACCCACCAGCATCCATGTCCAGAGGATCACTAACCACCATTTCTGTCATTTCCAAGGAGGCCACCACCAGACACATGTTCTCCTCCCCTCCTTGTTGGAATTGGTGAGCTGGACCACATTCAAGAATTCAGCAAACATCCTAGACGAGAATGACACTACCATCATAGACTTTGTTAGCAAGTGTGTCGAGGACTGCATGCGAAAGAAGTCAATCCGATGTTCCCTACACAGGATGAAGCAGGAAATCCATTGCCTACTAAAGACCAGGTGTGCACCATTCAAGTCAGATGACCTAGAGCTTTCCATTAAATCCAGATATGACCTCCACAAGGCCATTAGAAATTCCAAGAGGCAAGACTGGACCAAGTTAGAGTTCCAAACTAACCACAAAGGCACCTGTCACCTCTGGCAAGGCCTACATGAAATAACGGGATACAAAATGAAGCAAAGCAAAATAGTACTCAAAAACACAACCCTCCCTGATGGACTCAACACATTTTATTTTCAGTTTGATCAGAATGTAAGTGGTGTGAAGTTACCTTCCCCGAGACCCCCGGACGTACTTGCTCCCTCAGTCACTGCTTCAGATATCAGATAAGTATCTTTAGTCTCTCTTTCCTACAATCTGAAAATCACCATCATACCAGTTGCAAAGAAAACTCATACAGCGTGCATCAATGACTACCACCCGGTAGCTCTGACCTCAACAATTATGAAGTGCTTTGGAAGGTTAGTCATGGCCCACATCAATTGTAGCCTCCCAGCCTGCCTTGATTCCCTGCAATTTGCCTCCCGATGAAACAGGTCCACAGGGGATGCCATTTTCGTGGCCCTACACTCATCCCTGGAACATCTGGATAATACACCTATGTCAGGCTCCTACATTATTAACTATAGCCCCATCTTCAACTCTATAATCCCAACCAATCTAACCTCAAAACTCAAGGTTTGTGTAAAGATTTGTAGCTCGGTGCTGGTTGTCATAGTTGTGGGTATGTTCGCCAATCTGGGAAGTTGATTTGCAGATGTTTTGTCCCTTGTCTAGGTGATATCTTCAGTGATTTGGAGTCTCCTGTGAAGTGTTGCTATACTGTGTCTTCTGGAATTTATTTGCTTCATACACATGATTACAATTTAAACACATGTCTCGCAAAATAAAAGTCCCAATACCCATCATGTGTAAGACAAATATAATTTACAAGATTCCATGCAAAGCGTGCACGAAACACTTTATAGGGCAAATAGGTAGCAACTACCAATCCGCATCCATGAACACCAATAGCCACTAAATGCCATGACCAGCTGTCCCCAGTAGCCATACATACAGATGACAAGGACCACAAATTCGACAGGGACAACACAATGATCATAGCTCAAGCTGAACAGGACAGCCAGAGAATTTCTAGAAGCATGGCACTCAGCCACAGACTCAGTCAACAAACACATTGACCTAGACTCAGTATACTGGCCACTACAATGAATAACTGGAACTGGCAACCGAAAGCAGAACTAAAATCAAATAAATTCCAGAAGACACAGTACAGCCGCGTTTCACAGGAGGCTCCAAAGCACTGAAGATGTCACCTGACAGAGGTTAAAAATGGGCCATCTGGCTGCGACATCTGTCACCCCATTGATTGCTAGGGGTTAAAAATGTCTGCAAATGAACTTCCCAGCTCAGTGAACAGATCCACGACTACAGTAACCTCAGAACTCTGAGACTTAGGTCTCAGCTGTGCCCTCTGCAACTACGTCCTGAACTGCAAACCACAATCAGTGAAGATAGACAACAGCACCTCCTCCATGATAATCCCTGCAAGGATATGTACTCAGCCCTTTACTGTACTCTCTGTGCACCCATGGCTGTGTGGTCAAATTTCGTATGAATGCCACTTACACATTTGCTGATGACACCACCGTTGTAGGTCAGATATCAAACCATGGCTGCAAATGTGTTGCTGGTCAAAGCACAGCAGGTTAGGCAGCATCTCAGGAATAGAGAATTCGACGTTTCGAGCATAAGCCCTTCATCAGGAATAAGAGAGAGAGCCAAGCAGGCTGAGATAAAAGGTAGGGAGGAGGGACTAGGGGGAGGGGCGATGGAGGTGGGATAGGTGGAAGGAGGTCTTCTGTGCAGAGGAGATGACCTGGGGGGTGCAGTGAGAGAGGGACTCACTGAAATCCTTGTAGAGGAAGGAAGAGAGCTTCTTCAAGGAAGGCATCCTTGTAAGAGGATTCGCAGTAGGTTAAAATCTTCGAGTAAAAAATGAGGTCTGCAGATGCTGGAGATCACAGCTGCAAATGTGTTGCTGGTCAAAGCACAGCAGGTTAGGCAGCATCTCAGGAATAGAGAATTCGACGTTTCGAGCATAAGCCCTTCATCAGGAATAAGAGAGAGAGCCAAGCAGGCTGAGATAAAAGGTAGGGAGGAGGGACTAGGGGGAGGGGCGATGGAGGTGGGATAGGTGGAAGGAGGTCTTCTGTGCAGAGGAGATGACCTGGGGGGTGCAGTGAGAGAGGGACTCACTGAAATCCTTGTAGAGGGAGGAAGAGAGCTTCTTCAAGGAAGGCATCCTTGTAAGAGGATTCGCAGTAGGTTAAAATCTTCGAGTAAAAAATGAGGTCTGCAGATGCTGGAGATCACAGCTGCAAATGTGTTGCTGGTCAAAGCACAGCAGGTTAGGCAGCATCTCAGGAATAGAGAATTCGACGTTTCGAGCATAAGCCCTTCATCAGGAATAAGAGAGAGAGCCAAGCAGGCTGAGATAAAAGGTAGGGAGGAGGGACTAGGGGGAGGGGCGATGGAGGTGGGATAGGTGGAAGGAGGTCTTCTGTGCAGAGGAGATGACCTGGGGGGTGCAGTGAGAGAGGGACTCACTGAAATCCTTGTAGAGGGAGGAAGAGAGCTTCTTCAAGGAAGGCATCCTTGTAAGAGGATTCGCAGTAGGTTAAAATCTTCGAGTAAAAAATGAGGTCTGCAGATGCTGGAGATCACAGCTGCAAATGTGTTGCTGGTCAAAGCACAGCAGGTTAGGCAGCATCTCAGGAATAGAGAATTCGACGTTTCGAGCATAAGCCCTTCATCAGGAATAAGAGAGAGAGCCAAGCAGGCTGAGATAAAAGGTAGGGAGGAGGGACTAGGGGGAGGGGCGATGGAGGTGGGATAGGTGGAAGGAGGTCTTCTGTGCAGAGGAGATGACCTAGGGGGTGCAGTGAGAGAGGGACTCACTGAAATCCTTGTAGAGGGAGGAAGAGAGCTTCTTCAAGGAAGGCATCCTTGTAAGAGGATTCGCAGTAGGTTAAAATCTTCGAGTAAAAAATGAGGTCTGCAGATGCTGGAGATCACAGCTGCAAATGTCTGCAGATGCTGGAGATCACAGCTGCAAATGTCTGCAGATGCTGGAGATCTAACCCTAACCCTATCAAACCATGACGAGTCAGAATATAGGAAGGAGATGGAATGCTAGGTGTCATGTTGCAAAGATAACAATCTCTCCCAGTGTCAGCAAAACAAACGAACTGACTATTCACTTCAGGAAGAAAGGAGGAGGACCACGCCCCTGTCTAAATCCATGGAGATGATGTGGAGAGGATTGAAAGCACCAAATTCCTAAGAGACTCTCCTGTTTATGGAATCACAGGGTCATACAGCATAGAATCTCCCTGGATCTATCGCGTAGATGCAATGTGCGTAGAAGGCACAACAATGCCTTTCTTTGTCTGAAGGCTTAGGAAATTCGGCATGTCCAAAAGGACATTTATCAACATTTGCAGAAACACCACAGAGAGCACTTTATCCAAATGTATAACTGCCTGATACGGTAACTGCTCTGCCCAGTACTGTAGGACACCACCGAAGTGTACACACCTCAGGCCACCACAAAAGTCAGCCTCCCATGCATAGACTTCTACACTTCTCTTTGCACAGAAAGGCTGGCAAATACATCAGAGATCCCTCCCACCCCGGTAACACACTCTTTATCATCATCAGAGATCCCACCCACCCCGGTAACACACTCTTTATCATCATCAGAGATCCCTCCCACCCCGGTAACACACTCTTTATCATCATCAGAGATCCCACCCACCCCGGTAACACTGTCTTCGGACATCATAAGAGACCGCTCCCACCCCGGTTACATTCTCTTCCAACACCATCAGAGACCCCTCCTAACCCGGTAACACTCTCTTCATCATCATCAGAGACCCCACCCACCCCGGTAACACTCTCTTCATCATCATCAGAGACCCCTCCCACCCAGGTAACACTCTCTTCCAGCACCATCAGAGACCCCCCCACCCCGGTAACGCTCTCTTCATCATCATCAGAGACCCCTCCCACCCCGGTAACACTCTCTTCATCATCATCAGAGACCCCTCCCACCCCGGTAACACTCTCTTCATCATCATCAGAGACCCCTCCCACCCCGGTAACACTCTCTTCCAGCACCATCAGAGACCCCCCCACCCCGGTAACGCTCTCTTCATCATCATCAGAGACCCCTCCCACCCCGGTAACACTCTCTTCATCATCATCAGAGACCCCTCCCACCCCGGTAACACTCTCTTCATCATCATCAGAGACTCCTCCCACCCCGGTAACGCTCTCTTCCACCATCATCAGAGACACCTCCCACCCCGGTAACACTCTCTTCATCATCATCAGAGACCCCACCCACCCAGGTAACACTCTCTTCCAGCACCATCAGAGACCCCTCCCACCCCGGTAACGCTCTCTTCATCATCATCAGAGACCCCTCCCACCCCGGTTACATTCCCTTCAAACACCATCAGAGACCCCTCACCCTCCGGTAACACTCTCTTCCCTCATTTTCCGTGGGGCAGAAAATACAGAAGCTTAAGCACTTGTACCAACAGGATGAAAAACAGCTTCTTCCCTGCTGTTATTAGATTGCTGAATAGACCTCTCTCTAATTCCAAACCAAATATTGATCTTGCTTTTGTGCACCTCCTGTGCAGCTGTAACTTTGTATGTGTTGCTTGCAAAACAAATCCTTTCACTGTACTTAGGTACATGTGACAATAATAATCAAAGCAAATGAAAATCTTGTTAGCTTTCTGCATGGTCTGTTCCTCTGGCTCACCATGGTCCACCTTGTTCCCTAGCCAACTTCTCTGTCTCAGGTTTGCTCTAACGAGGCTCAGAAGCAGGAAGAACAGCACCTCATTATCTACCTGTTAACTCTACAGCCTTCTGGGCTCAATATTGAGGTTCAACAACTTTGGGTCTTGAGGCACCTTTTCTCATGTCCTTAGCCCAGCATTCTCATCACATGCACTGCTATTACACACATCACATTGTCAGTCATTGATTATCCCCATTAGCAGCTATTCACTCTCCTAGGCTGACTGTTATTTTTCCCTCCTTTGTCTGTCCAACTGTTCTAATCTCTCTTTGACCTCTATCTCCACCTATCATTTACTCCTTACCCCCTCCCCCATCATAACTTCTGCACAAAAACCAACTTTTACCTAGCTACGATCAGTTTTGAAGAAGGGCACAATATGTTAATTTTGATTTCTCTCCACAGATACTCCAGACCTGCTGAGATTTTCCAACAAATTCTGTTTTAGTTTCTGATTTCCAGTGTCTGCAGTTTTTTTCATTTTTTTATGAGGAGTTGGGACATCATGTTGAGGTTGTAGAAGACTTTGATGTGTTTTGAAGTACTGTGTACAGTTCAAGTCACACTGCTAAGCAAGGATATTATTAAATTGGAGAGGGTTCAAACAAGATTTACAAGGATGTTGCCAGGACTACAGATTTGAATTCTGAGAGAATAGTCTGGGACTTTTTTTGCTGGCATAGGTGGTTGAGGGGTGACCTTAAAGAGGTTTACAAAATCATGAGGGGCATAGATAAAGTGAATGGCAAAGGTTGTTTCCCCAGGTTGGGAGAGGTGAAAACTATGGGGCATATTTTTCAGGTGAGAGGAGAAAGACTTAAAAGACCTGAGGGTATCTTTTTCACTAGGCGGGAGTGGGTACTGCAGATGCTGGAGTCAAGATGAGAGTGGTGCTGGAAAAGCACAGCAGGTCAGGCAGCAACGGAGGAGCAGGAAAATCAACGTTTCAGGCAGGATCACTTCATCAGAAATGTTGATTCTCCTGCTCCTCAGATGCTGCCTGACCTGCTGTGCTTTTCCAGCATCACTCTAATCTTGTCTGGTAACTTTTTTGCACAGAGGATGTTTTGTATGTGGAGTGAACTAATACAGAAAGTGGTGAATGCAAGTACAGTTACAACATTTAAAAGACCTTTGGATAGTTACATGAACAG
Organism: Hemiscyllium ocellatum; assembly: GCF_020745735.1. Lineage (NCBI taxonomy): Eukaryota > Metazoa > Chordata > Chondrichthyes > Orectolobiformes > Hemiscylliidae > Hemiscyllium > Hemiscyllium ocellatum. Next base: position 169,792 of record NC_083401.1, on the reverse strand, counting down.
AAAAAGATTAGAGGAATACGAGCCAGTTGCATGCAAATGAGATTAGTTTTGCTTCGGAAACTTGAGTTGGACTGAAGGGTCTGTTTCTGTGCTGTATGACTTGATGACTCTATCAGCATTAGTCAGTTAGGCTCCATAAAAATGCACAGATGATGATGTAGCAGGCTGATAGAGTTTTGTCAAAATGCAACAAGGTTGAATCAACATTCACCCTGAGGCCTTATTTGGAAATAGAAATGAGGATAACCTCCATACCACACCAAGAAAAACAAAGCAATGGGGTTTAGTTGAGGCAGGGAATGAAGCAAGGCTTTGGGGAGGCAATAGGTTCTTTCATTGAAACATGTAAGATTCTTAAAGGGTCTGTGATGCTGGAAAAAAGCACAGCAGATCAGGCAGCATCCAGGAGCAGGAGAATCAATATTTCGGGCATAAATCCTTCATCAGGAATGAGGCTTATGCCTGAAAAGTCGTTTCTCCTGCTCCTCAGATTCTGCCTGACCTGCTGTGCTTTTCCAGCACCTCACTCCCGACTCTGATCTCCAGCGTCTGCAGTCCTCACTTTTTCTTTTCTTAAGGGGTTTGACAGGGTAAATAATGAGAGTATGTTTCACCTCAGGGGAGAGTCTATCACAAGAGGGCAGAATCTCCGCATAAAGGGGCGATAATTTCAAACTGACATAAGGAGGAATTTCTTAGTCTTTGGAACTTTTTGCCACAGAGAGCTATGGGGTTGATCCCCTTGTGTACATTTGAGGCTGAGACAGATAGATTGTTGGTTGTAGGGGAATTATGGGTTTTGGGGAAAAGGCAGGCATGTGGGCATGAGGAATGTCAGATTAGCCCTGATTCTATTGAATGGTGGAGCAAGCTCGAGTTGAACAGCCTTCTCCTGTTTTTATTTCTTATGGCCTTATCGATTCCAACAATTTCCTACCATCACACGTTAATCCAACTGGTCAACAGTTTCCCACTTCCCGCCTCCGTCCTTTTTAAATAAGAATGTTATATGTTGGAACATTTCTCTATGGAATTAGCGAATTTCGCAGTATCACAACCTAATGTGCAGTAGATGTGATCCATATGGACCTCAGTAAGGCGTTCGACAAGGTTCCCCATGGGAGACTGGTGAGCAAGGTTAGATCTCATGCAATACAGGGAGAACTACAGTGAGTCTAACGGTTTAAAAACCTTAGTTCAGGTGTCGGGCATCCACTTGCCGAAAGGTGCAAGGGAGGAGCGAAGGGCTTCTGGGGAGTTTTTAAGTGGGTGAGATTTAACCCACTTACAAACTCCCCAGAAGTCCTTCGCTCAGGGTAGTTACGTGTTCCTCCTGCAGAATGTGGCAGGTGAGAGACACTTCACATGTCTCTGTCGACTACATGCACCCAATTCCAGCTCCTCGAAAACTGAGTTGGGGAACTGGAGCTGGAGCTGGATGAACTATGGATCAGCCAGGAGGCTGAGGGGGAAATTGAGAGGATGTACAGGGAGGTGATCACCCCCCAGACACAGGATAAGGACAGCTGGATTACTGTCAGGGGGAGGAAAGGGAACCGACTGTCAGAGCAGAGATCCCCTGGGGCCGTTCCCCTCAGCAATAAGTATACTGTTTTGGATACTGCTGGTGGAGACAGCCTACCAGAGGAAAGCCATAGTCATCAGATCTCTGGCGCTGTGGCTCAGAAGGGAAGGGAGGGAAATAGAAAAGCGCTAGTAATAGGGGACTCAATAGTTGGACGGATTGACAGTAGATTTTGTGGTCAGGAACGGGACTCCTGGAAGGTACGTTGCCTCCCTGGTGCCAGGGTCCAGGATGTCGCCGATCGGGTTCACAAGATTCTAAAGGGGGAGGGGGAGCAGCCAGAAATCGTGGTACATATGGCACCAATGATATAGCCAGGAAGGGGATTGAGGATCTGAAAAGTGACTACAGGGAGTTAGGTTGGAGCTGAAGAGCAGGACGAGTAGAATAGTGATCTCGGGTTGCTACCGGTGCCACGAGATAGTGAGATGAGGAGCAGTCAGTAAATGCAGCGTAACACGTGGCTGAGACTGGTGCAGGAGGGAGGGCTTCAGGTACTTAGGCCATGTGTGAAAGAAGTGAAACTATCCCTGTATTCTAACAGATGAAAGGCTTAACAGACAATCAATTTTTCAATGTATAATTTCAGTTACATCACACTGCAAATTTTTGCTATAAATTCTGTGTTACGATCGAGCCCTCCACAATCTCCTGATGAAGGAACGTCGCTCCAAAAGCTAGTGTGCGTCCAATTAAACCTGTTGGACTATAATCGGGTGTTGTGTGATTTTTAACTTTGTACACCCCAGTCCAACAGCGGCATCTCCAAATCTTGAATCTATCAGGAAGGTTTCTCACGCGATGAAACAAAGGGATTAGTTGAAGTGTGTCTGTTTTAATGCAAGGAGTGTCCGGAATAAGAGTGACGAACTTAAGAGCATGGACCAGTAAAACATAAAACATAGCAAAGTTCAGCAAAGATGTTGTGAAACTTGAAAGGGTTCAGAAAAGATTTACAAGGATGTTGCCAGGATTGGAGGATTTGAGCGATAGGGAGAGGCTGAACAGGCTGGGGCTGTTTTCCCTGGAGCGTCGGAGGCTGAGGGGTGACCATGTACAATCATGAGGAGCATGGATAGGATAAATCGAACAAGTTTCTTTCCCTGGCGTGGAGGAGTCCAGAACTAGAGGGCATATGTTTAGGGTGAGAAGGGAAAGATATAGAAGAGACCAAAGGGGCAATGTTTTCACGCAGAGGGTGGTACGTGTATGGAATGAGCTGCCAGAGGAAGTGGTGGAGGCTGGTACAATTGCTGGAGGGATACGGGCCAGGTTCTGGTCAGTGGAACTTGATTGGATTGGGATATCTGGTTGACATGGACAAGTTGGACCAAAGGGCCTGTTTCCGTGCTTTACATCTCTACGATTATGACTCTAAGACCCTATGATGGGTGACTAAGGCTATGGGGACTTTTCTGCTATAAATTACAACCATTTGTTCAGTACGTTTTCCTTAATTATGATGATTGTTCGAAGTTCCTCTTTTTCTAACGTAAGCATTACCTATTACTAATTGGATAATACCAGCATATTCTGGTAAACATTGACTTTGTGTCTCTGTCATTTCTGTGTTCCCACTATTAAGTCCCGGTCTCATCCTGCAAGGGACCAGTAATTATTTTGGCTGGCTATGCAGACAATTTCACCCTGGGTGGAGAAAAACTGCTTCAAGCAGGTCAACACGTCTGCTCCATCCGTTTCATTTTGTTTCACATTTGTGCTTCCTTAATTTACCTTTAGTGATGTCCTGAACTTCCAGCTCCAGCACAGACTTTGCGTGGCATCCTCCCAACCCAGCATGCCTGTCTCTCAGCCCAGTGTGTCTGTCTCCCAGCCTGGTGTGGCGGCCTCTCGGCCCGGTGTGGTGGTCTCTCGGCCCGGTGTGGTGGTCTCTCGGCCCGGTGTGACGGCCTCTCGGCCCGGTGTGGCGGTCTCTCGGCCTGGTGTGGCGGCCTCTCGGCCCGGTGTGACGGTCTCTCGGCCCGGTGTGGCGGTCTCTCGGCCCGGTGTGGTGGTCTCTCGGCCCAGTGTGGTGGTCTCTCGGCCCGGTGTTGTGGTCTCCCGGCCTGGTGAGGCAGCCTCTCGGCCCGGTGTGGCGGCCTCTCGGCCCGGTGTTGTGGTCTCTCGGTCTGGTGTGACAGTCTCTCGGCCCGGTGTGGTGGTCTCTCGGCCCGGTGTGGCGGTCCCTCGGCCCGGTGTGGCGGTCTCTTGGCCTGGCATGGCGGTTTCTCGGCCCGGCGTGGAGGTCAGCATGACCTCAGCGTGCTCTTCTGGCCTTGAGGTGAAGGCCAACACAGTCTGGAGACTGGGTGCTGGCATGGACTGGGTTGGAAGGACTGCTATTCTGAACATTTATTTCTTCATTTTTCTAACTTTGGTTTGCCTAAAAATATGTATTTATAAATCAGTAGATACCACACCGGGCTGAGAGACCACCACACCGGGCCGAGAGACCATCACACCGGGCTGAGAGACCACCACACCGGGCCGAGACACCGTCACACAGGGCCGAGACACCGTCACACCGGGCCGAGAGACCGCCACACCGGACCGAGAGACCGCCACACCGGGCCGAGAGACCACCACACCGGGTCGAGAGACCGTCACACCAGGCCGAGAGACCGCCACACCAGGCCGAGAGACCGCCACACCGAGCCGAGAGACCACCACACCAGGCCGAGAAACCGTCACACCAGGCCGAGAGACCACCACACCAGGCCGAGAGACCACCACACCGGGCCGAGAGACCGTCACACCGGGCCGAGAGACCGCCACACCGGGCCGAGAGACCACCACACCGGGCCGAGAGACCACCACACCGGGCCGAGAAACCGTCACACCAGGCCGAGAGACCGTCACACCGGGCCGAGAGACCGCCACACCAGGCCGAGAGACCGCCACACCAGACCGAGAGACCGTCACACCAGGCCGAGAGACCACCACACCGGGCCGAGACACCGTCACACCGGGCCGAGAGACCGCCACACCGGGCCGAGAGACCGTCACACCGGGCCGAGAGACCACCACACCGGGCCGAGAGACTGCCACACCAGACCGAGAGACCGCCACACCGGGCCGAGAGACCACCACACCGGGCCAAGAGACCGTCACACCAGGCCGAGAGACCGCCACACCAGGCCGAGAGACCACCACACCGAGCCGAGAGACCACCACACCAGGCCAAGAAACCGTCACACCAGGCCGAGAGACCACCACACCAGGCCGAGAGACCACCACACCAGGCCGAGAGACCGTCACACCAGGCCGAGAGACCGCCACACCGGGCCGAGAGACCGCCACACCGGGCCGAGAGACCACCACACCGGGCCGAGAAACCGTCACACCAGGCCGAGAGACCACCACACCGGGCCGAGAGACCACCACACCAGGCCGAGAGACCGCCACACCAGACCGAGAGACCGTCACACCAGGCCGAGAGACCACCACACCGGGCCGAGAGACCGCCACACCGGGCCGAGAGACCGCCACACCGGACCGAGAGACCGCCACACCGGGCCGAGAGACCGCCACACCGGACCGAGAGACCGCCACACCGGACCGAGAGACCGCCACACCGGGCCGAGAGACCACCACACCTAAGATGGTGCTGTAAGTGGTGACTTGGAAACTTGTCACCGTACTCATTTGAGTACATGTGAGAATAAAGCTAATTCTAACAAACAATTCTCTTCATTTTTTATACACTTATAGAAGCTTTCACTACCTGCTTTTATATTTGTTTTGTTTTATTTTGACATTTATTTTTGCTCTTTTTACATCTTTTTAAGTAAGGAGGCTGAGGGGGTAATTGAGAGGAATTACCGGGAGTTGGTCACTCCTAAGGCTCAGGACAAGGATAAATGGGTTACAGTTAGGGGGAGGAAAGGGGACAGTCAGACAGTGCGGAGATCCCCTGTGGTTATTACCCTCAGTAATAAGTATACCATTTTGGATACTGCTGGGGGGGGATGACCTACCAGAGGAAGCCAAAGTAGTCAGTTCTCTGGCACTGAGCCTGACACTGTGACAAAGAAGGGAAGGCGGCAGAATAGGAAGGTGGTAGGGAACTCGATAGTTAGGGGAATCGACAGGAGATTTTGTGGTCAGGATTGGGATTCCCGGAAGGTATGTTGCCTCCCTGGTGCCAGGGTCCGGGACGTCACCGATCGGGTATATAAGGTTCTAAAAGGAGAGGGCGAACAGCCAGAAATCTTGTTACATATTGGCACTAATGATATAGTCAGGAAAAGGATCGAAGATATAAAAAGTGATTTCAGGGAGTTAGGATGGAAGTTGCAAAGCAGGACAAACAGAGCAGTGTTCTCTAGTTTACTACCGGTGCCACGAGATAGCGAGGCGAGGAACAGGGAGTGGGCGCAGCTTAATACTTGGCTGCCCAGCTGGTGTAGGAGGGAGGGCTTCAGATACGTAGATAATTGAGATGACTTCTGGGGAAGGTGGGATCTGTACAAGAAGGACGGGTTGCATCTGAACTGGAAGGGGACCAATGTCCTGGGTGGAAGGTTTGCTCGAGTAGTTCGAGAGGGTTTAAACTAGTATGGCAGGGGGATGGGAACCTGAGCTGCATACCGGAGGTGAGAGTTGATAAAAATGAGGCAATAGCAAGAAGTAGACCAGCTAGTGGGAAGGATTTTTCTGGCAAGGAACCAAGGGATCAGTTAAAGTGTGTTTGCTTTAACGCAAGGAGTATCAGAAATAAAAGTGACGAACTTAGATCATGGATCAATACCTGGTGCTATGATGTTGTGGTCATAACAGAGACATGGGTTTCTCAGGGGCAGGAATGGTTGCTGGATGTTCCAGGGTTTAGAGCATTTACAAAGAATAGGGAAGAGGGAAAAAGAGGAGGAGGTGTAGCACTACTAATCAGAGAGGGTATCACAGCTACAGAAGCTTCCATTGTCGAGGAAGATCTGCCTACCGAGTCAGTATGGGTGGAAATTAGGAACAGCAAGGGAGCAGTCACCTCTTTAGGGGTTTACTACAGGCCCCCCAATAGCAGCAGGGAGATGGAAGAAAGCATAGGTCGGCAGATTTTGGAAAAGTGTGGACATAGTAGGGTTGTTGTAATGGGGGAATTTAACTTTCCCAATATTGATTGGAACCTCCTTCAAGCAGAAGATTTGAATGGAGCTGTTTTTGTAAGGTGTGTTCAGGAGGGTTTCCCAACTCAGTACATTGACAGGCCGACGAGGGGAGAGGCCATTCTAGACTTGGTGCTCAGAAACGAACTGGGGCAGGTATGAGAACTTGGGGTGGGAGAGCATTTTGGTGATAGTGACCACAACTGCCTCACATTCTACATAGCTATGGAGAAGGGGAGGATTAGGCAAAATGGAAGGATATTTAATTGGGGAAGAGGAAACTATGATGCGATTAGACATGAGTTAGGAAGCATGGATTGGGAGCAATTGTTCCATGGTAAAGACACTATAGACATGTGGAGACTGTTTAAGGAACAGTTGTTGCGAGTGATGAATAAATATGTCCCTCTGAGAAGGCAAGAAGTGGTAAGATAAAGGAACCTTGGATGACGAGAGCGGTGGAGCTTCTCATCAAAAGGAAGAAGGTAGCTTACATAAGGTGGAGGAAGCTAGGGTCAAGCTCAGCTCTACATGATTACAGGCAGGCGAGGAAGGAGTTTAAAAAAGGTCTGGGGAGAGCCAGGAGGGGGCATGAGAAAGGCTTGGCAGAACGGATTAGGGAGAACACAAAGGCATTTTACATTTATGTGAGGAATAAGAGAACGGTCAAAGAAAGAGTAGGGCTGATCAGGGATAGCATAGGGAATTTGTGTGTGGAGTCTGAGGATGTAGGGGAAGCCCTAAATGAGTTCTTTGCTTCTGTCTTTACAAAAGAAACAAAATTTGTAGTGAATGAAACCTTTGAAGAGCAGGTGTGTATGCTGAAATGGATAGAGATAGAGGAAGCTGATGTGCTGAAAGTTTTGTCAAACATTAAGATTGACAAGTCGCCAGGCCTGGACCAGATTTGTCCTCGGCTGCTTTGGGAAACGAGAAATGTAATTGCTTCACCACTTGCGAAGATCTTTTCATCCTCACTCTCCACTGGAGTCGTACCTGTGGACTGGAGAGAGGCAAATGTAATTCCTCTCTTCAGGAAAGGAAATAGGGAAATCCCCAGCAATTACAGACCAGTAAGTCTCACGTCTGTCGTCTGCAAGGTGTTAGAAAGGATTCTGAAGGATAGGAATTATGACCATCTGGAAGAGCATGGCTTGATTAAATGCAGTCAGCACGGCTTTGTGAGGGGCAGGTCATGCCTCACAAACCTTATCGAGTTCTTTGAGGATGTGACTAGAAAAGTTGATGAGGGTCAAGCTGTGGATGTGGTGTATATGGAATTCAACAAGGCATTTGATAAGGTTCCCCTTGGTAGGCTCATTCAGAAGGTCAGGAGGAATGGGATTCAGGGGAACATAGCTGTCTGGATACAGAATTGGCTGGCCAACAGAAGACAGCGAGCGGTAGTAGAAGGAAAATATTCTGCCTGGAAGTCTGCGGTGAGTGGTGTTCCACAGGGCTCTGTCCTTGGGCCTCTATTGTTTGTAATTTTTATTAATGACTTGGATGAGGGGATTGAAGGATGGGTCGGCAAGTTTGCAGATGACACAAAGGTTGAAGGTGTCGTTGACAGTATAGAGGGCTGTTGTAGGCTGCAGCAGGACATTGACAGGATGCAGAGATGGGCTGAGAGGTGGCAGATGGAGTTCAACCTGGATAGATGCGAGGTGATGCATTTTGGAAGGTCGAATTTGAAAGCTGAGTACAGGATTAAAGATAGGATTCTTGGCGGTGTGGAGGAACAGAGCGATCTTGGGGTGCAGATACATAGATCCCTTAAAATGGCCACCCAAGGGTTGTTAAGAAAGCATATGGTGTTTTGGCTTTCATTAACAGGGGGATTGAGTTTAAGAGTTGTGAGATCTTGTTGCAGCTCTATAAAACTTTGGTTAGACCGCACTTGGAATACTGCGTCCTGTTCTGATCGCCCTATTATAGGAAAGATGTGGATGCTTTGGACAGGGTTCTGAGGAGGTTTACCAGGATGCTGCCTGGACTAGAGGGCTTATCTTATGAGGAGAGGTTGACTGAGCTCGGACTTTTTTCATTGGAGAAAAGGAGGAGAAGAGGGGACCTAATTGAGGTAAACAAGATAATGAGAGGCATAGATAGAGTCAATAGCCAGAGACAATTTCCCAGGGCAGAAATGACCAACACGAGGGGTCATAGTTTTAAGCTGGTTGGAGGAAAGTATCAAGGGGATGTCAGAGGCGGGTTCTTTACACAGAGAGTTGTGAGAGCATGGAATGCGTTGCTAGCAGCAGTTGTGGAGGCAGGGTCATTGGGACATTTAAGAGACTCCTGGACGTGCATATGGTTACAGAAATTTGAGGGTGCATACATGAGGATCAGTGGTCAGCACAACATCGTGGGCTGAAGGGCCTGTTCTGTGCTGTACTGTTCAATGTTCTTTTGTGATCTTTGAAAGTTTCCCAATCTTCCAGTATAAAGGGTAAAAAATGAGGTCTGCAGATGCTGGAGATCACAGCTGAAAAGCCTGATGAAGGGCTTATGCCCGAAACGTCGAATTTCCTGTTCCTTGGATGCTGCCTAACCTGCTGTACTTTAACCAGCAACACAATCTTCCAGTATGCCACTCACATTTGCAATATGGTATGCTTTAGCTATTGTGTTTACATTATCCTTAACTTCCTTGTTTACTAATCAGTGGAGTGCCACAAGGATGGGTGCTGAGTCCACTACTTTTCATCATTTATGTAAATGATTTGGATGCTATCATTAGAGGTATAGTCAGTAAGTTTGCAGATGACATCAAAATTCGAGACGTGGTGGACATCGAAGAAGGTTACCTCAGATTACAATGGGATCTTGATCAGATGGGCCAATGGATTGAGTTTAATTCAGATAAATGTGAGGTGCTGCATTTTGGGAAAGCAAATCTTAACAGGACGTATATACTTCATGGTAAGGTCCTCGGGAGTGTTGTTGAACAAAGAGATCTTGAAGTGCAGGTTCATAGCTCCTTGAAAGTAGATTCACAGGTAGATGGGATAGTGAAGAAAGCTTTTGATGTGCATTCCATTAATCGTCAGAGCTTGGAGTATAGGATTTGGGAGGGCATGTTGAGGTTGTAAAGGTCGTGAGTTTGGCCACTTTAGGAATATTGTGTGCCATTTTGGTCTCCTTCCTATCGGGTTCAGGAAATTTTTACAAAGATGTTGCCAGGGTTAGAGGATTTAAGCTGGAGGGAGAGGTTGAATAGGCTAGGGCTGTTTTCCCTGGAGCATTGAAGACTGAGGGGTGACCTTATAGAGGTCTATAAAATCTTGAGGGGCATGGAAAGCATCAATAGACAAGGTCCTTTCCCTGGGGTGGGGGAGTCCAAAACTAGAGGGCATACTTTTAAGGTGGAGAAAGTGAGGACTGCAGATGCTGGAGATCAGAGCTGAAAATGTGTTGCTGGGCATAAGCCCTTCTTCAGAAAGCCATTCCTGAAGAAGGGCTTATGCCTGAAACGTCGATTCTCCTGTTCCTTGGATACTGCCTGACCTGCTGCGCTTTTCCATACTTTTAAGGTGAGAGGGGTAAGATATAAAAGAGACCTACGGGCCAACTTTAGCGTGCAGAGGAGGGTGTGTGCATGGAATGAGCAGCCAGAGGAAGTGGTGGAGGCTAGTACAATTGGAACAATTAAAAGGCATCTGGATGGTTATATGAATAGGAAGGGTTTGGAAAGTTATGGGCCAAGTGCTGACAAATGAAACTAGATTAGGTTGGGCTATCTGGTCAGCATACATGAGTTGCACCAAAGGGTCTGTTTCCGTGTTGTATGACACTATGGCACTGAAAAGTTTACAACTGTAGCTTGAACAGTTTTAGCAAAGAATAATCAAGAAAGTTATCAGATTGCTGGCCTTTATATCTAGAAGACTAGAGTAGAACAATGCAAAAGTTAAGCTGCAACTATACAAAACCTTGGTTAGACCCTACTTGGAAGATTGTGAGCAAAAGTGTAAGAATTATTTAGATTCTTAGGAAGGATAGGAAGGCCTAGGAGGGAACACAATGTAGGTTTAAAGAATGATACCATGGTATCAGGTGACAAATTATGAGGTGAGATTATCTAAATTAGGTCTGTATTCTCTAAATTTATGAGGTTAGAACTGATCAGTTGGAAGTCTTTCAGGTATTAACAGAGAAAGACAGGGTAGATAAGAATAAACTATTTCCACTTGCTGGAGATTTTTTAATATATTCATGGGACATTGTTGTTATTGGCCCGGTCAGCATTTCACGTCATAGAAAAAAGAACATCGAACAATACAGCACAGAACAGGCCCTTCGCCCACGATATTGTGCCGAACATTTGTCCTGGCTTAAGCACCTATCCACGTACCTATCCAACGGCCGCTTAAAGGTCACCAATGATTCAGACTGCCACTCCCACAGGCAGCGCATTCCATGCCCCCACCATTCTCGGGGTAAAGAACCTACCCCTGACATCCCTCCTATACCTTCCACCCTTCACCTTAAATTTATGTCCCCCTGTAACACTCTGTTGTACCCGAGGAAAAAGTCTCTGACTGTCTACTCTATCTATTCCCCTGATCATCTTATAAACCTCTATCAAGTCACCCCTCATCCTTCGCCGTTCCAATGAGAAAAGGCCTAGCATTCTCAACCTATCTTCGTACGACCTATTCTCCATTCCAGGCAACAGCCTGGTAAATCTCCTCTGCACCCTCTCCAAAGCTTCCACATATTTCTTAAAATGAGGCGACCAGAACTGCACACAGTACTCCAAATGTGGCCTTACCGAGGTCCTTACAGCTGCAACATCACCTCACGACTCTTGAATTCAATCCCTCTGCTAATGAACGCTAATACACCATAGGCCTTCTTACAAGCTCTATCCACCTGAGTGGCAAATTTCAAAGAGCTATGAATATAGACCCCACGATCCCTCTGCTCCTCCACCTTACTACGAACCCTACCATTAACCCTGTATTCCGCATTCTTATTTGTCCTTCCAAAATGGATAACCTCACACTTGACAGGGTTGAACTCCATCTGCCATTCCTCAGCCTAGCTCTGCATCATATCTAAGTCCCTTTGCAGCCGACAACAGCCCTCCTCACTATCCACAACTCCACCAATCTTCGTATCGTCAGCAAATTTACTGACCCACCCTCCAACTCCCTCTTCCAAGTCATTAATAAAAATTACAAACAGCAAAGGACCCAGAACTGATCCCTGCGGAACTCCACTTGTAACTGGGCTCCAGGTTGAATATTTACCATCTACCACCACTCTCTGACTTCGACCAGTTAGCCAGTTCTCTATCCAACTGGCTGAATTTCCCACTATCCCATGCCTCCTGACTTTCTGCATAAGCCTACCATGGGGAACCTTATCAAATGCCTTACTAAAGTCCATGTACACTACATCCACTGCTCTACCCTCATCCACATGCTTGGTCACCTCATCAAAGAATTCAATAAGACTTGTAAGGCAAGACCTAATGCTCACAAATCTGTGCTGGCTGTCCCTAATCAAGCAGTGTCTTTCCAGATACTCATAAATCCTATCCCTCAGTACCCTTTCCATTACTTTGCCTACCACAGAAGTAATACTAACTGGCTTGTAATTCCTAGGGTTATCCCTATTCCCTTTTTTGAAGAGGGGCACAACATTCGCCACTCTCCAGTCCCCTGGTACCACCCCCGTTGACAGTGAAGAATAAAAGATCATTGCCAACGGCTCTGCAATTTCCTTTCTTGCTTCCCACATAATCCTAGGATATATCCCGTCAGGCCCGGGGGAATTGTCTATCCTCAAGTTTTTCAAAATGCCCAACACATCTTCCTTCCTAACAAGTATCTCCTCTAGCTTACCAGTCTGTTTCATACTCTCCTCTTCAACAATACGGTCCCTCTCATTTGTAAATACTGAAGAAAAGTACTCATTCAAGACCTCTCCTATCTCTTCCGACTCAATACACAGTCTCCCACTACGGTCCTTGATCAGACCTACCCTCGTTCTCGTCATTCTCATGTTTCTCACATACGCATAAAAGGCCTTGGGGTTATCCTTGATCCTACCCGCCAAATATTTTTCATGCCCTCTCTTAGCTCTCCTAATCCCTTTCTTCAGCTCCCTCCTGGCTATCCTGTATCCCTCCAACTCTCTGTCTGAACCTTGTTTCCTCAACCTTATGTAAGCCTCCTTCTTCCTCTTTACAAGTCATTCAACCTCCCTCGTCAACCAAGGTTCCCTCACACAACCATCTCTTTCCTGCCTGACAGGTACATACATATCAAGGACACGTCATATCTGTTCCTTGAAAAAGTTCCACATTTCAACGACAATCTTCTCTGACAGCCTATGCTCCCAATATATGGTCCTCAGATTCTGTCTTGCAGCATCGTATTTACCCTTCCCCCAATTGTAAAACCTGCCCTGTTACACGCACCTATCTCTCTCCATAACCAAGGTGAAAGTCACAGAATTGTGGTCACCATCACCAAAATGCTCACCCACTAACAAGCCCATCACTTGTCCCGGTTCATTACCAAGTACCAAATCCAATATGGCCTCCCCTCTGGTCAGACAATCTACATACTGAGTTAGAAAAGCTTCCTGGACACACTGCACAAACACTGCCCTGTCCAATCTACTTGATCTAAAGAGCTTCCAATCAATATTTGGGAAGTTGAAATCGCCCAATCTGTTTCTCCACATCTCTGCCCCTATTTCTGACTTCAGCCCATACTACCTCCAAAGGCAGATCCCCCTCGAACTGCCTTTCTGCAGCCGTTATACCATTTCTAATTAGCAACGCCACCCCCCGCTCCTTTTTTACCACCCTCCCTAATCTTACTGAAACATCTGTAACCAGGAACCCCCAACAATCATTCCTGTCCCTCTTCTATCCACGTTTCCGTGATGGCTACAACATCGTAGTCCCAAGTACTGATCCACGCCTTAAGTTCACCCACCTTATTTCTGACACTCCTTGCGTTGAAATATACACACTTGAACCCATCTCTGTGTCCGCAAGTATTCCCTGTCAGTGCTGCCTTCTCCACAGCCTCCCTACATTCTTGGACATCTGAAAAACAGCTAACTTACTTGCTGGACTACAAGTCCGGATCCCACCCCCCTGCCAAATTAGTTTAAACCCCCCTGAAGAGTGCTAGCAAACCTACCCCCAGGATATTGGTGCCCTTCTGGTTCAGGTGCAACCCATCCTGCTTTTACAGGTCCCACTTTCCCCAGAATGCAGTCCAATTGTCCAAATACCTGAAGCCTTCCCTCCTACACCATCCTTGCAGTCACGTGTTCAACTGCACTCTCTCCCTATTCCTTGCCTCATTGTCACATGGCACCGGCAACAACCCAGAGATGACGACTCTGAATGTCCTCGCTTTTACCCGGGGAAAAAGTCTCTGATTGTCTACTCTATCTATTCCCCTGATCATCTTATAAACCTCTATCAAGTCACCCCTCATCCTTTGCCGTTCCAATGAGAAAAGGCCTAGCACTCTCAGCCTATCCTCATATGACCTATTCTCCATTCCCCAGGCAACATCCTGGTAAATCTCCTCTGCACCCTCTCCAAAGCTTCCACATATTTCTTAAAAATGAGGCGACCAGAACTTCACACAGTACTCCAAATGTGGCCTTACCAAGCTCCTGTACAGCTGCAACATCACCTCATGACTCTTGAATTCAATCCCTCTGGTAATGAATGCTAATACACCTTCTTACAAGCTCTATCCACCTGAGTGGCAACTTTTAAAGAGCTATGAATATAGGCCCCAAGATCCCTCTGCTCCTCCACCTTACTACGAACCCTACCTTAACCCTGTATTCCGCATCCTTATTTGTCCTTCCAAAATGGATAACCTCACACTCGACAGGGTTGAACTCCATCTGCCACTCCTCAGCCCAGCTCTGCATCATATCTAAGACCCTTTGCAGCCGACAACAGCCTTTGCAGCCTCACTACCCACAACTCCACCAATCTTCGTATCGTTTGCAAATTTATTGACCCACCCTCCGACTCCCTCTTCCAAGTCATTAATAAAAATTACAAACAGCAGAGGACCCAGAACTGATCCCTGCGGAACTCCACTTGTAACTGGGCTCCAGGCTGAATATTTACCATCTACCACCACTCTCTGACTTCGACCGGTTAGCCAGTTCTCTATCCGACTGGCCAAACTTCCCACTATCCCATGCATCCTGAATTTCCGCATAAGCCTACCATGGGGAACCTTATCAAATGCCTTTCATCGAGGTACATAAAATTAAGAGAGGTATATACAGAGGATACACAAAGGAACTTTTCCCTTGATGAAAGGATCAATAACCAGGGGGCATCGACCTTAGAGTCACGGAGATGTACAGCACAGAAACAGACATAAAACATAGAACACAGAACAATACAGGGCAGTACAGGCCATTTGGCCCATGATGTTGCGTGAACCTGAGGTACCGACCTGAAGCCCATCAAACCTCCACTATTCAATCATCATTCATATATTTATCCAATGACCATTTAAATGCCCTTAAAGTTGGCGAGTCTACTACTGCTGCAGGCAGTGTGTTCCACACCCCTACTACTCTCTGAGTAAAGAACCTACCTCTGACATCTGCCCTATGTCTATCACCCCTCAATTTAAAGCTATGTCGCCTTGTGCTAGCCATCACCATCAAAGGAAAAAGACTCTCACTGTCCACCCTGTTTAATCCTCTGAACATCTTGTATATCTCTATTAAGTCATCTTTTAATCTTCTTCTCTCAAACAAATACAACCTCAAGCCCCTCACCTTTCCTCATGAGACCTTCCCTTCATCCCAGACAAAATCCTGGGAAATCTCCTCTGTGCCCTTTCCAAAGCTTCCACATCATTCCTCTAATGCGGCAACCAGAGCTAAGTGCAATACTTCAAGTTTCGTACAGCTGCAGCATGACCTCACAGCCCCAAAACTCAATCCCTCTACCAATAAAAGCTAACACACTGTACACCTTAACAATCCTATCAACCTGGATGGCAACTTTCAGGGATCTATGCACATGGACACCAAGATCTCTCTACAAATCCACACGACCAGGAAGCTTACCATTAGCCCAGTGCTCTGTATTCCTGTTACTCCTTTCAAAGTGAATCATTTCACACTTTTCTGCATTAAACTCCATTTGTCACCTCTCCGCTCAATTCTGCAGCTTAGCTATGTCCCTCTATAGCCTGCAACATCCTTCCACACTGTCCACAACTCCACCCAGTTTAGTATCATCCACAAATTTACTAACCAATCCTTCTACTCACTCATCCAGGTCATTTATAAAAATGACTAAAAGCAGTAACCTTTTGGTCCAACTTACCCATGCTGACCAGATATCCTAAATTAATCACGTCCCATTTGACAGCACTTGGCCCATATTCCTGTGAACCCTTCCTATTCATATACCCATCCAGATGCCTTTTACATGCTGTAATTGTACCAGCCTCCAGTACTTCCTCTGGCAGCTCATTCCACACATGCACCACGCTCCGCATGAAAACGTTGTCCCTTAGGTCCCTTTTATATCTTTCACCTCTCATCCTAAACCTATGCCCTCTAGTTCTGGACACCCCGACCCCAGGAAAAATACTTTATCTATTTACCCTATCCATGCCCCTCGTGATTTTATAAACCTCTGTAAGGTCACCCTTCAGCCTCTGAGACTCCAGGGAAAACAGCCCCAGCCTATCAGCCTCTCCCTATAGTTCAAATCCTCCAACTCTGGCAATATTCTGGTAAATCTTTTCTGAACCCTTCCAAATTTCATAACATCTTTCCGATAGGAGGGAGACCTGAATTGTGCACAATATTCCAAAAGTGGCCTTAGGTAAGGGGCAGTATGTTCAGTGGGGATGTGAGGAATATTTTTCACTCAGATTGCAGGAGGAAACTGGGACTCACTACCTAGCAGGATGGTAGAGAGACAGAAATCCGTATAATTTTTCAGAATTATCTAGATGTACACTTGCATTGCCAACCCATACGAGGCAATGGGCCAAGTGCTGGAAAATGGGATTAGAATAGTTAGGTGTTTTCTTTTCAAGAGCACAGACTCAATGGGCTGAAGAGACATACACAGAACATAGAACTCAGAACTTTGCAGCGCAATACAGGCCCTTCAGTCCTCAATGTTGCACCAGCCTGTGAAATTAATCTGATGCCCATCTAACCTATACCATTCCATTACTACCCATATATATGTGCAATACTCATCTGAATGCCCTTAACGTTTTTTGAGTCTACTACTGTTGCAGGCAGGCTGTTCCACACCCTTACTACTCTCTGAGTAAAGAAACTACTGCTGATATCTGTCCTAATCTATCACCCCTCAATTTAAAGCTATGTCCCTTCGCGTTAGCCTTCACCATCTGAGGAAAAAGGCTCTCACTGTCCACCCTATCTAACGCGCTGATTATCTTCTATGTCTCAATTAAGTCACCTCTCAACCTTTTTCTCTTTAACAAAAACAGCCTCAGTTCCCTCAGCCTTTCCTTGTAAGACTTTCCTTCAATACCAGGCAACATCCTAGTAAATCTCCTCTGAACTCTCCTCCATACCCTTATCGGTGTCTTGGACAGCTGATGCATGACATCGTGGCTTCAAAACTCAATCCCCCTACCAATAAATGCCAACACACCATATGCCTTCTTATCAAACTGGGTTACAACTTTCAGGGATTTACACACCTGGACACTCAGGTCTCTCTGTTCATTTACACTTTCAACATTTTTACCATTAGCCCAATACTCTGCATTCCTGTTGCTTCTTCCGAAGTGAACCTTCCGCATTAAACACCATTCGCCACCTCTCAGCCCAGCTCTGCAGTTTATCGATGTCCCTCTGTAACCCACAATATCCTTCGGCACTATCCACAACTCTGCCTACCTTCGTGTCATCTACAAATTTACTAACCCATCCTTCTTCATCCACATCCGGATCATTTATAAAAATGGCTAACAGCAGTGGTCCCAAAACAGATCCTTGTGGCACACCACTAGTAACTGAGCTCCAGAACGAACATTTCCCATCAGCCACCACTCTCTGACTTCTTTCAGCTAGCTAATTTCTGATCCAAACTGTTAAAGCCTCTTCAATCCCGAAACTCCTTATGTTGTGCAGTAGCCTACCATGTGGAACCTTATCAAATGCCTTCCTGAAGTCCAAATACACCACATCAACCGCTTTACCTTCATCCACCTGTTTTGTCACCTTCTCAATAAGGTGGATGAAGGTAAAGCGGTTGATGTGGTGTATTTGGACTTCAGGAAGGCCCTTCACAAAACCATGCTGACTATCTCTAATCAAATTATTCCTTTCCAGATGATTATAAATCCTATCTCTTACAACTTTTCCAACACCTTATCCACAACTGAAGTCAGGCTCACTGCCCTATAAATACCAGGCTTGTCCAGACTCCCCTTCTTGAAGAAGGAAACAACATTGGCTATCTTCCAGTCTTCTGGCACTACTCCAGTCAACAATGATGACAATAAAGATCAAAGCAAAAGGTTCTGCATCTCCTCACTGGCTTCCCAGAGAATCTGAGTATAAATCCCATCCAGGCAAGGGGGGGGTCTTATCTGTTTACAGATTTTTCAAAATGGTTAAAACCTCCTCTTTGTTGACCTCAATCCCATCTAATCAGGTAGCCTGTATCTCCGTATTCTCACTAACATTACCCTTTTCCATTGTAAGGACTGAAAAAAAGCGCTTCCTCTATCCCCTCAGATTCCACAAATAACTTCCCACTACTATCTTTGATGGGCCCTAATCTTAATAAACCATGGCTCCCTTGCTCGACCACTTCCTTCCTGTCTGACAGGCACATACTTATACAGTAGCTGTTCCTTGAATAAGCTCCACATTTCAAGTGTGTCCATCCTGTGCAGTTTCCTTCCCCATCCGATGCATCCTAAATCTTGCCGAATCGCATCATAATTACCTTTCCTCCAATTATACCTCCTTCCCTGCAGTATATACTTATCCTGCCCATTGCTATTGTGAACGTAATTGAACTGTGGTCACTATCTCCAAGGAGACCTCTTCTCTGTGCAGGAGAACATTGTGACTCTCTGACAAGTTTAGATTTGACACTGTTAGACTGATGCATGCAAATATCAACACCATTACTTTTACAAATACTAAAGTGAAATGTGTCTGTTTTTCAGTAAGTCAGTACTCACCAGATTATGTCAGACCAACACTGTTGAGTTTGGTGCAATTTTGGCGAGTGGCTGAAGATCGAGGGCAGTCTGACAGAAGTGTCTCATTGTCCGTCCATTCAGGGACCTCAGTCCCCATGAGCACACTACTGCCTTGACACAGGCACTGTGACTCCACAAAGGAGCTGAGCACAGACCACGCTGCTGTTTTCCAAATCCAAGTGAAGACCATACACTGTTTTCCAGCTGTCACTGAACTGTCTCCTGTCTGCCAGAGCTTTGAGAATTTCTAGGTACTAACAGAGAAGTTCTGTGCTCTGAAAAAATAAGCATTGAATCATAACAAATCACAAGAATAACTCACATTATTTACTGATGAGCATTTATCGAATTAATCGCAGAACTGGCATACCCGCATATAAACCGGCCCATTAAATCCTCATTTATAGCTAATCCGAGAATCTTGACCCTTACCTGGGCCTGGAGAGAGTGACCTACAGCCTGCAGCCAAATGACACAAAGTGCTTCCACCAGCCAACACAATGGCAAACATAGTCATTCATTATTCGGTCTGAATGTGACATAATTCAGAAAAACCAACATGAATGTCTTATGGCAATTAGTGCTCGATATTGGGGAGGAGATGCTCTAGTGATATGATTGCTAGATTGATTTGGAGATGCCAGTGTTGGACTGGGGAGTCCAACACCTGATGAAGGAGCGACACTCCGAAAGCTAATGTGCTTCCAATTAAACCTGTTGGAGTATAACCTGGAGTTGTGTGCTTTTTAACTATTGTTAGACTGTTAATCCAAAGACCCAGGTAATATCCCAGGGACCTACATAGAACATAGGACATAGAAAAATATAGCACAGTACAGGCCCTTTGGCCTTCGATGTTGCGCCGATTCAAGCCCACCTCACCTACACTAGCCCACTATCTTCCATATGCCTATCCAATGCCCGTTTAAATGCCCATAAAGAGGGAAAGTCCACCACTGCTACTGGCAGGGCATTCCATGAACTCACGACTCGCTGAGTAAAGAATCTACCCCTAACATCTGTCCTATACCTACCACCCCTTAATTTAAAGCTATGCCCCCTCATAATAGCTGACTCCATACGTGGAAAAAGGTTCTCATGGTCAACCCTATTTAAATCCCTAATCATATTGTACACCTCTATCAAGTCACCCTTAAACCTTCTTTTCTCCAATGAAAACAGCCCCAAGTGCCTCAGCCTTTCCTCATACGATCTTCCTACCATACCAGGCAACATCCTGGTAAACCTCCTCTCCACCCGTTCCAGTGCCTCCACATCCTTCCTATAGTATGGCGACCAAAACTGCACACAATACTCCAGATGTGTCCGCACCAGAGTCTTATACAACTACAACATGACTTCAGGACTCCGGAACTCAATTCCTCTACCAATGAAAGCCAGTACACCATGTGCCTTCTTCACAGCACTATTTATCTGGGTGGCAATTTTCAGAGATCTGTGTACATGGACACCAAGATCCCTCTGTTCAACCACACTACCAAGTATCTGACCATTAGCCCAGTACCCTATCTTCTTGTTACTCTTACCAAAATGAATCACTTCACACTTACCTGCATTGAACTCCATTTGCCACCTTTCTGCCCAGCTCTGCAACTTATCTATATCCCTCTGTAACCTGCCACATCCTTCCTCACTGTCAACAACTCCACCAACTTTCGTATCATCCGCAAACTTGCTCACCCAACCTTCTAGCCTCTCCTCCAGGTCATTTATAAAAATGACAAACAGCAATGGTCCCAAAACAGATCCTTGCGGAACACCACTAGTAACTGCACTCCAAGATGAACCTTTACCATCAACTACGACCCTCTGTCTTCTTCCAGCCAGCCAATTCCTAATCCAAACCTCTAATGCACCATCAATGCCATACCTCCGTATTTTTTGCAGTAGCCTACCATGGGGAACCTTATCAAACGCCTTATTAAAATCCATATACACCACATCTACCACTTTTCCCTCGTCTACCTCCTTAGTCACCTTCTCAAAGAATTCAATAAGGTTTGTGAGGCACGACCTGCCCTTCTCAAAACCATGCTGACTGTCCTTGATCACATTATTCCTATCCAGATGTTCATAAATCCTATCCCTTACAATTCTCTCTAAGACTTTGCCCACAACAGAAGTGAGACTCACCGGCCTAAAGTTACTAGGGTTATCACTACTCCCCTTCTTGAACAAGGGAACCACATTTGCCATCCTCCAGTCTTCTGGCACTATTCCTGCAGACAACGAGGACATAAAAATCAAGGCCAACGGCTCTGCAATCTCTCCCTTGCTTCCCAGAGAATCCTAGGATAAATGCCATCAGGCCCAGGGGATTTATCTATTTTCAGCCTTTCCAGAATTTCCAACACCTCTTCCCTACATATCTCAAAGCCATCCATTCTAATTAATTGTGACTCAATATTCACATCGGCAACAATGTCCTGTTCCTGAGTGAATACTGACGAAAAGTATTCATTCAGTGTCTCCCCAATCTCTTCAGCCTCCACACGCAACTTCCCACTACTATCCTTGACTGGACCTATTCCTACCCTAGTCATTCTTTTATTCCTGACATACCTATAGAAAGCCTTTGGGTTTTCCCTAATCCTATCAAGGACTTTTCATGTCCCCTCCTTGCTGCTCTTAGCTCTCTCTTTAGATCCTTCCTGGCTACCTTACAACTCTCAATCGCTCCAATTGAACCTTCACGCCTCATCTTTACATAAGCTGCCCTCTTCCCTTTAACAAGGGATTCCAATTCCTTATTAAACCACGGCTCCCTCACACGACCCTTTCCTCCCTGCCTGACAGGTACATACTTATCAAGGACACTCAATAGTTGCTCCTTGAACAAGCTCCACATATCGACTGCAGCCTTCCCTTGAAGCCTACTTTTCCAAGCCACGCATCCTAAGCCATGCCTCACCGCATCATAATTTCCCTGCCCCCAGCTCTAACTCTTGACCTGCAGTGCACACTTATCCCTCTCCATCACTAGAGTAAAAGTCACCGAATTGTGGTCACTGTCCCCAAAGTGCTCACCTACCTCCAATTCTAACACCTGGACTGGTTCGTCACCCAGAACCAAATCCAGTATGGCCTCACCTCTTGTTGGTCTGTCTACATATTATGTCAGGAAACCCTCCTGCACACATTGGACAAACACTGACCCATCTAACATACTAGAACTATAGCTTTCCCAGTTAATATCTGGAAAGTTAAAGTCCCCCATAACAACTACCCTATTACTTTCACTCTTCTCCTGAATCATCCTCGCAATCCTTTCTTCTACGTCTCTAGGACTATTAGGAGGCCTGTAGAAAACTCCTAACAGGGTGACCTCACCTTTCCTATTTCTAACCTCAGCCCAAACTACCTCAGATGGCGAGTCTTCATCCATCGTCCTTTCCACCGCTATAATACTATCTTTGACAAGCAATGCCACACCTCCCCCTCTTTTACCCCCACCTCTGACCCTACTAAAACATTTAAACCCTGGGACCTACAACAGCCAATCCTGTCCCTGTTCTACCCATGTCTCCGTAATAGCCACAACATCGAAATCCCAGGTACCAACCCACGCTGCAAGTTCACCCACCTTATTTCGTATACTTCTCACATTGAAGTATACACACTTCAAGCCACTTTCCTGTTTACAGGCACCCTCCTTCGAGTTTGATGCCATGTTCCTAACCTCCCTACACTCCAGGTCCTGCACCCTAAAGCTACAGTCTAGGTTCCCATGCCCTTGCAGAGTTAGTTTAAACCCCCCCAAAGAGCACTAGCAAACCTCCCCCCAAGGATACTGGGGCCCCTCAGGTTCACGTGTAGACCATCCTGTTTATAGAGGTCCCACCTTCCCCAGAAAGAACCCCAGTTATCCAGGTACCGGAATCCCTCCCTCCTGCACCATCCCTGTAGCCACGCATTTAACTGCTCTCTCTGCCTATTCCTCGTCTCTCTATCACGTGGTACGGGTAACAAACCAGAGACAACAACTCTGTTTGTTCTAACTCTGAGCTTCCAACCTAGCTCCCTGAAAGCCTGCCTAACATCCTCATCCCTCTTCCTACCAATGTCGTTGGTGCCAATGAGGACCACGACTTCAGGCTGCTCTCCCTCCCCCTTAAGGACCCGGAAATCACGATCAGAGACATCACGTACCCTTGCACCTGGGAGGCAACATACCAAATGTGAGTCTCTCTCGCCCCCACAAAACCACCTATCTGTGCCCCGAACTATCGAGTCCCCAAAACCTATTGCTCTGCTCTTCTCCACTCTTCCCTTCTGAGCAACAGGGACAGGCTCCATGCCAGAGGCCTGAACCCCATTGCTCACCCATGGTAAGTCGTCCCCCCCACAAGTATCCAAAACGGTATACTTGTTCTTGAGGGGAACAGCCGCAGGGGGTCTCTCCACTAGATGCTTCCTCCCAGTCCCCCTCACTGTCACCCATCTGTCCGCAATCTTTGGAGTTACTACTTCCCTAAAGCTCCGATCTATGACCCCCTCTGCCTCCCGAATGATCCTGAGTTCATCCAACTCCAGCTCCTGGACCCTAACACGGTCTTGGAGGAGCTGGAGATGGGTGCACTTACTGACTTGAATCCGACCATGGCAGATGGTGGAATTTGAATCCAATGAAAATAGTCATAGAGATGTACAGCATGGAAACAGACCCTTCGGTCCAACCCATCCATGCCCACCACATGTCCTGACCCAATCTAGTCCCACTGCCAGCACCCACCCCTTATCCCTCCAAACCCTTCCTATTCATATACACATCCAGATGCCTTTTAAATGACTCGACCACTTTCTCTGATAGCTCATCCATACACATACCACCTTCAGTGTTAAAAAGTTGCCCCTTAGGTCTCTTTTATATCTTTCCCCTCTCACCCTAAACCTATGCCCTCTAGTTCTGGGCTCCGCCACCCCAGGGAAAAGACTTGGTGTATTTATCCCTCATGCCCCTCATGATTTTATAAACCTCTATAAGGTCACCCCTCAGCCTCCGACGGTCTAGGGAAAACAGCCCCAGCCTGTTTTCTCTCAATCTCTCCTTATAGCTGGTCTCCTTCCACTCGGAAAAATGTTGTGAAACTTGAAAGGGTTCAGAAAAGATTGACAAGGATGTTGCCAGGGATGGAGGATTTAGAATCATAGAGATGTACAGCATGGAAACAGACCCTTCGGTCCACCCGTCCACGCCGACCAGATATCCCAATCCACTCTAGTCCCACCTGCCAGCACCCGGCCCATATCCCTCCAAACCCTTCCTATTCATATACCCATTCAAATGCCTCTTAAATGTTACAATTGTACCAGCCTCCACCACATTCTCTGGCAGCTCATTCCATACACATACCACCCTCTGCGTGAAAAAGTTGCCCCTTAGGTCTCTTTTATATCTTTCCCCTCTCACCCTAAACCTATGCCCTCTAGTTCTGGACTCCGCGACTCCAGGGAAAAGACTTTGCCTATTTATCCTATCATAATTTTGTAGACCTCTATAAGGTCACCCCTCAGCCTCCGACACTCCAGGGAAAACAGCCCCAGCCTGTTCAGCCTCTCCCTATAGCTCAGATACTCCAAGCCTGGCAACATCCTTGTAAATCTTTTCTGAACCCTTTCAAGTTTCACAACACCTTTCCGATAGGAAGGAGACCAGAATTGCACGCAATATTCCAACAGTGGCCTGACCAATATCCTGTACAGCCACAACATGACCTCCCAACTCCTATACCAATACTCTGACCAAGAAAGGAAAGCATACCAAACGCCTTCTTCACTATCCAATCTACCTCCGTCTCCACTTTCAAGGAGGTATGAACCTGCACGCCAAGGTCTCTTTGTTCAGCAACACTCCCTAGGACCTTACCATTAAGTGTATAAGTCCTGCTAAGATTTGTTTTCCCAAAATGCAGAATTAAGAGAAAATCTAGGAGTAAGAGTCTGTCAATGATCATGAATCCATTGTTGGGGAGAACATATTTGTTCACTGATGTCCTTCAGGGGAGGCAACTGCCATCCTGATCTGGCCTGGTCTACATGTGACTCCAGACCCACAACAAGCTGCTTGGCTCTCAACTGCTTCTGGGCAATTAGGAATGGGAAATAAATGCTGACCTGTGCCTTCATCTCATGACTACAAACAAATTGATTTTGTTTAAATTTCCGATGATAAGGAGGGAGAGTACATCAGGTTAGTGTAGTTGATGAGTGAACATGGATTTCATAATTCCAGATTCCAGCATCCGCAGTAATTTGCTTTTATACCTTTATGGATTTCATAATGACTGACAATTTGAACATCAGAAATCTCCAAACTTACTGAATCAAACAGAGTGATCACATGATTTTAAACTGGATCAGGAAAAGGAAACAAACAGAAGTGTTAAACAGACTAGGTGCTCTTGGGTTAATACCTTCAAATCCCACCCTGAAGTCCCGTTTGATTCACTGCTGTCCCCAAGGAATGGGAATCTGCGTTCTTACCTGGGTGAATCCAGCCTCTCGGGGTCGTGGTTAATAATAAAGTCTCAGACCCATTGTTCACGCAGTTTAAAACTCCAGGATCTTGGACAAGTTAGAAAGGAAGGAATATTAATATACTGTAAATAATTAATGAATTATTGTAAGATTATTATTGCATTCCTTTCTGAATTTCGACAGTACCTGTTTAGGATCTTTCTGCAAACACAACAGGAGCTTGTTCCTTGAACAGAAGAACCCGTGATTCCAGGAGTGTAGGCCCAGGAGACAGGACCATTCGGAGGCTGATGCTCCATCGTGTGGATCCATCATTGTGGCTCACACAGGGTCCAGAGGTTAATCCAGAGCGGGCTGTGCCCGGGGAAGCCAGCAAACACCAACACTAACAGCCGCCAGGATGACACTGAGATCCGGCACCCCATAGTCTGACCCGATCGCACAGATCACAGTCAAGAGTGTGGTGCTGGAAAAGCACAGCACCCCAGGGTGTAAAATCTTCATCACTGGAGGTCACTTAAGGGCTTATGCCCGAAACGACAGTTTTCTTGCTCCTCGGAGGCTGCCTGACCTGCTGTTCTTTTCCAGCGCCACTCTAATCGTAACACAAAGGGATCCAATCGAGCACCACGCCCAACAACTGAATAAACCTCACCCCCCCCCCCTCCCCGATTTTGTTTCAAAATATTAACATGCTGTTAGCATAATGTTCATGGGGGAGGGGGAGGGGGGGGGTGGGGAGACGGATAGATTTGCACCAGCACCAAACTGGATTCTGAATAACCGTCACTGGGTTTGAAACACTGCTTTGTTTGTGCAAATGCTGGCAGATTTGCTGAGTTTCTCCAGCAATTTGTGGTTTTGTGAGCGCACGTGGTAGGTATGTTTTGTGCAAAATTTGGGGTTTGAGTTGTAGACCGACGCAAAGACAAATGAAGCACCCTTACAAACTTTAAAACGAAAGTTCACACACGCAGGCAAAGCACCAAAAAACCTGAGCTATAGCCATGTTCTTAGATTTATAGATGAGGGTGCACCGTGCCCGGAGGTACTGCAATACCAGGTCCATGCGTGGAGTGGACAGAGCAAGCCCCTATTCCATCTTTTATCTCAAAAATCCACTTTGTTCATAAAATCATTTATAAGTACATACAGAGATTCTAAATTTGTTCTGCACATTCTTTGCAGAGAAAATCAAATGACGCATTCCTCAAAACATCCCTGCTGTTGCAAAAACAAAGGTATTTCCTACTCATACAGGAAACAATTTATGTCCATTTCAATGCAACAAGAGTCTGCTAACTGAACAGACCATCATAAAGCCCTCAGACAGCGGTTTTTCCCCACTGCATCTTGTCAGTAGCTGCCCTAGTCCCAAACTTTAGTTTGTCCCTCTTGATGTTGTTTTGAACTTTGGAAAGCACCAGTCTGCAACACTCGGTCAAGGTCAGCTCCTTATCACTGGAAAACCAACAAGTTTCAGAGAGACTACAAAGCAAGTCGATGATTTGCCAGGCATTTATATTTGTCTCAAAGTGTGTCCCGGGCAACAGCCCATGGAGCGCAGAGTCCTGTGTCAATGAATTGTTTGGGACAAATCTTGACATCTCTCTCCAGATCATCTTTGCAAAGGCACATTTGAAGAGATCCCTTCACCCCAGCCTCCCACCCCCATCGCTGGCAGCCACTTTGAGGGCAGTATACAATGGTGCAGATATTCCAAGTGTACATGAAGGATCTAATGCATAGTGCCCTTCTCACCACCAGCCAAACTGTGCCTTGCTGCATAGGTGTTCTGCTAAATGATTTTTTTAACTGTCTGCTCAGGAAACTATCCACAGGATCAACCCTCTCAAGATGCTATGTGCTGACCCCTGCCTGATGGACTTGTGTTCAAGACTGTTTTTCTTAAAAGCCTTTGCTGGAGGAACAGCTGATACAAATTGTCCAACTACTTGGAATGTTCTGCAGAAACAAGATCAGACTTATCCTTCACAACATAAATTCTTTACAATGCAGATAGAGGCCTCTCAGCCAGTTAATTCTGCACTGACCCCTCAAAGGGCATCCCATCCAAACCCTGTGCCCCACATTATCTCCGTATCCCAGCTATTAACCATGACTAATCCACATAGCCTTCGCATCCCTGGACAGCCAATCTACCCAACCTGCACATCTTTTTATTGAGTGGAACCCACACAGACACAGGGGAAATGTGCAAACTCTATACAGCCAGTCAACCAAGGCTGGTATCAAACACAGGTCCCTGGTGTTGTCGGGTAGCAGAGCTAACCATGGTGCCAGCCCTGCACCAGGGTGAAAGGAACTTCAGTACCTTGTTATATTTAGTGTTTGTGAACCAAAGGTCTGCACACAGCTTGATGCAGACACACACAAAGGTGGCCATTAGCAGGAGGATGTGTGTTCCCCCATTTGGGGGTACAGTGGCTCCGTGGTTAGCTCTGCTGCCTCACAGCACCAGGGACCCATGTCTGCTGGGTTTCCTCTGGGTGCTCCAGTTTCCTCCCACAATCCAAAGATGTGCAGGTTAGGTGAATCGGCCATGCTATATTGCCCATCATGTTCAGGAATGTGCTGTTGGTCAAGGGAGAAATGATTGATCAGCCCAGTTCCCATAGTCCCCTGGGATTTATCCAATGATAAATGCTTTGGATGTAGGCATAGGTGGATGGGTTAATAAGTTTGCAGATGACACTAAAGTCAGTGGGGTAATGGACAGTGCGGAAGAATGTTGCAGGGGCACTCGGATAAACTGCAGAATTGGACTGAGAGATGGTAAATGGAGTTCAATGCAGGAATGTGAAGTGATTCACTTTGGGAAGAATAACAGGAAGGCAGAATACTGGGTCAATGGAAAGATTCTTGATAGTGTAAATGAGCAGCGTGATCTCGGTGTCCATGTACATAGATCCCTGACAGTTGCCGCCCAGGTTGATAGTACCTTTAAGGTGGCACACAGTTTTATTGGTCGAGGGACTGCGTTCCGGACCCATGATGTCATGCATCAACTGAACAACACGCTAGTGGGGCCTCACTTGGAGTATTGTGTACAGTTCTGGTTACCCCATTAGAGGAAGGATTTGGAAGCATTGGAAAAGGTGCAGAGGAGATTTACCAGGATGTTGCCCGGTCTGGAGGAAAGGTGTTATGAGGAAGGGCTGGAGGACTTGGGTCTGTTCTCAGACAGCCGCAACATGACCTCCCAACTCCTGTACTCAACACTCTGATCAATAAAGGAAAGCATACCAAATGCCTTCTTCACGATCCTATCTACCTGCAACTCCACTTTCAAGGAGCTATGAACCTGCACTCCAAGGTCTCTTTGTTCAGCAACACTCCCTAGGACCTTACCATTAAGTGTATAAATCCTGCTAAGATTTGCTTTCCCAAAATGCAGCACCTCACATTTATCTGAATTAAACTCCATCTGCCACTTCTCAGCCCATTGGCCCATCTGGTCCAGATCCTGTTGTAATCTGAGGTAACCCTCTTCGCTGTCCACTACACCTCCAATTTTGGTGTCATTTGCAAACTTACTAACTGTACCTCTTATGCTCGCATCCAAATCATTTACGTAAATGACAAAAAGTAGAGGACCCAGCACCGATCCTTGTGGCACTCCAATGGTTACAGGCTTCCAGACTGAAAAACAACCCTCCACCACCACCCTCTGTCTTCTACCTTTAAGCCAGTTCTGTATCCAAATGGCTAGTTTTCCCTGTATTCCATGAGATCTAATCTTGCTCATCAGTCTCCCATGGGGAACCTTGTCGAACGCCTTACTGAAGTCCATATAGATCACATCTACTGTTCTGCCCTCATCAATCTTCTTTGTTACTTCTTCAAAAAATTCAATCAAGTTTGTGAGACATGATTTCCCACGCACAAGGCCATGTTGACTATCCCGAATCAGTCCTTGCCTTTCCAAATACGTGTACATCCTGTCCCTCAGGATTCCCTCCAACAACTTGCCCACCACTGAGGTTAGGCTCACCGGTCTATAGTTCCCTGGCTTGTCTTTACCGCCTTTCTTAAACAGTGGCATCACGTTTGCTAACCTTCAGTCTTCTGGCACCTCACCTGTGATTATCGATGATACAAAAACCTCAGCAAGCGGCCCAGCAATCACTTCTCTACCTTTCCACAGAGTTCTCGGGTACACCTGATCAGGTCCTGGGGATTTATCCATCTCTGACCGTTTCAAGAGATTCAGCACTTTCTCCTCTGTAATCTGGACATTTTGCAAGATGTCACCATCTATTTCCCTACAGTCTATATCTTCCATATCCTTTTGCACAGTAAATACTGATGCAAAACATTCATTTAGTATCTCCCTCATTCTCTGTGGCTCCACACAATGACCGCCTTGCTGATCTTTGAGGGGCCCTATTCTCTCCCTAGTTACCCTTTTGTCCTTAATATATTTGTAAAAACCCTTTGGATTCTACTTAATTATATTTGCCAAAGCTATCTCATGTCGCCTTTTTGCCCTCCTGATTTCCCTCTTAAGTATACTCCTACTTCCCTTATAATCTTCTGTGGATTCACTTGATCTATCCTGTCTGTACCTTACTAATGCTTCCTTCTTTTTCTTAACCAAACCCTCAGTTTCTTTAGCCATCCAGCATTCCCTATACCTACCAGCCTTCCCTTTAACCCTGACAGGAATATAGTTTCTCTGGATTCTTGTTATCTCATTTCTGAAGGCTTCCCATTTTCCAGCTGTCC
This sequence comes from Hemiscyllium ocellatum, assembly GCF_020745735.1. Lineage (NCBI taxonomy): Eukaryota > Metazoa > Chordata > Chondrichthyes > Orectolobiformes > Hemiscylliidae > Hemiscyllium > Hemiscyllium ocellatum. The sequence goes on along the minus strand of NC_083401.1, from coordinate 139,619 downwards.
CTTTACCTACAAACATCTGCCTCCAATCAGCTTTCGAAAGTTCTTGCATAATACCATCAAAATTGGCCCTTCTCTAATTTAGAACTTCAACTTTTAGATCTGGTCTATCCTTTTCCATCACTATTTTAAAACGAATAGAATTATGGTCACTGGCCCCAAAGTGCTCCCCCACTGACACCTCAGTCTCCTACCCTGCCTTATTTCCTATGAGTGGGTCAAGTTTTCCACATACTGAATCAGAAAATTGTCTTGTATGCACTTAAGAAATTCCTCTCTGTCTAAACCTTTAACACTATGGCAGTCCCAGTCGATGTTTGGAAAGTTAAAATCCCCTACCATAACTACCCCATTATTCTTACAGATAGCTGAGATCTCCTTACAAATCTGTTTCTCAATTTCCCTCTGACTATTAGGGGGTCTATAATACAATCCCAATAAGGTGATCATACATTCTTATCTCTCAGTTCCACCCAAATAACTTCCCTGGATGTATTTCTGGGAATATCCTCCCTCAGCACAGCTGTAATGCTATCCCTTATCAAACATGCCACTCCCCCTCCTCTCTTGCCTCCCCTTCTATCCTTCCTGTAGCATTTGTATCCTGGATCATTAAGCTGCCGTCCTGCCCATCCCAGAGCCATGTTTCCGTAATTGCTATGATATCCCAGTCCCATGTTCCTAACCATGTCCTGAGTTCATCTGCCTTCCCTGTTAGGCCCCTTGCATTGAAATAAATGCAGTTTAATTTATGAGTCCTACCTTGTCCCTGCCTGCCTTGACTGTTTGACTCACTTCTGTTCTCAACTGTACCAGTCTCAGATTGATCTCTTTCCTCGCGATCTCCCTGGGTCCCAACCCCCCACCTTACTAGTCTTAATCCTCCTAAGCAGTTCTAGCAAATTTCCCTGCCAGTATATTAATCCCCTTCCAATTTAGGTGCAATCCGTCCTTTTTGTACAGGTCACTTCTACCCCAAAAGAGATTCCAATGATCCAAAAATGAGAATCCTTCTCTCATACACCAGCTCCTCAGCCATGCATCCTCATCTCCTGCTCTATCCTCCTATTCCTGCCCTCACTAGCTCGTAGCACTGGGAGTAATCCAGATATTACTACCCTTGAGGACCTCTTTTTTAAAGTTCTGCCTCTTTGTAATCTCCCTTCAGAATCTCAACCTTTTCCCTTCCGATAGAACATAGAACATTACAGTGCAGTACAGGCCCTTCAGCACTCGATGTTGCGCCGCCATGCAATACTAATCTGAAGCCCATTCCGCCTACACTATTCCATGTACGTTCATATGCCTGTCCAATGACGACTTAAATGCACTTAAAGTTGGCAAATCTACTACCGATGCAGGCAAAGCATTCCATACCCTTACTACTCTGAGTAAAGAAACTACCTCTGACATCTGTCTTATACCTATCTCCCCTCACTTTTAAAAGTTGTGTCTCCTCAGGTTTGCCGTCCCCACACTTGGAAAAAGGCTCTCCCTATCCACCCTATCTAACCCTCTGATTATCTTGTATGTCTCTATTAAGTCACCTCTCAACCTTCTTCTCTCTAACGAGAACAGTCTCAAAGCCCTCAGCCTTTCCTCGTAAGACATTCCTTCCATACCAGGCAACATCCTTGTAAATCTCCTCTGCACCCTTTCCAGGGTGCTGAGGGAGGATATTCCCAGGAGAAATAGGTATATCGTTGGTTCCAATGTGGACAATGACCTCTTGCTGGCCCCTCTCTCCTGTGAGAACATTCTGCAACCTTTCTGAGACATCCTTGATCCTGGCACCAGGGAAACAACACACCATTTTGCTTTTTCTCTGCTGGCCACAGAAACGTCTGTCTGTACCTCGGAATACAGAATCCCCTAACACATCTCTTGGAAGCCGACATACCCCTCGTTGCATTAGAGCCGTCTCAACACCAGAAACTTGGCTGTTCGCGCTACGTTCCCCTGAGAATCCATCACCCCCTACATTTCATTAGGGACATTTAAGTGACTGCTGGACATGCACATGGATAGCAGTGCAATGAAGGGTGCATAGGTTAAGTTATTATATTTTATATTAGGATTAATCCTCAGCACAACATCGTGAACCAAAGGGCCTGTTCTGCACTGTATTGTTCTATATTCCGTGTGCTAATATGACATTGCTGCTGCCTTGAGTTACCTTGTATCCTGAGGCCAGTTCAAACTTGTTGCAGATGCTCATGAGTCTGCTCTTGGAGGCACAGTACTTATATGGCCAGCAGTGTTCACTTCCGTTTCCGATCAATAGTAACCCTGGGATAGTGATTGGGAGGTGGGCTTCAATGATGCTGAGTCAAAGAAGGTGGTGCTGAGAAACCATAGACGGTCAGGCAGCATCCAAGGAGCAGGAGAATCGACATGTTGAGTATTAGCTCTTCATCAGCTTATGCTCAAAACGTTGATTCTCCTACTGCCCGGATGCTGCCTGACCAGCTTTTCCAGCACCACACTCTTCGACTCTGATCTCCAGCATCTGCAGTCTTCACTTTCGCCCCCTCTAATGATGCAACCATCAAATGCCAAAGGTCAACATATCGTCTATTGTTCTAAGATGATCATGGCCTGGCACATGTGTGGGACAAATGCTACTTGTCACTTGTCATCACAAATCTAGGGCTATCGTTCAGGTCTTGCTGACTTTGGACATGCACTACTCCAATACCTGAGGATTCGCGAAAGGTGCTGAACAACGTGCAGTCATTGGTGGTCTTTGGAGATAGCATTTTCCTGGGTGGCAACATCAGTGTGCCTTGTGACGCAGAGTCACATAACATGGAAACAGACCCTTCGGCCCAACTTGTCCATGCTCACCAGGTTTCTTGAAATGAACTCAAGTCATAGAGTCCTACAGCACGGAGACATGTCTTTTGGCCCAAATTGGTCTATGCTGACCAAAATGTTTGCCCTCCATAACCCGATTTCCCTGCACTTGACCCATATCCTTCTAATCCTTTCCTATCCATGTGTTTGTCTAAATGCCTTTTAAATGTTATTAATGTATATGCCTCCACCACTTCCGCTGGCAGCTCATTCCATATGCATATCACCCTCTGTGCAAGAAAGTTGCCTCTCAGGTTCTCTTTTATGCCCTCTTGTCCTCCATTCTCCAACCCTGGGAAAAAGACTGAGCGCATTTACCCTGTCCATGCCTCTCATAATCTTATACACCTCTAAAAGGTTCCCCCCTCAGTCTCCTATGCTCTACAATAAACATTCTAGCTTGTTCAACCTCTCCCTAAAACTCAGACCATGGGAGTCCAGACAATATCCTTGTAAATTTCTTCTGCATTCTTTCTAGATTAGTAACATCCTTCCTAGAACAAGGTGACCAAAACTGAACGCAATACTCCAAGCGTGGTCTCACCAACATCCTGGATAACAGCAACATAACTTCCCAACTTCTATACTCAATGACCTGATTGATGAGGGCCAGTGTGCCAAAAGCCTTCATTATTGCCCTGTCTACCTGGGACACCACTTTCAGAGAACTGTGAACCTGAACTCCAAGGTCCCTCTGTTCCATGACACTCCTTAAGGCCCGACCATTCACCATGAAATTCCTACCTTGACTTGACTTTCCAAAATGCAAGACCACACACTTATTCATACTAAACTCCATAAACTCCCCAGCTGGTCAAGGTCTTGCTGCAATTTCTGATTACCTTCCTCACTGTCCACAATGCTGCCTAGTTTAGTGCCAAAGGCAAATTAATGAATGCCTTGGACATTCTCATCCAAATCATTGATATAGGTAACAAACAGCAATGGACTCAACACTGACCCCTGAGGTACTCCACTACTCACAAGCCTCCATTCTGACAAGCATCCTTCTACTATTACCCTCTGCGTCCTATCATCAAACCAATTTTGTATCCAGTTTGCCAGCTTATTTTGGATTCCATGTAATTTAGCCTTCAAGAGCAGCCTGCCATGTAGAACCTTATTAAAGGCCTACTGTAATACATATAGACTATGTTCATTGCCCTGCCCACATCAACCTTGCTGGTCACTTCATCAAAAAACTCTAACAAATCTGTGAGGCATGATCTCCCACTCACAAAGAAACTAGTCCCATTTGCCTATATTTGGCCCATATTCCTCTAAGCCTATGCTAACTATGTAGCTGTCGAAATTCCTTCTAAATGTTGTAATTGTACTCACCCGTACTACTTTCTCTAGCCGCTTGTTCAATGCACATACACCCTTTATCTACTGCCCCTCATGATTTTATAAACCTCGACCATGTCACCCCTACGTCTCTGCCAATTCAGCCTCTCCTTATAACTCAAACACTCCAGTCTCGGTAGCACCTTTGTAAATCTGTTTTCGTCTCCGCCGCAATATTCCCAATTCCTTCGTCTCCGCCGCATATTCCCAATTCCTTCGTCTCCGCCGCAATATTCCCAATTCCTTCGTCTCCGCCGCAATATTCCCAATTCCTTCGTCTCCGCCGCATCTGCTCCCAGGAGGACCAATTCCAACACCGCACAACCCAGATGGCCTCCTTCTTCAAGGACCGCAGATTCCCCCCAGACGTGATCGACGATGCCCTCCACCGCATCTCCTCCACTTCCCGCTCCTCCGCCCTTGAGCCCCGCTCCTCCAACCGCCACCAAGACAGAACCCCACTGGTTCTCACCTACCACCCCACCAACCTGCGCATACAACGTATTATCCGCCGCCATTTCCGCCACCTCCAAACGGACCCCACCACCAAGGATATATTTCCCTCCCCTCCCCTATCAGCGTTCCGCAAGGACCACTCCCTTCGTGACTCCCTTGTCAGATCCACACCCCCCACCAACCCAACCTCCACCCCCGGCACCTTCCCCTGCAACCGCAGGAAATGTAAAACTTGCGCCCACACCTCCACACTCACTTCCCTCCAAGGCCCCAAGGGATCCTTCCATATCCGCCACAAGTTCACCTGTACCTCCACACACATCATCTATTGCATCCGCTGCACCCGATGTGGCCTCCTCTATATTGGTGAGACAGGCCGCTTACTTGCGGAACGCTTCAGAGAACACCTCTGGGCCGCCCGAACCAACCAACCCAATCACCCCGTGGCTCAACACTTTAACTCCCCCTCCCACTCCACCGAGGACATGCAGGTCCTCGGACTCCTCCACCGGCAGAACACAACTACACGACGGCTGGAGGAGGAGCGCCTCATCTTCCGCCTGGGAACCCTCCAACCACAAGGTATGAATTCAGATTTCTCCAGCTTCCTCATTTCCCCTCCCCCCACCTTGTCTCAGTCGGTTCCCTCAACTCAGCACCGCCCTCCTAACCTGCAATCCTCTTCCTGACCTCTCCGCCCCCACCCCACTCCGGCCTATCACCCTCACCTTGACCTCCTTCCACCTATCCCACCTCCATCGCCCCTCCCCCTAGTCCCTCCTCCCTACCTTTTATCTCAGCCTGCTTGGCTCTCTCTCTCTTATTCCTGATGAAGGGCTTATGCTCGAAACGTTGAATTCTCTATTCCTGAGATGCTGCCTAACCTGCTGTGCTTTGACCAGCAACACATTTGCAAATCTGTTTTGCACCCATTCCAGTTTAATAACATCCTTCCTATTGCAAGGTGACCAGAATTGTAAATATAGAACATAGAACATAGAACAGTACAGCACAGAATAGGCCCTTCGGCCCACGATGTTGTGCTGACCACTGATCCTCATGTATGCACCCTCAAATTTCTGTGATCATATGCATGTCCAGGAGTCTCTTAAATGTCCCCAATGACCTTGCTTCCACAACTGCTGCTGGCAACGCATTCCATGTTCTCACAACTCTGTGTAAAGAACCCGCCGCTGACATCCCCTCTATACTTTCCTCCAACCAGCTGAAAGCTATGACCCCTCGTGTTAGTCATTTCTGCCCTGGGAAATTGTCTCTGGCTATCGACTCTAGCTATGCCTCTCATTATCTTGTTTACCTCAGTTAGATCCCCTCTTCTCCTCCTTTTCTCCAATGAAAAAAGTCCGAGCTCAGTCAACCTCTCCTCATAAGATAAGCCCTCCAGTCCAGGCAGCATCCTGGTAAACCTCCTCTGATCCCTCTCCAAAGCATCCACATCTTTCCTATAATAGGGTGACCAGAACTGGACACAGTATTCCAAGTGCGGTCTAACCAAAGTTTTATAGAGCTGCATCAAGATCTCACGACTCTTAAACTCAATCCCCCTGCTAATGAAAGTGAAAACACCATATGCTTTCTTAACAACCCTGTCCACTTGGGTGGCCATTTTAAGGGATCTATGTACCTGCACACCAAGATCGCTCTGTTCCTCCACATTGCCAAGAATCCTATCCTTAGTCCTGTACTCAGCTTTCAAATTCGACCTTCCTAAATGCATCACCTCGCATTTATCCAGGTTGAATTCCATCTGCCACCTCTCAGCCCATCTCTGCATCCTGTCAATGTCCCGCTGCAGCCTACGACAGCCCTCTATACTGTCAACAACACCTCCAACCTTTGTGTCATCTGCAAATAGTATTTCAAATGTGGCCTCACCAAACATGACTTCCCAACTCCTGTACTCAATGCTCTCACCGATGAAGACAATATACCAAATGCACTACCCTGACTCCCTGACGCCACTTTCAAACAATTATGTACCTAGACCCCTTGGTCTCCCTGTTTGAGAACACTCCCCAAGAGCCCTTCCTTTAACTGTGTAAGTCCTGCCCTGGTTGTCTTACCAAAATGCAATACCTCGCATTTATCTGAATTAAATTCCATCTGCCATTCCTCAGCCCACTGGCCCAGTTGCACTCTTAGATAAATGTCTTCACTGTCCACTATACTCCAATTTTGCTGTCACCTGCAAACTTACCAATCATGCCTCCTGTATTTTAATCCAAATAATTTATCTAAATAATGAACAACTGTGGACCCAGCACCGATCCTTGCAGCACACCACTGCTCACAGGCCTCCAGTTGGAACAACTCTCTACCATCATTCTCCTTCTAGCACTGTCAAGCCAATTTTGTATCTAACTGGCTAGCCCTCCCTGAATTCTTTGTGATCTAACCCAACCTAACCATCTTCCATGCGGAACCTTTAGAAGGCTGTGCTAAAGTCCATGGAGACATAAATGTGTCTGCTATTGCATGGGAATCAACAGGGGACAAAGTCTGATATAGGAGAAAATTTGAAATAGCAGAATCTGAATAAGTGCATACAGGAGACAATGCATTGAAATTGAGGAAAGCAAATTTTGAGGAACAGCATTGAGCAACAGTAGGCTAACTGGAAAGAGCAAATTAATGCAAAAGTTGGAATGTGCAGTGAAAACAACAAATGCTGGAGGTCAGAGTGGGTCAGACAGCACTAGTGTGCTTTGACTCTCCAAAAAAATGTCCCTGTCCACCTTTTCCCTCCAACTCCATATTTGTTATGGTTAATCACCCTAACCTGCACATTGCAGGGGAATTTAGCACAGCCTATTCACCCTACCTGCACGTCCCTGAACTGTGGAGGGAATCCCAAGCAACCACCAGAAATGCACTCAGACATGGGGAGAACATACAAACTACACACTAGCCCAAGGCTGAAACTGAGCTTGGGTCCCTGGTGCTGTCAGGCAGCAGTGCTACTAGTTACCTGATGAAGGAGCAGCACTCTGAAAGCTAGTACTTCAAATAAAGCTGTTGGGACTACAGCTGGTGGGACTACAGCTGATGGCACGGTGGCCCAGTGGTTAGCACTGCTGCCTCACAGCGCCAGAGATCTGGGTTCAATTCCCACCTCAGACGACTGTCTGTGTGGAGTTTGCACATTATCCCCGTGTCTGCTGGGTTCCCTCTGGGTGAATGTGAGGACTGCAGATGCTGGAGATCAGAGCTGAAAAATGAGTCGCTGGAAAAGCGCAGCAGGTCAAGCAGCATCGAAAGAGCAGGAGAATCGACGTTTCAGGCATAAGCCATTCTTCAGGAATGAGGAGGGTGTGCCAAGCAGGCTAAGATAAAAGGTAGGGAAGAGGGACTTGGAGGAGGGGCGTTGGGAATGCGATAGGTGGAAGGAGGTTAAGGTGAGGGTGATAGGCCGGCGAGGGGGTGGGGGCAGAGAGGGTGGGAAGAAGATTGCAGGTCAAGAAGGCGGTGCTGAGTATCATCCTTCGTCATTTCCACCACCTCCAAACAGACCCCACCACCAAGGATATATTTCCCTCCCCTCCCCTATCAGCATTCCGGAAAGACCACTCCCTAATCAGGACACCTGCACCAACCGCCCCATGGCTGAACATTAACTCCCGTTCCCACTCCGCCAAGGATATGCAGGTCCTTGGCCTCCTCCATCACCAGACCAAGGCAACACGCCTGGAGGAAGAGCGCCTCATCTTCTGCCTAGGAACCCTCCAACCACAAGGGATGAATGCAGATTTCTCCAGCTTCCTCATTTCCCCTCCCCCACCTTATCTCAGTCCCAACTCTCGGACTCAGCACTGACTTCTTGACCTGCGATTTTCTTCCCGACCTCTTCGCCGCCATCCCTTCTCCGGCCTATCACCCTCACCTTAACCTCCTTCCACCTATTGCATTCCCAACGCCCCTCCCCCAAGTCCCTCCTCCCTACCTTTTATCATAGCCTGCTTGGCACACCCTCCTCATTCCTGAAGAAGGGCTTATGCCCGAAACGTCGATTCCCCTGCTCCTTGGATGCTGCCTGACCTGCTGCGCTTTTCCAGCAACACATTTTTCAGCTCTTCCCTCCGGGTGCTTTGGTCTCCTCCCACAGTCCAAAAATGTGCAGTTTAGGTGAATTGGCCATGCTAAATTGCCCGTAGTGTTAGGTGAATGGGGTAAATGTAGGGGAATGGGTCTGGGTGGGTTGCACTTTGGTGGGTCGGTGTGGACTTGGGCCGAAGGGCCTGTTTTCGCACTGCAAGTAATAGAGTCATAGAGATGTACAGCATGGAAACAGATCCTTCGGTCCAACCTGTCCATGCCGACCAGATCTCCCAACCCAATCTAGTCCCACCTGCCAGCACCTGGCCCATATCTTTCCAAACCCTTTCTATTCATATCCCCATCCAAATGTCTCTTAATTGTTGCAATTGTACCAGCCTCCACCACATCCTCTGGCAGCTTATTCCATACACGTACCACCCTCTGTGTAAAAAAGTTGCCCCTTAGGTCTCTTTTATATCTTTCCCCTCTCACCCTAAGCAATGCCCTCTAGTTCTGGATTCCCTGACCCCAGGAAAAAGACTTTGTCTATTTATCCTATCCATGCCCCTCATAATTTTGTACACGTCTGTAAGGTCACCCCTCAGCCTCCAACGCTCCAGGGAATACAGCCCCAGCCTGTTCAGTCTCTCCCTGTTGCTCAGATCCTCCAAGCCTGGCAAAATCCTTGTAAATCTTTTCTGAACCCTTTCAAGTTTCACAACATCTTTCCGTTAGGAAGGAGACCAGAATTGCATGTAATATACCAACAGTGGCCTAACCAATGTCTTGTACAGCTGCAACATGACCTCCCAATTCCTGTACTCAATACTCTGACCAATAGCATACTAAACGCTTCTTCATTATCCTACCTACCAGCGACTCCACTTTCAAGGAGCTATGAAAGTGCACTCCAAGATCTCTTTGTTCAGCAACACTCCCTAGGACCTTACCATTAAGTGTATAAGTCCTGCTAAGTTTTGTTTTCCCAAAATGCAGCACCTCGCATTTATCTGAATTAAACTTCATCTGCAACTTCTCAGCCCATTGGCCCATCTGGTCCAAATCCTGTTGTAATTAGAGGTAACCCTCTTCGCTGTCCCAACCCAATCTAGTCCTACCTGCCAGGACCTGGCCCATATCCCTCTAAACCCTTCCTATTCATATATCCAACCAAATGCCTCTTAAATGTTGCAATTGTACCAGCCTCCACCACATCCTCTGGCGTGGGCGGCAAGGAGGCACAGTGGTTAGCACTGCTGCCTCACAGCGCCAGAGACCCGGGTTCAATTCTCGACTCAGGCGATTGACTGTGTGGAGTTTGCACATTCTCCCTGTGTCTGCGTGGGTTTCCTCCGGGTGCTCCGGTTTTCTACCACAGTCCAAAAATGTGCAGGTTAGGTGAATTGGCCCTTCTAAATTGCCCATACTGTTAGGTGAAGGGGCAAAGGTAGGGGTATGGGTGGGTTGTGGGTTGGTGTGGTCTGGTTGGACTGAAGGGCCTGTTTCCACACTGTAAGTAATCTATAAATCTAAACCTCCAATTTTGGTGTCATCTGCTAACTTACTAACTGTACCTCTTATGCTCGCATCCAAATCATTTATGTAAATGACAAAAAGTATAGGGCCCAGCACCGATCCTTGTGACACGCCACTGCTCACAGGCTGCAAATGTGTTGCTGGTCAAAGCACAGCAGGCCAGGCAGCATCTCAGGAATAGAGAATTCGACGTTTCGAGCTCGAAACGTCGAATTCTCTATTCCTGAGATGCTGCCTGGCCTGCTGTGCTTTGACCAGCAACACATTTGCAGCTGTGATCTCCAGCATCTGCAGACCTCATTTTTTACACTGCTCACAGGCCTCCAGTCTGAAATAAACCCTCCACCACCACTCTCTGCTTCTACCTTTGAGCCAATTCTGTATCCAAATGGCTAGTTCTCAGTCTCCCATGGGGAACCTTGTTGAACGCCTGACTGAAGTCCACATATCTAATCTACAAAAAAAAACCTAGTGTTCTATGATTTTTAAACTTTGTCCAGTACCAGCACCTCCACATCATTACCAGTACACCAACAATGCCGCTAGTTTAAGAAATAATGGAAAGCAATGGCAGCCAGTTGTCAAAAGCTGTGTTCTTTTGAATTTTATACCTTCCTGCCCCGATTAGGAACCTGCAACGTTGTTGCCAGTCTTGCAACAAGTTTGGATGCTGTTTACCATATCAAAAACATTGAAGTGGGCAAGAAAGGTACTGGCGTGTAATAACGGAACTACAAAATTCAGTATAATTTTTGTTTGCTGATTTTAGATGGGCTTTCTCACGGATAACTGGAAACCCTAATTAAAATTACTTGTTCTTTTCTAAGAACCTGTTTTCAGCTATACAGCTGTGACATTATCTGTTACTGATCATTCAAATATCAAGTAAAAAGTGAGGTCTGCAGATGCTGGAGATCAGAGCTGAAAATGTGTTGCTGGTTAAAGCACAGCAGGTTAGGCAGCATCCAAGGAACAGGAAATTCGACGTTTTGGGCCAGAGCCCTTCATCAGGAATGAGGAGAGGGTGCCAGGCAGGCTAAGATAAAAGTAGGGAGGAGGGACTTGGGGGAGGGGCGATGGAGATGTGATAGGTGGAAGGAGGTCACGGTGAGGGTGATAGGCCGGAGTGGGGTGGGGCGGAGAGGTCAGGAAGAGGATTGCAGGTTAGGAGGGCGGTGCTGAGTTCAAGGGAATCGACTGAGACAAGGTGGGGGGAGGGGAAATGAGGAAACTGGAGAAATCTGAGTTCATCCCTTGTGGTTGGAGGGTTTCCAGGCGGAGGATGAGGCGCTCCTCCTCCAACCGTCGTGTTGTTATGTTCTGGCGATGGAGGATTCCAAGGACCTGCATGTCTTCGGTGGAGTGGGAGGGAGAGTTAAAGTGTTGAGCCACGGGGTGGTTGGGTTGGTTGGTCCGGGCGTCCCAGAGGTGTTCCCTGAAGCATTCTGCAAGTAGGCGGCCCGTCTCCCCAATATAGAGGAGGCCACATTGGGTGCAGCGGATGCAATAGATGATGTGTGTGGAGGTGCAGGTGAATTTGTGGCGGATATGGAAGGATCCCTTGGGGCCTTGGAGAGAAGTAAGGGAGGAGGTGTGGGCGCAAGTTTTGCATTTCCTGCGGTTGCAGGGGAAGGTGCCGGGAGTGGAGGTTGGGTTGGTGGGGGGTGTGGACCTGACGAGGGAGTCACGAAGGGAGTGGTCTTTGCGGAACGCTGATAGGGGAGGAGAGGGAAATACATCCCTGGTGGTGGGGTCGGTTTGGAGTTGGCGGAAATGACGGCGGATGATACGCTGTATACGGAGGTTGGTGGGGTGGTAGGTGAGAACCAGTGGGGTTCTGTCCTGGTGGTGGTTGGAGGGGCGGGGCTCAAGGGCAGGAAGTGGAGGAGATGCGGTGGAGGGCATCGTCGATCACATCTGGGGGGAATCTGCGGTCCTTGAAGAAGGAGGCCATCTGGGCTGTACGGTATTGGAACTGGTCCTCCTGGGAGCAGATGCGGCGGAGACGAAGGAATTGGGAATATGGGATGGAGTTTTTACAGAGGGCAGGGTGGGAGGAGGTGTAGTCCAGGTAGCTGTGGGAGTCAGTCGGTTTATAGTAGATGTCTGGCTGTGGGAGTCAATCGGTTTATAGTAGATGTCCAACACCTTGTGAGAAGGGCTCTGTCTGTGAGATCCTTTATGCACGCCTGGACTCTCAGCCACACCACACACTGCCCTCTGTAAATATATATATAAAAGGCTTACCAGTAGAATGGATTCTGACTGTGAGTGGTCGTGTTCTCGGCGTTCGGAGGTCACGTGGTCCTCTGATGCGTACGCAGAGGATGATCACGTGATGCTCCGAGACACGGGCGCGGTCACGTGGTCTCCCTGTTTCGCGCTCCCGGAAGAGTGCCGGGAGGTCACATGATCGGCCGTTTCGCGCCCCGGAAGTATGCGAGTCTACCGTTTCGCGCCTGAACGGACGCCGCGTGGTGTTCCTTTGTCTCGGAAAAGGGAAGGTCACGTGGGATCGGACATCCGGGAATGCGAGGAGGCGGGGAATGGAGTCAGTGCAACGGACAATTAGAAGACAATTTCACTTGAGTGATGGTATGATGTTTTGTATGGTATAAAAGACTGGGTCAGAGACAGATATAAGTCTTTTGTCTTTGTGAACTGACTTACTTAGTAGTTTGTCAGGGACAGAAAGGTTAAGACCCAGAGCTCTGTATACTTTATCCACTTATTGTTAGAATAAAACTAAAAGTGTAAGATTAAATATTTTTTCCTATTGCTTTATTTAAAGAGCACGCAGGACTTGGCTCACACATAAAAGAAAATAAGTTTGTAGATTGAGCCTAAATCCAACAGATTGGTGACCTCCGACGTGATACAGAGCAAATGACGTAAATGTGAGAAAAATAGAAACAACGGACACTGACGTCTGGTGACGACAACAAGCGGCGCCGCATAAAAAAGTGAGCAGACACCTGTTTATATCGAAGTTCTACGATTGGAGATACTAAATTGATTGTTGTCATTAGACTGCAAGTGTCCTAGTAATAGTAAGTGGATAAAGTATTGGTTTAATACATACGGGTTTAAAGTCCCATGGGCTTAGATTCCTCATAAAAGCACCAAGGTACGTATGTGTGAGAAGGTTTAAAGTCCTTTGAGCAGCATCTCATAAAAGCACCGCTCACGAATTTTGGTTGATGATTGATGTGTTTTAAGTTTTAAAATTATATTGGGAATGTACGGAGGGTAGTAGAAAAGCCATTGATGTCTCTGAGACAAAGACAGTGGTGTCTCAGTGAGAAAGAGTAGGCAGTAGAAATTTAAAGGTGATAACGAAACTGCTGATAACTTTAACTGTAAGAGTAAGTTGTTTGGGTGTATTTTATACAGATTGATTGGCAACCGGATTTGTTTTTGACTGGGTTGGTTGTTCGACTATATTAAATATAAGTTGATTGGTTTTTGGGCAGGAGGATTAAAAAAACAGAAATACATAAAATGATAGGGAATTTGATAAAGAGTGTGAAGAGAACGGAGGATATTCTTCTGATTTAGCGTTGTCCGTAAAACAGCAGTGGGGTAAAGTTAGAAGTCAGTTAATTAGTGGGCTTGCAAAGAACAAACAAAAAACAGTGATGCAGAAATATGGGAAGATTTATAAAAGCAGGGCAAAGTCCCTAAAGATGAGGAGAGGAAGAAATTGTCACCATTTTTGGGAAAAGCAGAAGAGTAGGTTAGATTAGAAGTAGAAGAGCATGTGAAGGGAAAGAAAGGGTCAATACTGGTTGGAAGAAAGTGGACAAAAGAAGGCGAAGAGAAAGAAGAGAGGAGGAGTCACGGAGTAGCACAGATAGTGAAGACGATGAGTCCCGCCCAGGGGGCGGTCCAAACACGTACCCTGTCACTTTAAAAGGCTCACTTACCATGGATACTGAACAGGACTCCTCAGGGGTACAGCCTCCGTTTGAAAACAGTTATGATTTGTGACGGAGGGAGATATTGTGGCTGCCCATAAAATATCAGCACCAACTGCCTCTAGTTTATAAAGGCTCTTTTATGGGGGATGTGTATCAGCCCTTTACCTATACGGATATGAATTGCATTTTTGGATAAAATGCCCCCACCCATGGAGGGAGGTGGACCCTGGATGACTAAATTTTGTCAATACACACTAGGCTTCAAGTTGGCCATGGGCGATTGGAGAGCATTATTGTGCAAACAATTGAGTATGTGGGAGGTACAGCAGATTGAAGTGTCTGCGGAGACCACCTTAGTACCTGACTCGGACCCGTTTGTGCAGCATGCCACCTGTGTGGGAAGGGCAATGAGGGATAGATTCCCGATTCCACCAGGAGCGATACACTCGCTCACCTTCACAATGAAGGAGGGCGAGGAGATGCCTGCCTTTTTGGCTAGATGTAAAGGCACGTGGACAGGTACTGCGGGGAGCCATCCAGGGTCAGGTCAGCTACAGACCACGTTATTTAGGAATGCCGTTATGGCAGGGATCCTTAAGGAAGTAAAAGAGGCAATGGAGAGTAATCCTGATATCCCAGGGTGTTCTACAGAACAGTGGGAAAAACATTTGATGCATCACAGGAAGCGATATAGGACAAAACAGAATGAAGATAAACAGAGCAATGTGTCAGCTCTAGTGCAGTTGCTGAAGTTACAGCTCGATGAGGCTAGACGAAAGGTTAATGAAACAAAGAAGGCCTCCCAAAAGACGACTAATCAGATGGTTCAGCAGCCGTCGCCACAAAACCACCAGCCGAGTCTAGACCCGGCACCTGATTTGATGTCATACTACCCCCTTTTATGGGGGCAGGATAAGAGGTGTTTCAGGACGAATGCGTGGTAGAGGAAGAGGCCGTGGAGGAGTCAGAGGTTAGCCACCGAACACTTGTTTTGAATGTGGCCAACCTGGGCATTGGAGAAGAAAATTGTCCCCGGCTGTGGGGGCCCCAGGGACGGCAGGGATTGATCCGAGGACAGTATGTCCCCTTAAATCAGCCTCCTAATCTGCCTTTGACATTGCCACTGATCATATCAGTGGCTGGACAGACCTTTTATCACCAATATATTTCATCACCTGCATGCCCTATGAATTTGATGGGACGTGACTTGCTGGTGAGATGCAGGGTCTCGATTCTGTGCGAACCAGACAAACTCATAGTGACCTTTCCAAATGGCTATTCTGTTAATTGTTCGATGGCGATGGTTCACTCTGGACCCCAAATGATATCATCACCAGACACATCACCAATGGCAGAAGGGCAGTGGGCAGATATATACTGGGGACTCCTTGAAGCTGAGAAAGGGCAGAATAATGGCATGCAATCTTTATATAACCAAGGGCGACCCTGGGTTCAGATGCTGCATCCCTATGCTCCTCCTGCAGATCCCCTTCATGTGACCCTATATTACGACAGATAACAATAAAATCTATCCGCATGCATTCTATCAACACCTGGAAGGTGTGGTGGATGTTGTGGAACTAACTCTGGAACAGTTGGAATGGTATGAGATATCTGAAGAAGCTATACCGCATTTCACATTGGCAGTGCATGCTGAATATCAGGCCAAAGATCTGGGACTTATGTCCAAACGCTTGATAGAGCTAACTGATTGGGTTTGCACTCAATTACCCGGTTTGCAATATTCACCCTCAGTTGAAGCTTATAGACTTGTGCACAGAACAACTGACCAAGGTGTTGCTGGAACATAGGCAGATTGAAAGGTTTCATGGCAGGGAAAGGCACCATCCACAGGCTGCAGCGATGCTTGATACAATACCGGATGCCTTGTGGTCAGCAGATTCGACAGACGTTGGTTACTGCGAACACGTCGCACCAATCACATTCGATTTCATAGACCACACTCCGATTTGGCAGAGACAATACCCACACAAACCAGAGGCTGAAGCCGGCATTGCCGACTCAATTGAAGGATTGGTAGCAGCAGAGGTGCTAGAACCCTCTCAGTCAGGCTAAACACTCCTATCTTACCTGTAGAGAAGCAGAATACAGGCAAATATAGGATGGTGCATGATCTTAGATGGATCAATAGTGTCGTTTCTACTTCAACAGTTCCAGTCCCAAACCCCTATACTGCGATGTCTGTGCTGACCCCTGACCATAAGTGGTTCTCGTGCATTGATCTGGCCAACGCGTTCTTTTGTTTGCCCCTAGCTAAATATTTCAGGGACATTTTTTCATTCACCTATAAAGGCCAACAACTTCATTATACAAGGGTCCCTCAAGGGTTCATTTTGTCACCTGGGGTGTTTAATAAGGTACTGAAACAGCAGCTGAAGGATCTGATGCTCCCAGATGGGGTGGTATTGATCCAATATGTGAATGACATTCTTTTGGCGGCACCCGACCATGTTTCTTGTTTGGCAGCTACAAAGTCGTTGTTGTTACTCTTGTATAACGTCGGTTTCAAACTTTCATGGGCTAAATTACAATGCTACAGACGAACGGTGTCTTTTTTGGGCAGAGTTATTTCCAGTAAGGGAACAGGTGTGTCTCCATCCCATAGATCTTCTATTCTGCATCATGCCAAACCAGTCACTGTAAAAGACATGCTCTCATTTGTTGGGTTGGCAGGATACAGTAGACAATTTGTTCCCTCATATGGAGAGCTTACTTTCCCTCTAAGGGCCATGGTAAATGAGCAAGGTATGAGAAATTTGTTGGCCTATTTGCAGTGGACCACGGAGACAGACGAAAGTTTCATATCTCTTAAACAGGCCCTAACGCGGGCTGCTGATTTAGTGGTCCCGGATTACAAAGAGCCATTTTTCCTCTATTTCTGAAAAAGCACACACAATAAATGGTGTTTTTTTTTCAGAAAAAAGGGGTAGGCAGGCAGGTGCTGATGTATGTAAGTGTTACCCTTGACCCAATAGAGGACAGATACCCGCCATGTACAAGACATGTAGCAGGGGTAGCAAAAATTCTCCAAAAGGTAGCACATAGAGTCATGGGACATTCACTAACAGTACTGACGACACATAGTATAGTGGCCTATGTGAACTCAACAGCCTTTACAATGACGCCATTGCGGCAGATCAGGTTAGGGAAAATTCTGAGTGCACCACATTATAATTTTTACACATGAAGGAATTAACATGGCTGATAAGATGGGAGAAGGAGAGCCACATATGTGTGAGGAAAGGGCACAGAGAGACGCCAAAGTTAGGCCAGATTTACAGGCAATTCCATTAGTAGACCCAGAAGAAGTGTTGTTCACAGATGGTTGCTGTTACAGATATCCAACTGAAGGACTTAAAGCAGCCTAGGCAGTGGTGCGACAGACAAGTGAGGGATTTGAAGAAGTGTTGATAGGAAAAGTGACAGACAAAGAATCAGCCCAATTGGCTGAACTACAGATAATGAGTGAAAATTATATCAGAGAATGTAAATTGTGTTCAAAATATAATGTAAAAGCAACAGTGAAACCACAAGAGGGAAAATTTCTTCTCCCAAGAATGCCAGGTCAGGAAAGAGTGATTGATTACTCTGACATGGTAGAGAGAGTAAACGGTTGCAGGTACCTTTTGGTACCAGTGGATGCATACACTGGTTGGCCAGAAGTGATACCTGCGAAAAAGGAAGATGCAAAGACAGTGATCAAATTTTCGATAACCCAATATATTCCAACGCATGGGTTTCCAAAGAAAGTCAGGTCAGATAATGGCACACATTTTAAGAATAAAGACCTGCAAGAACTAGAAGCAGCTTTAGGATTGAAACATGCGTTTGGAACGGTGTACCATCCTCAGTCACAGGGAAAAGTGGAGAGAATGAACCTGTCCATAAAGGGAAATAGGAAAAGTGTGTGCACAAACGAAGTTAAGCTGGGTGGATGCCCTACCTTTAGCCTTAATGCCCATTGGAAGCTCAGTAAACTCTATTACAGGGTTTACCCCGTACGAGCTAACCACAGGGCAGCAGTTCCCGGGATCAGGAGCTGGAATACAGATGTTAGAGGGAGGAGCCTCTATAAGGTGCAAACCTTATTATGACCAACTAACAGCTTTGGTCTCAGCTTTTTCTAAACAGGTTGGATTGGAAAAGGGGGACATACAGAGCCAGGCGCCATCCACCACAGAGTGGGTCCTGCTGAAGGTGATCAAACGGAAATGGTCGGAGCCACGGTAGACAGGACCTTACAAGGTGGTGGAAAGGACATTTCATGCGGTTCGACTACAAGGGAAAGGAGATACTTGGTACCATTGGAGCGAGTGTGCAACCACAGAACCGCCAACGAGAACTCTAGAACAAATAAGAACAGAATAAGAGTAGAAGGATCTTAAACTTTTAATTTTTGTGTAACAAATGTCATGTTTATTTTAGTAACTAGCCCACATTATCCTAGGCCGTTAAGGTTGGGAGTTTTTACTATTTTATGTATAAATGTGTCATGATATTGTCAATAAGGGCATCAACCGCGAGGGACAAACACACAGACGAGGTAGAGAGTCCCAGGAATAAGAGATCAACAGGACAAGAGATGGACAAATGTTAAGGGAGGCAGGGAGCTGGGTACATATTAGACCTGATAAAAAGCGTGATACAATATACCAGTTTGACTTATGTCAAGTAAATTGACTGTGGCCAAAATACAGGGAATTGGAGGGAGTATGATGGAATCATTCCTCAGAGCTAAACAAAAAAAAATCCACTCTTGTTAACCCTGACAAGATTCAACATTAATCCTGGTTCTGAAAAGGTACAGATTTACTGTGGAATTGATGACAGAAGCTTTTATTTTGTAATAGGTGTAGATCAATCAGGAGTAGATTCCATGGGACTAGTGAAGGTAACCTTGGTGGACCCTCCTACGAACCAGCCACAGATTGAAAATAAAACAAGCGAGGTGACTGAATCAAGTTGAGGAGTAGTGACAGTAGATTATAACAACCTCACGAGAAGGGACATTATTAAATTAGCCACTGGATATGGGGATAGGAATGTATGGTTGGACTGGATGACAGCGACTGCAATCTCAATGAATATGAGTGATTGCGTCGCGTGTTCCTCGGCTAGGCCAACTTTATTTACTACCCCAGCCCCATTGTTCCCTTATGTAGACCCAGCAGGATTTCACTGCATGATGGCTCTCACCATGCAGGCGGACCCTCCAAATTGTACCACCTTAAGTGCTATTTTTCCACCTGTTAAGAACTCTACGTTACCTCCAGTGTTTACCCCAAGGGCTAACAATTATACTTGTTTTGTTCGAAGATCTAATACAGACATGGGACACATCCCCGCTGACTGGTGCCAGAACACGATCGATGTAGCCAGCTGGCAGAATGCTAGCACAATGGTTTGGGCCAGAGCTGATTTTTTTGGTACTGTGGAGATGGAACACTACAGATTAGTCTACCTCCGGATTGGTCTGGAACCTGTGCAATGGTCAGGCTAGGGGTGCCCTTAACACTCTTAGGAGAAAGACAACAGGAAATAGATCAGCATGCACGAGTACGTAGGGATCTGTTTGACATTACCTCTGGCTCAACCACATATATAGATGCAATAAGGGTTCCCCGCGGCGTACCTGATGAATATAAGTTGGTAGACCAGGTAGCAACAGGATTTGAGAATCTCCCAATTATTGGTGCTTTATTCCCAGTCACGCCGAATAAAAACATTGATCGAATTAATTATGTACATTACAATGTACTCAGGCTAGCCAATAGAACTAGAGACGCCGTGGCGGGACTCTCTGAACAACTGGCAGGGACCTCATTGATGACAGTACAAAATAGAATGGCCTTAGACATGTTGTTGGCAGAAAAGTGGGGAGTGTGCTCTATGTTTGGAGATCAATGTTGTACGTTCATCCCCAACAATACAGCACCTGATGGCTCGGTAACCAGAGCTCTGGAAGGATTAAGAACCTTGTCTGAAGAAATGCATGAACATTCAGGTATTGACAACCCTCTAGGAGGCATTTTCGATTCC
The DNA here is from genome assembly GCF_020745735.1 of Hemiscyllium ocellatum. NCBI lineage: Eukaryota > Metazoa > Chordata > Chondrichthyes > Orectolobiformes > Hemiscylliidae > Hemiscyllium > Hemiscyllium ocellatum. The sequence goes on along the minus strand of NC_083401.1, from coordinate 119,391 downwards.
TGGGTTGGGAAATGGAAAGGATTAACTGTCTGTGTTTATGTCCCTCATTGGTATGACCATTGTGTTCGTGTTGTGTGGATGTTGTTGTATCCTCTGTATCAGAACTTTGTTGAACAGGGTAATTATTACAGCAATTGAAGGGAAGGCTCCCCCGCCCTATCAGATGTCACAGATGGAAGCGGAAACCATGGCACTGGCAAGAGGGGAAGACTATGCGTCGGAGAGTGAATGTGATACATAAAACTGGTTTGTTGGTCTCATTTTCATGAGACCAAAAGGGGGAGTTGTAAATATATATATAAAAGGCTTACCGGTAGAATGGATTCTGACTGTGAGTGGGCATGTCCTCGGTGTTCGGAGGTCACGTGGTCCTCTGATGCGTACGCAGAGGATGATCATGTGATGCTCCGAGACGTGGGCGCGGTCACGTGGTCTCCCTGTTTCGCGCTCCGGAAGAGTGCCGGGAGGTCACGTGATCGGCCGTTTCGCGCCCCGGAAGTATGCGAGTCTACCGTTTCGCGCCCGAACGAGGCCGCGTAGTGTTCCTTTATCTCAGAAAAGGGAAGGTCACGTGGGATCGGACATCTGGGAATGCGAGGAGGCGGGGAATGGAGTCAGAGCAAAGGACAATTAGAAGACAATTTCACTTGAGTGATGGTATGATGTTTTGTATGGTATAAAAGACTGGGTCAGGGACAGATATACGTCTTTTGTCTTTGTGAACTGACTTACTTAATAGTTTGTCAGGGACAGAAAGGTTAAGACCCAGAGCTCTGTATACTTTATCCACTTATTGTTAGAATAAAACTAAAAGTATAAGATGAAATATTTTTTCCTATTGCTTTATTTAAAGAGGACGCAGGACTTGGCTCACACATAAAAGAAAATAAGTTTGTAGATTGAACCTAAATCCAACACCTTGAAGCAGCTGCAGTGGGGACAAGACTGTCACACACCTCCTTCTGGAATGTGTCAATGCAGAAGAAGTCTGGAGAGGAATGCAGTGGTGTTTGTCGTGGTTCGTCCCGAGCAGCGCCGTGACGCTGGACTCCGTGCTCTACGGTCTGTTCCCCGGGACGCACACCGAGACGAACATCAACTGTGCCTGGAGGATCATGAACTCGGTCAAGGACGCTCTCTGGGTGGTCCAAAACCTGTTGATCTTCCAGCTGAAGGAGTTGACCCCGACTAAGTGGTCAACTTCCAAGGTCCAGCACTACGTGTTGAGGGACGCGCTGACGCTTGGGGCAGCTGCTGCCAAGGCGCGGTGGGAAAAAACAGCCAATCCAGCTAACCTGCACATCTTTTTACTATGTGGAACCCAGAGACACAGGGGAAATGTGCAAACTCTACACAGACAGTCAGCCAAGACTGGAGGCAAAAGTGAGGACTGCAGATGCTGGAAATCAGTCTAGATTAGAATGGTGCTGAAAAAGCACAGCCAATCAGGCAGCAACTGAGGAGCAGGGAAATTGACACTTCGGGCAAAAGAGCTTTATCAGACCATCCTGACGAATGGCTTTTCACCGAAATGTCGATTTTCCTGCTCCTCGGATGCTGCCTGACCGGCTGTGCTTTTCCAGCACCACTCTGGAGTGGAATTAAATCTAGGTCCCTGGTGTTGTCAGGAAACAGCGATAACCACAGTGCCAGGAAAAAATGGAGATCAGAGCTGAAAATGTGTTGCTGGTTAAAGCGCAGCAGGTCAGGCAGCATCCAAGGAATAGGAAATTCGATGTTTCGGGCATAAGCCCGAAACGTCAAATTTCCTGTTCCTTGGATGCTGCCTAACCACAGTACCAGACCTGCACCAGGGTGAAAGGAACTTCACTACCCTGTTGCATTTAGTGTTTGTGAACCAAAGGTCTGCACACAGCTTGATGCAGACACACATAAAGGTGGCCATTAAGAGGAGGATATGTGTTCCCCCATTTGGGGGTACAGTGGCTCCGTGGTTAGCTCTCCTGCCTCACAGCACCAGAGACCCATGTCTGCTGGGTTTCCTCTGGGTGCTCCAGTTTCCTCCCACAATCCAAAGATGTGCAGGTTAGGTGAATCGGCCATGCTAAATTGCCCATCATGTTCAGAGATGTATAGGCTAGGTGCATTATTAAGGGGTAAATGTAGAGTAATAGCGTAGAGGAATAGGTCTGGGTGGTTTACTCTTTGGAGGGTCAGTGTGCAGGGAGGAGGGACTTGGGGGAGGGGTGTTTGGAATGCGATAGGTGGAAGGAGGTTAAGGTGAGGGTGATATGCTGGCCAGGGGGTGGGGGTGGAGAGGTCGGGAAGAAGATTGCAGGTCAAGAAGGCGGTGCTGAGTATCATCCTTCGTCATTTCCGCCACCTCCAAACAGACCCCACCACCAAGGATATATTTCCCTCCCCTCCCCTATCAGCATTCCGGAAAGACCACTCCCTCCGCAACTCCCTAATCAAGACACCCGCACTAACCAACCCAACCACCCCGTGGCAGAACACTAACTCTCCTTCCCATTCCGCCAAGGACATGCAGGTCCTTGGCCTCCTCCATCGCCAGACCATGGCAACACGATACCTGGAAGAAGAGCGCCTCATCTTCCGCCTAGGAATCCTCTAACCACAAGAGATGTGTGCAGATTTCTCCAGCTTCCTCATTTCCCCTCCCCCCACCTTATCTCAGTCCCAACTCTTGCACTCAGCACCAACTTGTTGACCTGCAATCTTCTTCCCGACCTCTTCGCCCCCACCCCCTCTCCGGCCTATCACCCTCACCTTAACCTCCTTCCACCTATCGCATTCCCAACGCCCCTCCCCCAAGTCCCTCCTTTTATCATAGCCTGCTTGACACACCCTCCTCATTCCTGAAGAAGGGCTTATGCCCGAAACTCGATTCTCCTGCTCCTTGGATGCTGCCTGACCTGCTGCGCTTTTCCAGCAACACATTTTTCAGCTCTTTCCTCCAGGTGCTTTGGTTTCCTCCCACAATCCAAAAATGTGCAGTTTAGGTGAATTGGCCATGCTAAATTGCCCGTAGTGTTAGGTGAATGGGGTAAATGTAGGGGAATGGGTCTGGGTGGGTTGCACTTTGGTGGGTCAGTGTGGACGTGTTGGGCCGAAGGGCCTGTTTCCACACTGCAAGTAATAGAGTCATAGAGATGTACAGCATGGAAACAGATCCTTCGGTCCAGCCCGTCCATGCCGATCAGATCTCCCAACCCAATCTAGTCGCACCTGCCAGCACCCGGCCCATATCCCTCAAAACCCTTCCTATTCATATCCCCATCCAAATGTCTCTTAATTGTCGCAATTGTACCAGCCTCCACCTCATCCTCTGGCAGCTCATTCCATGTATGTACCACCCTCTGCGTACAAAAGTTACCTCTTAGGTCTCTTTTATATCTTTCCCCTCTCACCCTAAGTCTATGCCCTCTAGTTCTGGACTCTCCGACCCGAGGGAAAAGACTTTGTCTATTTATCCTATCCATGCCCCTCATAATTTTGTACACCTCTATAAGGTCACCCCTCAGCCTCCAAAGCTCCAGGGAATAGCCCCAGCCTGTTCAGTCTCTCCCTGTTGCTCAGATCCTGCAAGCTGGGCAAAATCCTTGTAAATCTTTTCTGAACCCTTTCAAGTTTCACAACATCTTTCCGAAATGAAGGAGACCAGAATTGCATGCAATATGCCAACAGTGGCCTAACCAATGTCCTGTACAGCTGCAACATGACCTCCCAACTCCTGCACTCAATACTCTGACCAATAGCATACCAAACGCTTCTTCACTATCCTATCTACCTGCAACTCCACTTTCAAGGAGCTATGAACATGCACTCCAAGATCTCTTTGTTCAGCAACACTCCCTAGGACCTTACCATTAAGTGCATAAGTCTTGCTAAGATTCATTTTCCCAAAATGCAGCACCTCGCATTTATCTGAATTAAACGTCATTTGCCACTTCTCAGCCCATTGGCCCACCTGGTCCAGATCCTGTTGTAATCTGAGGTAACCCTCTTCGCTGTCCCAACCCAATCTAGTCCGACCTGCCAGCACCTGGCCCATATCCCTCCAAACCCTTCCTCTTCATATATCCATCCAAACGCCTCTTAAATGTTGCAATTGTACCAGCCTCCACCACATCCTCTGGCAGCTGTGCCACGTGGGCGGCACGGTGGCACAGTGGTTAGCACTGCTGCCTCTCAGCGCCAGAGACCCGGGTTCAATTCCTGACTCAGGCGATTAACTGTGTGGAGTTTCACTCTACCCGTGTTTGCATGGGTTTCCTCCAGGTGGTCCGGATTCCTCCCACAGTCCAAAAATGTGCAGGTTAAATTGGCCGTAGTGTTAGGTGAAGGGGTAAAGGTATGGGTGGGTTGTGGGTCAGTGTGGTCTTGTTGGGCTGAAGGGCCTGTTTCCACACGAAGTAATTTATAAATCTAAACCTCCAATTTTGGTGTCATCCGCTAACTTACTAACTGTACCTCTTATGCTCGCATCCAAATCATTTATGTAAATGACAAAAAGTATAGGGCCCAGCACCGATCCTTGTGACACGCCACTGCTCACAGGCCTCAGTCTGAAATAAACCCTCCACCACCACTCTCTGCTTCTACTTTTGAGCCAATTCTGTATCCAAATGGCTAGTTCTCAGTCTCCCATGGGGAACCTTGTTGAACGCCTGACTGAAGTCCACATATCTAATCTACAAAAAATAACCTAGTGTTGTGTGATTTTTAAACTTTGTCCAGTACCAGCACCTCCACATCATTACCAGTACACCAACAATGCCGCTAGTTTAAGAAGTAATGGAAAGCAATGGCAGCCAGTTATCAAAATCTGTGTTCTTTTGAATTTTATACCTTCCTGCCCCGATTAGGAAACCTGCAACGTTGTTGCCAGTCTTGCAGCACGTGGTATTAACAAGTTTGGATGCTGTTTACCATATCAAAAACATTGAAGTGGGCAAGAAAGGTACTGGCGTGTAATAACGGAACTACAAAATTCAGTATAATTTTTGTTTGCTGATTTCAGATGGGCTTTCTCACGGATAACTGGAAACCCTAATTAAAATTACTTGTTCTTTTCTAAGAACCTGTTTTCAGCTATTTGTGACATTATCTGTTACTGATCATTCAAATATCAACCAAGGAATCCATTGCAGGAGAGAAAAGGAACAATTACGTTCTGTTCTTCTGGCTGATTTGCAATAGTTTAGGTTGTTTCATATCAGCAAATTGGAAGCTAAAAGCCAAGCCGAACAAGCACAACTTGATTTCGATATGCCAGTGTAATGAAGGAGCAGCATTCTGAAATCTAGTGCTTCCAAATAAACCTGTTGGTTTATAAGCTGGTGTTGTGTACAAAGTTAAAAATCACACAACATCAAATTATAGTCTGACAGATTTATTTGGAAGTGGGCTGCCAGAGAAAGTGGTGGAGGCTAGTACAATTGCCACATTTAAAAGGCACCTCAATGGGTATATGAACAGGAAGGGTTTGGAGGGGTATGGGCCAAGTGCTGGCAGGTGGGACAATATTGGGTTGGGATATTTGGTCAACATGGACGAGTTGGACCGAAGGATCTGTTTCCGTGCTGTACTCTTCCAGGACTCGAAGCACAACTTCAAACAGTGTGTTGGTGCAATGTCCTGACTGTATCCAAAGTGGCATTATCTCAACCAGCTTCTTTGATGTTAACCTGTATGTAGATGAGTGAGTTGCTTCTTTTACAACAATCATTTAAAAGCAGTATTGAAGAAACTGGAGACATTACCAATGCGACACCAATGTGATTAGTTTAAACACTGAGAAGTCTATGCAAGGAAGTGTGAAGTTTATCCATTGAAAACAAAGACATTCAGCAGATCAGGTCTGACATTCCAACGTAAAATACCACAAAACACTTCACACATCTGATTGCTGCATGTTTACACCCACTCAGGGCTGTCCAGTAAGTTAAAGGTATAAGCTAATAACATGATCAAAAGTAATCAGACTTTCATGAAGAAAGCTCCAAACTGCAGACTCTCTGTGATGTATTTGGCAAAAACAGTCACCTGGTCAAGTATCACTCCAGAGAACTGAGATTTATTGTGTGAAAATTAATTTCTGCATTTCCAGCATCCTAATAGACTTCAATATTTCAAAACTATTTAATTGATGAAAGATCTCTGCACAATCCACTATGACAGAAATAAACACATCTTTTTTGAGAAACCCAGCAGAAACTATTAAACATGAAAAACAACAATTCAACTCTCTCACATGGTGAGCTGACCAAATTATCTTTTAAAAAGATAATGTTTAAAGATATCTTTTTGGATGAAGACAAGCTTTTCCCCAGCGTGAAGGAATCGATAATGAGAGGTCATGCTTTCAAGGTGAGAGGTGGAAAGTTTAAGGGAGATACACACGGCAAGTACTTCACACAGAGGGTGGTGGGCGTCTGGAACGCATTGCCAGCAGACATGGATGAGGCAGGCATGGTAGATTCATTTAAGACGCATGAGTAGGTGGGGAGCAGAGGGATACAGATGCTTAGGAATCGACCGTCAGGTTTAGACAGTACATTTGGATCGGCTCAGGCTTGGAGGGCTGAAGGGCCTGTTCCTGGGCTGTAAATTTTCTTTGTTCTTCTAAAACTCTGATTTCTGAACACAGAGCATCAGAGTCGAAGAGGTTGGCCCTGGAAAAGCACAGCCAGTCAGGTAGCATCTGAGCAGCAGGAGAATTGACATTTGGGCATATGTCCTTTTTGCCCAAAATGTCGATGCACCTGCTCCTCGGACGCTGCCTGACCTTCTGTGCTTTTCCAGCACCATATTCTCAACTCTGATCTCCAGTCCTCACTTGCTCCTAGAACACAGAGCATTGTCAGGAAACCATGAATAAATTTTAGAAATGAAAAGAAACTAGGTTAATTGGGAACTCATTCAATTAAAATACTAATCTGTCTTGACTGGGGAGTCTGATCCCTGCGGTGCCCAATGGAAACTGAACAGCAGCGTGTGTCTGTTGAGACTGTGGTGCTGGAAAAGCACTGCAGGTCAGGCAGCATCCGAGGAGCAGGAGAATTCATGTTTTGGGCATAAGCCCTTCATCAGAATGTGCTGGCCAGTTCAAATGAAACCAGACAGATCACCAATCTATTCCACTGTCTGTCAATTGCAAAGTGCATCCTTCCCTGTGTAGGTCTGGATCCTAAAGTTGATTAGAGTGCTAACAGTAGGCTATTAAAGTGAACGGTTCCATGTGAATTGCACCATCAGAAATGTTAGCTCAATATATTCAAACTGTAAAACCTCCAAAGCTACTATCATCTGTCAAAAAAATTTAGATTCAATCCATAAGTTATCACGAGTACCTGAGTGCGTGTTATCATCGTTGTTGGTAAACCCTTGTCGCTGTTAATCCTTTGCTAATTTCAATTCAATATCCACGTTTCCTGCACAAATTTTAAGTTGCTTCTGGCATTACGTTTGCTAACTTGTGAGAGGCTTGGAGGTGAATCAATTATTTGTGATAGCCTCCTGACTCCACCTCCACAGTCCATTGTTGTCAACAGAAATAACAAAACAGGTAGAACATTTGCCTGAGGCACAGGGATTTTTAAACAAGTTACAAACAAAGGATTTCTCTCCATTCACTTCAAATGCAACTGGGAATAACGTTTCTTAAACTTCTTAACCACACAACCAAAGCTAAAAAATTACAGTAAAACACTATTTTATTCATTGTTTTATTTCTCATTTCATTGAAATTTATTTCCTAATCAATTCTGAGTTGGACATTTTGCTGCCTTTCCTTGAGTTTCACTGTGTAGAAAGAATTAGATTGATTGGAAACTCATTCAAATGCAGCGTGATTTAGACAGGCTGAATGAGTGAGCAAATACATGACAGATGAAGTATAACGTGGACAAAAGGAAAGTTATCTACTTCAGTAGCAAAAACAGGAAGGCACATCATTATCTGAATGACTATAAATAGAGTGGGGGGACTGTATTATGAGCTTGTGGGCCCATGGGCCGTCAGTTTGGTCGGTGGGGGGGGGGAACAATAACCCCTCCTCAGGCCTGGGTATCCTGTTGCAAGGAGGCAGCTTCACCATCTCCGAGGTTAAGGAGGTGGTGGGCGGGTGACTCCTCGTCACCGACGTCATGTACAGGAATGCTCCCCTGAGACTGATTAATGTGTACGCCCCAGTGGGTAAGATGAACGGTTGGCCGTCCTGCAACAGCTTCCACTGTTGCTGGCTATGTCCAGGCCAGTCATTCTGGCTGGAGACTTCAAATGTATCATTGATACAGATGGACGATCCGGCGGGGGGAGTGGGACAGTAAACTGGACGCCACGTCCAGAGCCCCGATGGACACGGTAAAAGATGCCAAGCTGCTCGACGTCCTCATCACCCCTGCAGACGGAGCGCAGCGTAGATACACCTGGTCATGGACAGACGGGTCTATCCACTCAAGGATAGATTACCTGTTTGTGTCCCGAACGCTCTCGGTCAGATCCACCGATGTCAACCTGGTGTTCTTCTCTGACCACTGCCTCCTGCCAGCCGACTGTCACCTACAGGACGCGCAGCGGGCTGGTAAGGGAACGTGGAAGCTGAACACAAAGCTGTTGACCCTGGGAAACATTGAGGAGCTCAACAGGAACTACGCAGGTTGGAGAACCATGAAGCCCCTCTTTGATTCCCCAGCAGACTGGTGGGAAACAGTAACATCAAGAGGTTCTTCATCCTCAAGGTGTTCAGGAGGCGAGAGAGAGACGGGGAAACTGTCCCAACTTCAGGAAAGTATGCAGAACCTGCTCCTGCTGCAGACGATGGGGTCGATGTCACGGAGGACCTCAAGGAGGTGAAGGGCCGGCAAGCCTCACTCTTTGCCTCAGAGGTCTCCAAGATAATCTTCCAGTCCAGGGTCCGCTCCGTGGAGCAAGATGAAACGTGCTCACGTTTCTTCTTCCAGAGGGTGCACAAAGAGAGCTCCGTCCTCAGCAGCCTGAAGGAAGAAGATGGCTCAGTAACATCACCTCAGGCTGACATCATGAGGCTCAGCAAATCCTACTATGCCATTCTGTATGATTCGAGCCAACCACTAGCGCGGCCGCCCAGTCGTTCCCATCCTCTATCACGGAGGTCTTAGACGACAGAACATGGGAGAGGCCGGACCAGCCACTATCTCTGGATGAGCTGACCAAGGCCCTCGAGTCCGTTGAAAAGAATAAAACTCTCAGAAGCGACGGCTTACTGGTCGAGCTCTATGCTGCTCTGTGGGACATGATTGGCCAGGATCTGCTGGAGGTGTATGTCAGTATGCTTCTGGCAGGTACCATGAGTGAATCCATGAGGAAAGGCATCGTCACCCTCATCTACAAGTGGAAGGGGGAGAGGGAGGAACTCAGAAATTGGAGACCAAACTCACTATCGAATGGGGATTACAAAATTCTGTCAAAGGTTATCGCCAACCGGGTCAGGTCTGCTCTGGGGTCAGTGATTCACCCTGACCACACCTGTGCTGTACCAGGCAGGAAAATCACTGAGAGTCTCGCACTCCTCAGGGATACGATTGCCTACGTGCAGGACAGAGAGTTGAACACTTGCCTCATCAGCCTGGATCAGGAGAAAGCCATTGACAGGATATCACACATGTATATGAGATATGTTCTCTCCGAAATGGGCTTTGGGGAGGGAGTCTGCAATTGGATCAGACTGTGCTACACCAACATTGTCAATGCAGTCTCAATCAATGGGTGGGAATCAGATAGCTTCCCAGTCAGATCTGGAGTCAGGCAGGGCTGTCCTCTCTCTCCTGCCCTGTTTGTGTGCTCCATAGAGCCATTTGCCAAGCCCATCAGGAAGGATGCCAGTCTGAGAGGGTGACTAGTCCTGGCAGTGGGGGCCTGCAGGTTAAGGCCTCCTTGTACATGGATGATATTGCCGTTTTCTGCTCAGATCTGCCGTCCGTGCACAGACTCATGTGCAAATGTGACCAGTTTGAACAGATCTTGGGGGCCAAGGTAAACCGAGGCAAGAGCGAGGCCATGTTCTTCGGGAACTGGGCCGACCAATCCTCGATCTCCTTCACCGTCAGGACCAACTGCCTGAAGGTGCTGGGTATTTGGTTTGGGGTGGGTTGGGGCGTGTGCCAAGTCTTGGGAGGAGCGTATCAGCAAAGTGAGGCAGAAACTGGGCAGATGGAAGCTGCGGTTACTCTCTATCGTGGGAAAAAACCTGGTCATCAGGTGTGAGGCACTGTCATTGCTGTTATACGTGCCACAGGTCTGGCCTATTCCCAGAACCTGTGCCGCTGCAGTCACCTGGGCCATCTTCCAATTTATATGGAGACCAAAGATGGACCGGGTCCAAAGGGACTCGATGTATAAAGATCCGGTCATCGGGAGAAAAAACACACCCAATGCCACCCTCACCTTGATGGCTACATCAAGGTGTGTGGCTGGATCAAGCTGTGTGTGGATCTCCAGTACGCAAACACCAAGTGTCACTACGTACTGAGGTTCTACCTGTCCCTGGTGTTGCGAAGGAGGGGCCTGGCCTCGCTGCTGTGGAACGCTCCAAGTAGTTGGACCGTTCCGTACCACCTGTCCTTCGTGGAGAAATTTATGAAGAAAAACATCTTTGACCACAAGTCCATCAGGAAGTGGTCAGCACGTAGTGTCCTTGAGACCCTTCGGGAAAAGGAATGGGCGGATCCTATCGAGCGGTTCCCTCAGCAGACTGTCAAAGCCATTTGGCAGAATGCTTCATCGCCAGAACTTTCCAACAAGCACCAAAACATGGCTTGGCTGGTGGTGAGAACGGCTCTGTCTGTGAGATCCTTTATGCACGCCTGGACTCTCAGCCGCACCGCACACTGCCCTCGAAGCGGCTGCGGTGGGGACGAGACTGTCACACACCTCCTTCTGGAATGTGTCAATGCAGAAGAAGTCTGGAGAGGAATGCAGTGGAGTTTGTCGTGGTTCGTCCCGAGCAGCGCCGTGACGCTGGACTCCATGCTCTACGGTCTGTTCCCTGGGACGTACACCGAGACGAACATCAACTGTGCCTGGAGAATCATGAACTCGGTCAAGGACGCTCTCTGAGTGGTCCAAAACCTGTTGATCTTCCAGCTGAAGGAGTTGACCCCGACTAAGTGGTCAACTTCCAAGGTCCAGCACTACGTGTTGAGGGACGCGCTGACGCTTGGGTCAGCTGCTGCCAAGGCGCGGTGGGAAAAAACATCTGCCTGCCTAAGAAGAACAGGGAGCCCAAGTAGTGTTTTGGGCTCTGCTGACGCCTCAGCTAAATATATGGACATATGATTGATAAACGTACAGACTGGCATATACAAATGATAAATTCTGATCTCTGTACGCAAATGTTTATGTATGTATGGCATGACCAACTGTACAAACCATCAAATTATTTTATGAATAAAGTATATTTTTGAAACTAAAAAAAATGCAGGCATAGCAGATGGTAAAGAAATGCAAAAGGTATGATGGCTTTCACAGCAAAAGCTTGAGAGTACAGAAGCAGGGGGGTGCACACAAAAAGCAAGACAAATCCAACCCAGCCAATTACTGTCCATCAAGGTACTCTCACTTAAAATTCTTTACAGTGCGGATAGAGGCTTCTCAGCCAGTTGATTCTGCACTGACCCCTCGAAGGGCGTCCTATCCAAACCCAGTGCCCAACATTAACCATGGCTAACCCACATAGCCTTCACATCCCTGGACACTATGGGAGAATTTAGCACAGCCAATCCAGCTAACCTGCACATCTTTTTACTGTGAAACTCACAGAGACACAGGGGAAATGTGCAAACTCTACACAGACAGTCAGCCAAGACTGGAATCAAATTGAGGCAAAAGTGAGGACTGCAGATGCTGGAAATCAAGAGTCTAGATTAGAATGGTGCTGTGGTTTTCGCTGCTGCCTGACAACACCAGGGACCTGGATTTAATTCCACTCTAGAGTGGTGCTGGAAAAGCACAGCCAGTCAGGCAGATTCCGAGGAGCAGGAAAATTGACGTTTCAGTGAAAAGCCATTCATCAGGATGGTCTGATAAAGCTCTTTTGCCCGAAGTGTCAATTTCCCTGCTCCTCGGTTGCTGCCTGACTGGCTGTGCTTTTTCAGCACCAGTCCTGCACCAAGGTGAAAGGAACTTCAGTACCTTGTGACATTTAGTGTTTGTGAACCAAAGGTCTGCACACAGCTTGATGCAAACACACACAAAGATGGCCCTTAGGAGGAGGATGTGTGCTCCCCCATTTGGGGGTACAGTGGCTCCGTGGTTAGCTCTGTTGCCTCACAGCACCAGGGACCCATGTCTGCTGGGTTTCCTCTGGGTGCTCCAGTTACCTCCCACAATCCAAAGATGAAAATGTGTTGCTGGAAAAGCGCAGCAGGTCAGGCAGCATCCAAGGAACAGGAGAATCGACGTTTCGGGCATATACCCCTCTTCAGGAAGAAGGGCTTATGCCCGAAATGTCAAATCTCCTGTTCCTTGGATGCTGCCTGACCTGCTGCGCTTTTCTAGCAACACATTTTCAGCTCTGATTCTCCAGCATCTGCAGACGTCACTTTCTCCACAATCCAAAGATGTGCAGGTTAGGTGAATCGGCCATGCTAAATTGCCCATCATGTTCAGAGATGTATAGGCTAGGTGCATTATTAAGGGGTAAATGTAGAGTAATAGCGTAGGGGAATAGGTCTGGGTGGTTTACTCTTTGGAGGGTCAGTGTGGACTTGTTGGGCCAAATGGCCAGTTTCTACACTGTAGGGAGTGTACGATTTATCTACAGCTTTATACATGGTGTCCTTGCAGACACAGTTGAACTTTGACCTCTAGCGAAATCTGGGAATGTGTGTGATTTTCAGCAGGTCCAACAATACTGAGAGTACCTAACACTTGAGCACCATGGTTTTACTCATAATGGAGGTGGAGCAGTGTTTCCATCTGCCCACTTTCTGCCACACCTTGACAATATGCTCCTCCTATGTTTCGTTGGACATTCCCTGGCCACTCCAAACCAAATACCAGCACGTTCAGGTCACCTGAGTTGTTGGTCAAGGACGAAATTATTGATCAGCCCAGTTCCCAAGGAATATAGTTCCCCTGGGCCAGATGGGATTTATCCAATGATTCTGTGGAAAGCAAGCGAGGAGATGACGAAACCTTTGGTCTTGATCTGTGAGTCATCATTGCTTACAGGTTTAGTACCAGAGGACTGGAGGATTGCAAATGTTGTGCCCTTGTTCAAGAATGGCAGTAGAGATGATCCAGATAATTATAGACCAGTGGTCCTAACATTTGTTGTACGACAAGGATTATAAGAGATAGGATTTATAATCATCTAGCAACCTACAATTTGCTTGGAGATAATCAACATGGTTTCGTCAAGGGCAGGTTGTGTCTCATAAACCTCAGTGAGTTTCTTGAAAAGATGGCCAAGCATGTGGATGAGGGTAGCAGAGCAGAGCCTTTGATAAGATTCCACATGGTACGCTTTTGGAGAAAATGCGGAGGCATGCAATTGAGGGTGATTTAGTAGTTTGGATTAGAAATTGGCTTTCTGTAAGAAGGCAGCAAGTGGTGGTTGATGGAAAATATTCAGCCTGGAGTTCAGTTACTGGTGGTGTGCCACAAGGATCAGTTTTGGGACCATTGCTGTTTGTCATTTTTATAAGTGACTTGGACGCAGGCATAGGTGGATGGGTTAATAAGTTTGCAGATGACACTAAAGTCGGTAGAGTGGGGGACAGCATGGAAGAATGTTGCAGGGACACTTGAATGAACTGCAGAATTGGGCTGAGGTGGCAAGTGGAGATCAATGCAGCTAAATGTGAGGTGATTCACTTTGGGGAAGAATAACAGGAAGGCAGAATACTGGGTCAATGGAAAGACATTTGGCAGTATGGAGTCCATGTACATAGATCCCTGAAGGTTGCCACCCAGGTTGATAGTGCTGTTAAGAAGGCATAAAAAGAACAAAGAAAATTTACAGCCCAGGAACAGATCCTTCGGCCCTGCAAGCCTGAGCCGATCCAAATGTACTGTCGAAACCTGTTGCCCAACTCCTAAGCATCTGTATCCCTCTGCTCCCCACCTACACGTCATTGATTCCTTCTCCCTGGGAAAAAGCTTGTCTCTATCCACCCTGTCTATACCCTTCATGATTTTGTAAACCTAAATCAGGTCCCCTCTCAATCTCCTTTTTTCTAATGAAAACAATCCTAACCTACTCAACCTCTCTTCATAGCTAGCACCTTCCATAACAGGCAATATCTTCTTAAACCTTCTCTGCACCCTCTCCAAAGCGTCCACATTCTATTGGTAATGTGGCGACCAGAACTGTAACAGTATTCAAAATGCGGCCGAACCAATGTCTTGTACAATTTTAACATGACCTGCCAGCTCTTATACTCAATACCCCGTCCAATGAAGGCAAGCACACCATATGCCTTCTTGACCACTCTATCCACCTGTGCAGCAACCTTCAGGGTACAATGGACCTGCACTCCCAGATCTCTCTGCTCATCAACTTTTCCCAAGGCTCTTCATTTCATTGTATAATTCGCTCGAGAATTAGACTTTCCTAAATACGTCACCTCACATTTGACTGGATTGAACTCCATCCGCCACTTTTCCACCCAACTCTCCAGTCTATCTATATCCTCCTGTATTCTCTGACAGTCCTTAATGCTTTCTGCTACTCCACCAATCTTTAAGTCATCTGCAAACTTGTTGTACCAACAGTGCCCTCTTCCAGATCATTTATGTATATCACAACAACAGTAGCCCCAACACCGACCCCTGTGGAACACCACTGGTCATCAGTGGGCGGCACGGTGGCACAGTGGCTAGCACTGCTGCCTCACAGCGCCAGAGACCCGGGTTCAATTCCCGACTCAGGCGACTGACTGTGTGGAGTTTGCACGTTCTCCCTGTGTCTGCGTGGGTTTCCTCCGGGTGCTCCGGTTTCCTCCCACAGTCCAAAGATGTGCGGGTCAGGTGAATTGGCCATGCTAAATTGCCCGTAGTGTTAGGTAAGGGGTAAATATAGGGGGTATGGGTGGGTTGCGCTTCGGCGGGTCGGTGTGGACTTGTTGGCCCGAAGGGCCTGTTTCCACACTGTAAGTAATCTAATCTAATCTTTCTCCATTTTGAGATACTCCCTTCAACTACTACTCCCTGTCTTCTGTTTCTCAACCAGTTATTTATCCATCTAGCTAGAACATCCTGCATGTGACTGCACGTTCTCTATCAGTTTACCATGGGGAAATTTATCAAACTCCTTACTAAAGTCCATGTATATGCATACGGTCCTTTTATAAGTTTGTTTAGTAGAGGGATTGAGTTCTGGAGCTGTGATGTCATGCTGCAACTGTACAAAATGCTAGTGGGGCCTCACTAGGAGTATTGTGTACAGTTCTGATTGGCATATTTCGAGAAGGAATTGGAAGCATTGGAAAAAGTGCAGAGGAGATTGACCAGGATGTTGCCTGGTCTGGAGGGAAGATCTTATGAGGAAAGACTGAGGGACTTGGGTCTCATTGGAGAGCTAAGAGGGGATTTAATAGAGGCACACAAGATGATCAGAGATTAGATAGGGTAGACAGTGAGAGTATTTTTCCTAGGAAGATGACATCATCTTGTACGAGGCGGCATAGCCGAGGGGTGATAGATTTAAGACAGATGTTAGAGGCAGGTTTACGGTCAGCACGGTGGCACAGTGGTCAGCACTGCTGCCTCACAGTGCCTGTAACATGGTTTCAATCCCTGCCTCAGGTGACTCTCTATGTGGAGTTTGCACATTCTCCCCATGTCTGCATGGGTTTCCTCCGGGTGCTCTGGTTTCCTCCCACAATCCAAAAATAAAATGTGCAGGTTAGGTGAATTTGCCCGTAGTGTTAGGTGAAGGGGTAAATGTAGGGGTATGGGTCTTGGTGGGTTGTGCTACGGCAGGTCGGTGTGGACTTGATGGGCCGAAGGGCCTGTTCCACACTGTCAGTAATCTAATCAGGTTCTTTACTCAGACAGTGGTAAGGGCGTGGAATATCCTGCCTGCCAAAGCAGTTAACTCAGCCACTTTAGCAGTATTTAAAGACTGCTTGGATAAGCAAATAGATGATGATGGGATAGTCTAAAGGGATGGGCTTAGATTAGTTTAAAGTGACTACAGAGAGTTAGGCTGGAAGCTGAAGAGCAGGACGAGTAGAGTAGTGATCTCGGGTTTGCTACCGGTGCCACGAGGTAGTGAGGTGAGGAACAGTCAGCAAATGCAGCGTAACATGTGGCAGTGAGACTGGTGCAGGAGGGAGGGCTTCAGGTACTTAGACCATTGGGATATATTCTGGGGAAGATGGGACCTGTACATGAAGGACGGGTTGCACCTGAACTGAAAGGCACAAATGTCCTGGGTGGGAGATTTGCTCGTGTGGTTCAGGAGGGTTTAAACTAGTTTGGCAAGGGGTTGGAAGTCAGAGCCACATATCTGAGAGGGGGGCAGTTGCAGATGGGACAGTGACAGGGTGCAGTGAATTTATAGAGAAGGTTTCTGACTTAATAAAACAAAAGGATTGGTGTCTGCTGTAATGCAAGGAGTGTCAGAAATAAGAGTGACAAACTTAGAGAATGGATCAGTACTTGGGACTATGATGTGTGACCAAAACAGAGACGTGAGTTTCACAGGGGCAGGAATGGTTGCTTGATGTTCCAGGGTTTAGAATATTTAAAAAGATCAGGGAGGGTGGAAAAAGAGAAGGGGGTATAGCATTGTTAATCAGAGAGTGCATCACAGCTACAGAAATGAAGGTTGTTGAGGAAAGATACAGAGGCTTTGGAGAGGGTGCAAAGAAGGTTTAGCAGGATGCTGCCTGGACTGGAGGGCTTGCCTAATGAAGAGAGGTTGACTGAACTTGGAGTTTTCTCTCTGGAGAGAAGGAAGAAGAGAGGAGACCTGATCAAGGTGGACAAGATACTGCGAGGAATGGATAGAGTCAATAGCCAGAGACTTTTACCCAGGGCAGGATTGATGGCTACGAGCGGTCATAGTTTTAAGATATTAGGAGAAAGGTATAGAAAGTTTCTTCACGCAGAGAGTTGTGAATGCATGGAATGCGTTGCCAATTGTGGTGGTGGAAGCTGAGTCGTTAGGGACATTTAAGCGACTGCTGGACATTCACATGGATAGCAGTGAGTTGAGGGGTGCATAGGTTAAGTTATTTTATTTTACATTAGGATTAACCTATGGCACAACATCGTGGGCCAAAGTGCCTGTTCTGTGCTGTACCTTTCTATGTTCTCACTGGATTGCAAGTTTGGGCTTTTCTCTTTCCCTTTTCATAGTGTTTAGAATTTCTTCCTATACTTTCACTGCATGATATTTGTATTGTCTTCCTCAAATACACCCACTTAATATATTCTTTTTTATGTTGCAGTTTTTGCTCATAGCTTCTTTTTACCACCAATTTATTGCTGCATGATATGTGTTTCCAAACCAGTGGCAGTTAATGTGTCTGCGTTGGTGTTTGTCCCTGGGCCACCATTTTGTGAACTCTCAGCCATCATTTTGTGAAGTGTTGAGCTTCCTTTGTAATGTTAAAAGATTAAGTTGTACTATCTTTCCGGACATTAATGTAATGTTAAAGGGTTAAACTATAGTGTCTTTCTCCAAGAAGCTGAATATTCTGGAAGTGGGTGGGGGCGACATTCTGTCTCACAAACAGCATGCAGGAATGTGGATGACTATCCGGAATTGATTTGCGTGTATTGTTGGCAAATCTAAAATGGTTAGAGTACATTTAGACAAATGGGACAGATATTTGATACATGGGGTCTTTGGTACCAGTTAGGAAATATTTGTCACGACAATCCACATGACGGGTTAAATTATCGAAGATTGAGCACTCGATTGAGCAAGATATTGGGAAATGAACAATGGCCATTGGGGGGATCTTGGATCTAGATAAATGTTCAAAAGCAGAGGCAGAGGTGTGGAAGTCTAATATTTTGCAAAAATGGAAAGATTTAATTACTAATTGGAGGATGGTGGCCACCTGATTAAATGAAAAATCGTGTCAAATTTCTTCGGAACACACTGCTAAATGTAAGAATGAGAAAGGGAAAACCCTTCGTTAGAAGGTTTTGAAGGCTTTATGTGAAATGTATGAACTTAAATCAAAGCCTACTAAAGACAAAAGTGAGAAAACTGTCTCTCATGCACCATTGGACATGTCTGGACTCCAGACTTTATTTGATAGTGGGGAAGATTCCGACAGAAATGATGCTGGTTCTCCAAGCATGTCCACTATTTTACAACGTCAGGGGACACCCCGCTTCAGAAAAAGATATGTGGCAGAAATATTGCTGTATGCAATCCTGGTCACTGGCATACCCCAGCCAGACAAAATGCCTTTGTTCGTTGACAATTTACACACAGACACTCACTTGGGAAATGGAGGAGTGAGCGCTCTTATTACAAACATGGTGGAGCCCACACCTAAATGAGGCAGCTGAACAAAGGGCCAGACATTGTCTTGTATGCCAGAAGGTTAACCCAGGGAAACCGTTTCGATGTACCAAAGAACTCCAGTCCCAAGTGGCCCCTTCAACACTTTACAACTGGACTTTATAGAATTACCACGAGTGCAATGGTACAAATATTGCCTTGTCATCATAGATACATTCAGCAACTGGATACACGCTTTCCGAACAACTAATAACAAACAACTAAATGGACCCAAATTCTCCTAAAATAAATAATCTCCTGCTTTGGCATGCCTCAATGATGATCACCTGATAATGGAAAGATTAACCAAGAACTGTGTACCTTACTCAACATTGACCAGCAGTTCTATTGTGTACATCATCTAAAGGCAGCGAGAATAGCAGAATGTGTAAGTGGAATTCTGAAGGACAAAGTTGCTAAACTCATTCTAGAAACAGGACTGAATTGGCTAAAGGTTCTGTCCCCTCACCCTGTACCACATACGCATTACTCACCAAACCGGTACTGGTCTCACAGCAGCTGAAATAATGTGTGGTCACCCTGGACGAACTTCATGGGGCAGCAATGATGCTCCATCACCCCAGGTTGATCTGCATATAATGGAAGATGAAATGCAATGTTATTTCAAACAACTAACGATGTCTTGAAAGTCTCTCCACCTACAGGTGAAGGAAACCACCAAACCACCCCCGATCGCAACAGTGACTAGAAAGGAGTAAAGACTGGCGAGTGGGTCCTACTCCGAAGCTGAGACCCCACTGGAAAGGACCATTCTAGGTGTTGTTCCGAATACCCACCTCAGTGAAAGTCAAGGGAAAAGATTGTTGGATTCACCTGAGCGACTGTAAACAGTGGAAGATGCACCAAGGGAAGAAAGAGGAAAAGGACTAAGAAGGACTGATTAAAAACTTTAATCTGTACTTCTGTATTGCCGGCTCTGCTATCGATACACCGTTTGTCTCTAAAGTTGCCTCCAGTAAGATGACAGGATAGGGTTACCAAGGGAGATTAATAGTATTATGATGGGCTTAGCAGGGATATGTCTACTTCTCCTAGGAGAAAGTGAGGACTGCAGATGCTGGAGATCAGAGCTGAAAATGTGTTGCTGGAAAAGCGCAGCAGGTCAGGCAGCATTCAAGGAGCAGGAGAATCAATGTTTCGGGCATGAGCCCTTCTTCTACTCCTCTCCAACCAGGGTACCAAAGGGAGAGTCGAGATTTGAAGGCTGGGTAGACGTAAACAGGTCAATCATTTGTGCAGGAGAGACATTCTCACTTATACCAATGAGCAAGGGAACCCGTTTGGGATATGGAATGTTACTAAAATCGATTACTGCAATGGATTGCTTGTCCAAACAGTGGAAGCAGTCATATTATAAACATTTAAGGTGCATCTTGATAGGCACCTGAACAGGAGGACAGAAACCACATTAGGGCAACAAGTAGCATGTCTTAAAAAAAAAGAGTAGGAATCAGCGCAGTCTTGGTGGGCTCTGTTCCTGTGCCATTTTGTATCATGGATCCGATAGTGCCAAAGTCACCTGCCATGTGTATACAATTTGGTGAATTTTGCAAATATCTTAGAGCTAGCGCTGTGACGGTGACCTTATAGCACATAGAACATTACAGTGCAGTATAGGCACTTCGGCCTTCGGTGTCACGCTGACCTGTGAAACCAAACTGAAGCCCATCGAGACCTGTTAGCAATGTTGTGCTGGATCCACTACCTTTCATCATTTGTATACCTGTAAATGATTTAGTGACATCAAGATGTAGTGGTGGACAGTAAAGAAGTTAGCTCAGAGTACAACAGGGTCCTGATCAGATGGGCCAAGGACTGGCAGATGGAGTTAAATTTAGATAAATGTGGGATGCTGAATTTTGGAAAGGCAAATCAGGGCAAGACTTATACACTTAAGGGTAAGGTCCTGGGGAGTGTTGCTCAACAAAGAAACCATGGAGTGCAGGTTCATAGTTCCTTAAAAGTGGAGTTTCAGGTAGATAGGATAGTGAAGAAGATGTTTGAAATGCTTTCTTTATTGGTCAAAGCTTTGAGTATAGGAGTTGAGAGGTCATGCTGTGGCTGTACAGAACATTAGTTAGGCCACGTTTGAAGCATTGTGTGTAATTGTGGTCTCCCTCCTTTGGAAGGATGTTCTGTAACTTGAAAAGGTTCAGAAAATATTTACAAGGATGTTGCCATGGTTGGAGGGTTTGAGCAATAGGCAGAAGCTGAATAGGTTGGGGCTGTTTTCCTTGGAGCATCGGAGGCTGAGGATTATAAAATAGAAGTTTATAAAATCATGAGGGGCATAGATGGGGAAAATTGACAAGGCTTTTTCCCTGGGTTCACAATTTTACTGCTCCTCGGATGCTGCCTGAACTGCTGTTCTCTTCGAGCACCACTCGAATCCAGAATCTGGTTTCCAGCATCTGCAGTCATTGTTTTTTCCCTGGGTTGGGGGACTTGTGGGTTGCACGGTGGCACAGTGGTTAGCACTGCTTCCTCACAGTGCCAAAGACTTGGGTTCATTTCCCGCATCAGGCGACTCTCTGTGTGGAGTTTGCACATTCTTTCTGTGTCTGCGTGGGTTTCCTCCCACAATCCAAAAATGTGCAGCTAAGGTGAATTGGCGAGGCTAAATTGCCCGTAGTGTTAGGTGAAAGGGTAAATGTAGGGGAATGGGTCTGGGTGATTTGCGCTTCGGCAGATCGGTGTGGACTTTTTGGGCTGAAGGGCTTGTTTCCACACTGTAAGTAATCTCCAGAACTAGAGTGTATAGGTTGAGGATGAGAGGGGAAAGATTTAAAAATAACCTAAGGGGCAACTTTTTGACGCAAAGGGTGGTGAGTAAATGGAATGAGCTGCCAGAAGAAGTGGTGGAGACTGGAACAATGACAATATTTAAAAGGCAGCTGGATGGGTACATGAATAGGAAGGGCTTAGAGCGGTATGGGCCAATTGCTAGTAAATGGGACTAGATTAATTTAGGACATCTGGTCAGCATGGACTATTTGGACAGTGTCTGTTTCCATGCTGTACATCCCTGTGACTCGAAATGTGCTGCTACACTATTTAAAGTCATCGAGGGATTCACTTGAGCCCGATAGCAGTTTCTTTTTCCTGACTAGAGCTTCAATATCCCTCGTCAGCAAGGGATCCTTATACCTGTCAGTTTTTCTCTTCACCCTAACAGGAACATACTGTCCCTTGACTCTTCAAATTGCACTTTTAAGAGGCTACCATTTGCCAGTCGTTCCTTTTCCTGACTTGCATTAGTCATTCTCCAGTCCTCTGGTACTTCACCTGAGGCCAGAGAGGAATTAAAAATTTTTGTCAGAGCTCCCGCAATTTCCTGCCCTTCTTCCTGCAGCAACCTGGGATGATCCCACTGCTCCACTATAGAATTATTTGCAAGGAACTGTTCCCAGTTCACTTTGGCCAGTTCCTGCTTTATTTTAATAAAATATGCCTTCCCCCCCATTCAAAGTGTTTTTTGCAAGCCACAACCTTTCCACTTGCCCTTTTCATTTGAACCATGTTGTTTTCACTATCACGAAAATGTTCCCCTACTGCTACATCAAACACTCATCCAGCTTCTTTCCCAGAATCAGATCCAGCACTGTGCTGTCCTAAATTGAGCCTTCTACATGTTACTACAAACAAAACTATGCTGGATTCCATTCCAACAAATCACCCCCTCTAAACCCTTTCACTCAGTATTCTCAATGCAGCCTGTCATAAATGCTTAGCCTTATCTTTGCACTAATGTGATAAGGTCCTCCATAATTGAGGATGGAGATATTTGTACAGCCTTCTCCTCTAGAGAATTGTTTAATTGTCTGCCTCTATTCACGACCAGACATGGTAAATTGCAGAGCTTAGGTCTGAACTGTTGGTTGTGAAATCACTTGGCCCTGTCTATCATTGTGTGCAATTCTGGTCTCCCTCCTATCAGAAGGATGTTGTGAAACTTGAAAGGGTTCAGAAAACATTTACAAGGTTGTTGCCAGGATTGCAGGGTTTGAGCTACAGGAAAAGGCTGAATAGGCTGGGACTGTTTTCCCTGGAGTGTCAGAGGCTGAGGGCTGCCCTTAAAAATCATGAAGGACATGAAAAGAGTGTCTTTTCCCCAGGGTGGGTCCAGAACCAGAAGGTGAGAGGGAAAAGATTTAAAAGGGGTATAAGGGGCAATATTTTCACACACAGGGTGTTGCATGTATCGAATGAGCTGCCAGAGGAAGTAGTGGAGGCCGATACAATGACATTCAAAAGGTATCTGGATGGGTATATGAACAGGAAGGGTTTAGAGGGATATGGGCCAAGTGTTGACAAAAAGGACTAGATTAGATTAGGATATCTGGTTGACATGGGTAAATTAGACTGAAGGGTCTGTTTCCATACTGTATATCTGTATGACTATCTGCTGTTTAGCAAATAACTGTATTTTGTCACTTTATCATGCAGACACATCATTTGTAGGTGTGCCCAGTGCTGCACCATTGAACCTCGTAATTTTTCGATCCCTTGGTTTGATGAGTATGCTGGGCCATGCGATTACAAATTGCCTTAGAGTACAATTTGATTGATGGCCAACAGCACCTCATGGATGTCCAGAATTGAGTTGCAAGATCTGTCAGAAATCTATTGCATTTAGCAATGCGATAATGCTGTACAATAGGATGAAAGATAATCTCAATGTGGTGTTGCAACTTTGTCTCCACAAGGATTGTAGAATGATCATTGCTAGGATGAAGTCAAGTAGTTTTTTTTCCATGTTGTTCATTCCTTATCACTTGTGCAGTCCCAGGCAGGAGGAAGCTCTGTGCTTTAGGGTCAGCTCAGTAAGTGGTGCTGATGCCAAGCCACTCTTGGTGGTTAACACTGAAATGTCCCACAGCCTCCCTGACATTACAAGTGCTGGACATCGCTTTTCCAGTTAATTATCTGTCGGTGGGCCCCACATTTCTGGTTGGTCTTTTATTCTCTGCCTCACACTCTGATAACTCACCCTTGTCTCCTCGATGGCCTCCCATTGATCACCCGAGCGCTCGCGACTTTAATTTTAGCGCCAAGACCAACCGTCAGATCCTGTCTCCATGGCAACTCCCGCCACCAACCGCCGGCGGGTATTTAAGGCGCGGCCGGTAACGCCCTTTCCCCAGAGACGGCCCCGTGCGGGAGAGAGTGAGTGATTTAAAAAGCAGAGATTAAATTAAACAAAGACGGGGACAGGGCGGGAGGTAGGGGACAGGGGAGGATGGGGGAAAGGCTAAAGGCTGCGTGTGGCCGCCAGAAAAAGATAAATTTTTAAGCAAAAAAATATCCCCAAGTGGTAAAGGCGCTGGAGGTGGATGGGGGGGGGTACTCTGATTTGAAATAATATTTCTCCAACAATTGTGTTGGTGACTAAAAACTGGCCACAAGCAAGAACAAAAGGCTTTTCTCATCCTGGCATGTGATACTATTCTGTCCTAGTTTTATTAAGAAAATTTGGGGTTTTAAAGTGAGGTACATAAGATAATGTTTGCCCATTCAATCTTGTTCCAATGTCACAAACATTTGAATGTTATAGTGGCAGCTAGACTAGTTAAAAATCAGACAGCACTAGGTTTATAGCCCAACAGGCTTATTAGTAGTTGCAGCCTTTAGATGCTGCTCCTTCATCAGGTAGTTGTGGAGCAGAATCATAAGACACAATTTATAGGAAAAGATTAGTGTCATGCATCTGAAAAAATACATTGAACAAACTTAGATTGCTGTTAAGTCTTTCACTTTTAGAATAAGTTGCAGGATTTGGTTCATTTGTCTAGGTGGAATTTAGACATTAATTCAGCTCAAGGTTTTTGTCTGGGGACATTGGTTCAAACATGACCATGGCAGCTGGTGGAAGTTGAAAGTTAATCCTCATAATGATGTCCTGAACGCTTCATTTTTAAGTGAAAAGACCCATCTGGATCACCAATGACCCTTTTTAAAAGAGGGCATGGCTTTATTTGGTCTGGCCTGTGTGTTCCACAGCAATGTGGTTGACTATCCTCTGACATGGATTAACGATTCATGCAACACAAGTGTCAGGGGAGATAGGAAAAAAAATCTTAAATGCTGACCTTGCCAGCAACATTCCATGGATAAGGTTCCACAGATTCAAGCTTGGGGGTAGGCAGTAACAAACTAAGGGGACAGCATAAAAAAGGCTGACTACCCAGTACTGCATAGAAGAAACGAAGATGTCACAAGTGTCTTGTTTGAGATGTGCTTCAATGTATAAGGGAAAATGGCATTTCTGCCACTTATATGAAAAACAGTCTCTCTCACCTGATCCCTAGTGGATACTGGTTTTAAGGTGGTGTCTGCAATACATTCTCTCGTGATTCAGACCCATTGCAGGCATCAATGTAACAAGACTGGAGGACAAAAATGCATTCAAGAGTCTAAGCAATAGACAAGGATTGTGGCCACTCTGGCCATCCCAATAAGACTATCAAAATATCTCTAGAAGGATTTCTCCCAATACAGTGATTTTAGTTGTAACAATGCTGGAAATCATCATAGTGTAGTCTTTCTTAAATTTGTTTCTCCTGATCTTTCAAAAACACCAGAACAAATGGATGACACTGGACTCAGTTTTCACCTTTCCAATGTCTGTGAATAACTAGAGGAGGGGGAATGAAAAAATTATGTAGTTGCCAATAAAGTAAAATTGATCACATACACATTTAGCCCTTATTAAAATTCATTCATGGGCTGTAGATGTCATTGGCCGGCTAGCATTTATTACCCACCCTTAACTGCCCTCTGGAAAATTGACAAATCACTTGCTATGGGTCTGGTGTCAGTTTATGAATTGACAATTATGGGTTGCGAGGGTAGTGGTGCTGGAAAAGTGCAGCAGGTCAGGCAACATCCGAGGAGCAGGAAAATCAACGTTTCGGGACAAAAGCCCTTCAGGGAATTATGGGTTACTTTGCCATCTTTACATATTGCCCACAAAGACCTCTGGTTGACATAGGGACACTGCTCATGTTCAGCTGATTTGTGACTATTGCAAGATGTTCCTTCATAATCCACTTTGAGTCTGAATCAAAGCCACTTCAAAGGTTTTGTCTCATTCCACTTATCCGAAGATGTATATTTGACAACTGGGGATACCCTCTGAAATGATTCTGGTCAAAACTTTAGGCAACTCCTTTTGTGTTTTGGATACCCAAGTGATCTGTGAATTATACTCTGACCTGCAATGCTTAATACAAATGCTGGAAAAGTCTGTACTGCATCATTTGAAGTGTGTGCTATGACAGTTTATGTAGTCCTGGATGGTGTTGCACATCAACTGTTGGAGTGTACTTCTTCTCTAAAGCAGAGAGAGTTCCATTACACTAGTACAACAATCCTATGCATCAATTGGCAACAGTCTTGTGACATGTTTGCGAGTAACAAGAAATTAATTTATTTAAGCTGCTAACCCTCCCTTCTGTCCAGGTTTGAGCAGTCTATTCTTTTTTGAAACCCCTGCACCAACTTTAATTTTTTTGTCTCCTTTCCTGGGTTTGTGTCAGTCCTACAGTACAGAGATGCCCTTTGGTCCAAACTGATTCATGCTGACCAAAGTGTCAGTCCACGCTAACCCCGTTTACCTGCAGGTTAGCCCATATCCTTCTAAATATTTCTTATCCATGTATTTGTCCAATGTCTTTTTAAATGTTAATGTCCACCACTTTGGTTGGCAGCTCATTCAATATGTGTACCACCTTCTGTCTGAAAAGAAATTTCCCCTCTGGTTCCCATTTATTCTTTCACCTTACCTTAAACTGATGACCTCTAATCCTTGGTTTCCCCAACCCTGGTGAAAAAGACTGCATTCACCATATCCATGCCTTCATAGACTTCTAAGATTCCCCTTCAGTCTCCTATGCTGTAAAGAAAATCAGAGTTTAAATATGTAGTGCTGGAAAAACACAGGCCAGGCAGCATTCAAGGAACAGGAGAATCAACGTTTCGGGCATATTCCCTTCTTCAGGAATGAGGCTGGTGCGCCAAGCAGGCTGAGATAAAAGGTAGGGGGGAGGGAATTTGGGGGAGGGGTGCTGGGAATACGATAGGTGGAAGGAGGTGAAGGTGATAGGCCGGAGAGGGGGTGGGGGGGGCGGAGAGGTCGGGAAGAAGATTGCAGATCAAGAGTGTGGTGCTGAATCCGGGGGGGTTGGGACTGAGATAAGGTGGAGGGAGGGGAAATGAGGAAGCTGGAGAAATCTACATTCATACCGTGTGGTTGGAGGGCTCCTAGGCAGAAAATGAGGCGCTCTTCCTCCAGGCGTCGTGTGGCCAGGGTCTGGCGATGGAGGAGGTCAAGGACCTACATGTCCTTGGCGGAGTGGGAGGGGGAGTTAAAGTGTTCAACCATGGGGCGGTTGGGTTGGTTGGTGCGGGTGTCCCACAGGTGTTGCCTGAAACGTTCGGCAAGTAGGTGGTCTGTCTCCCCAATGTAGAGGAGACCGCATTGGGTGCAGCGGATGCAGTAAATGATGTGTGTGGAGGTGCAGGTCAATTTGCAACGGATATAGAAGGATCCATTGGTGCCTTGGAGGGAGGTGTGGGTGCATTTTTGCATTTCTTGCGGTTGCAGGGGAGGGTGCTGGGAGTGGAGGTTGGGTTGGTGTCGGGGTGTGGACCTGATGAGGGAGTGGTCTCTCTGGAACGCTGATAGGGAAGGGGAGGGAAATATATCCCCGGTGGTGGGGTCTGTTTGGAGGTGGCAGAAATGACGGAGGATGATATGATGTATCTGGAGGATGGTGAGGACCAGTGGGGTTCTGTCCTGGTGGCGATTGGAGGGGCGGGGTTCAAGGGCGGACGTGCGGGAAGTGGAGGAGATGCGGTGGAGAGCATCGTCAACCACATCGGAGGGGAAATTGCGGTCTTTGAAGAAGGAGGCCATCTGGGTTGTTCGGAATTGCAATTGGTCCTCCTGGGAGCAGATGTGGCGGAGGCGAAAGAATTGAGAATATGGGATGGTGTTTTTTACAGGGGGCAGGGTGGGAGGAGGTGTAATCTAGGTAGCTGTGGGAGTCGGTCGGTTTGTAGTAAATGTGTTGAGTCGGTCGCCCGAGATAGAAATGGAGAGGTCTAGGAAGGGGAGGGAGGAGTCTGAGATGGTCCAGGTAAGTTTGATGTCGGGGTGGAAGGTGTTAGTAAAGTGGATGAACTGTTCAACCTCCTTGTGGGAGCATGAGATAGCGCCAATACAATCATCGATGTGGCGGAGGAAAAGGTGGGGGGTGGTGCCAGTGTAGCTGCGGAAAATGGACTGTTCCACATATCTGACTAAGAGGCAGGCATAGTTGGGGCCCATGCGGGTGCCCATGGCTACTCCTTTGGTTTGGAGGAAGTGGGAGGATTGGAAGGAGAAGTTGTTAAGAGTGAGGACGAGTTCAGTCAGTCGAAGGAGGGTGTCAATGGAAGGGTAGAACATAGAACAATACAGCACAGAACAGGCCCTTCGGCCCACGATGTTGTGCCGAACATCTATCCTAGATTAAGCACCCATCCATGTACCTATCCAATTGCCGCTTAAAGGTCGTCAATGATTCTGACTCTACCACTGCCACGGGCAGCGCATTCCATGCCCCCACCACTCTCTGGGTAAAGAACCCACCCCTGACATCTCCCCTGTACCTTCCACCCTTCACCTTAAATTTATGTCCCCTTGTAATACTCTGTTGTACCCGGGGAAAAAGTTTCTGACTGTCTACTCTATCTATTCCTCTGATCATCTTATAAACCTCTATCAAGTCACCCCTCATCCTTCGCCGTTCCAACGAAAAAAGGCCGAGAACTCTCAACCTGTCCTCGTACAACCTATTCTCCATTCCAGGCAACATCCTGGTAAATCTTCTCTGCACCCTCTCCAAAGCTTCCACATCTTTCCTAAAGTGAGGCGACCAGAACTGCACACAGTACTCCAAATGTGGCCTAACCAAAGTCCTGTACAGCTGCAACATCACTTCACGACTCTTGAATTCAATCCCTCTGCTAATGAACGCTAATACACCATAGGCCTTCTTATAAGCTCTATCCACCTGAGTGGCAACTTTCAAAGATCTATGTACATAGACCCCAAGATCCCTCTGTTCCTCCACCTGACTAAGAACTCTACCGTTAACCCTGTATTCCACATTCTTATTTGTTCTTCCAAAATGGACAACCTCACACTTGGCAGGGTTGAACTCCATCTGCCACTCCTCAGCCCAGCTCTGCATCATATCCAAGTCCCTTTGCAGCCGACAACAGCCCTCCTCACTGTCCACAACTCCACCAATCTTCGTATCATCTGCAAATTTACTGACCCACCCTTCGACTCCCTCATCCAAGTCATTAATAAAAATTACAAACAGCAGAGGACCCAGAACTGATCCCTGCGGAACTCCACTTGTAACTGGGCTCCAGGCTGAATATTTGCCATCTACCACCACTCTCTGACTTCGACCAGTTAGCCAGTTTTCAATCCAATTGGCCAAGTTTCCCTCTATCCCATGCCTCCTGACTTTCCGCATAAGCCTACCATGGGGAACCTTTTCAAATGCCTTTCTAAAATCCATGTATACTACATCCACTGCTCTACCCTCATCCACATGCTTGGTCACCTCCTCAAAGAATTCAATAAGACTTGTAAGGCAAGACCTACCCTTCACAAATCCGTGCTGGCTGTCCCTAAGCAAGCAGTGTCTTTCCAGATACTCATAAATCCTATCCCTCAGTACCCTTTCCATTACTTTGCCTACCACAGAAGTAAGACTAACTGGCCTGTAATTCCCGAGGTTATCCCTATTCCCTTTTTTGAACAGGGGCACAACATTCACTACTCTCCAGTCCCCTGGTACCACCCCCGTTGACAGTGAAGACGAAAAGATCATTGCCAACGGTACTGCAATTTCCTCTCTTGCTTCCCACATAATCCTAGGATATATCCCGTCAGGCCCGGGGGACTTGTCTATCCTCAAGTTGTTCAAAATGTCCAACACATCTTCCTTCCTAACAAGTATCTCTTCTAGCTTACCAGTCCGTTTCACACTCTCCTCTTCAACAATACGGTCCCTCTCGTTCGTAAATACTGAAGAAAAGTACTCGTTCAAGACCTCTCCTATCTCTTCCGACTCAATACACAATCTCCCACTACTGTCCTTGATCGGACCTACCCTCGTTCTCGTCATTCTCATGTTTCTCACATATGCATAAAATGCCTGGGGTTATCCTTGATCCTATCCGCCAAGGATTTTTCATGCCCTCTCTTAGCTCTCCTAATCCCTTTCTTCAGGTCCCTTCTGGCTGTCCTGTATTCCTCCACTTCTCTGTCTGAACCCTGTTTCCTCAACCTTATGTAAGCCTCCTTCTTCCTCTTTACTAGACATTCAACCTCCCTCGTCAACCAAGGCTCCCTCACACGACCATTTCTTTTCTGCCTGATAGGTACATACATATCAAAGACGCGTCGTATCTGCTCCTTGAAAAAGTTCCACATTTCCACCACATCTTTCCCTGACAGCCTATGCTCCCAACTTATGCTCCTCAAATCCTGTCTTACAGCATCATAATTTCCCTTCCCCCAATTGTAAAATCTACCCTGTTGTGCGCACCTATCTCTCTCCATGACCAAGGTGAAAGTCACAGAATTGTGGTCACCATCACCAAAATGTTCACCCACTAACAAGCCCATCACTTTCCCGGCTCATTACCGAGTACCAAATCCAATATGGCCTCCCCTCTGGTTGGACAATCTACATACTGAGTTAGAAAAGCTTCCTGGACACACTGCACAAACACCGCCCCATCCAATCTACTTGATCTAAAGAGCTTCCAATCAATATTTGGGAAGTTGAAGTCACCCATGACTACGACCCTGTGGCTTCTGCACCTTTCCAAAATCTGTTTCCCAATCTGTTCCTCCACATCTCTGCTGCTATTGGGGGGCCTATAGTAAACACCCAACAAGGTGACTGCACCTTTCCTATTTCTGACTTCAGCCCATACTACCTCCAAAGGCAGATCCCCCTCAAACTTCCTTTCTGCAGCCGTTATACCATTTCTAATTAGCAATGCCACCCCCCCTCCTTTTTTACTACCCTCCCTAATCTTACTGAAACATCTGTAACCAGGAACCTCCAACAACCATTCCTGTCCCTCATCTATCCACGTTTCCGTGATGGCCACAACATCATAGTCCCAGGTACCGATCCATGCCTTAAGTTCACCCACCTTATTTCTGATACTTCTTGCGTTGAAGTATACGCACTTTAGCCCATCTCTGTGTCCGCAAGTATTCCCTGTCAGTGCTACGTTCTCCACAGCCTCCCTACATTCTTGGACATCCTGAAACACAGCTAGCTTACTTGCTGGACTACAAGTCCGGATCCCATCCCCCTGCCAAATTAGTTTAAACCCCCCCGAAGAGTGCTAGCAAACCTACCCCCCAGGATATTGGTGCCCTTCTGGTTCAGGTGCAACCCGTCCTGTTTGTACAGGTCCCACCTTCCCCAGAATGCAGTCCAATTTTCCAAATACCTGAAGCCCTCCCTCCTACACCATCCTTGCAGCCACGTGTTCAACTGCACTCTCTCCCTATTTCTTGCCTCACTGTCACCTGGCACCGGCAACAACCCAGAGATGACGACTCTGTCTGTCCTAGCTTTTAGCTTCCAGCCTAACTCCCTGAGTTCTTGAATGACCTCCCCACCCCTCTTCCTACCTATGTCGTTGGTGCCCATGTGCACCTCGACTTCTGGCTGCACACCCTCCCCCTTAAGGATTCTGAAGACATGGTCCGAGACGTCTCGGACCCTGGCACCCGGGAGGCAACAAACCATTCGAGAGTCTCGCCCATGTCCACAGAACCGCCTGTCCGTACCTCTAACTAGAGAGTCTCCTATAACTAGCACTCTCCTGCTCTCCCCCTTTCCCTTCTTAGTCTCAGAGCCAGACCTCACGCCACTGACCCCTTCACTGCAACTTACACCTGCAAGGCTGTCCCCTCCAACAGTTTCCAAAGCTGTATACCTATTTTTTAGGGGAACGACCACAGGGGAACCCTGCACTGCCTGCTTCTTCCCCTTCCCACCTCTAACTGTTACCCAGCTACCTCTGTTCTCTGGCATAACTATGTCCCTGTAGCTTCTATCAATACTGTTTGGATCGACGGGAGAGGAAGAAGCGGAGGGCTTGGAGGCCTTCATGATGGGGGATGGAAGTGTATAGGGACTGGATGTCCATCGTGAAGATAAGGCGTTGGGGGCCGGGGAAGCCTGAAGAAGGGCTTGTGCCCGCAACGTCGATTCTCCTGCTCCTCGGATGCTGCCTGGCCTGCTGTGTTTTTCCAGCACGACATTTTTTAACTCTCGTCTCCAGCATCTGCAGTCCTCACTTTCTCCCTATAAAGAAAAACAGCCTGGCTTGTTCAATCTCTCTAAATTTCAGTCCCTTGGGTAAGATATTGCATTGATAACATTGAACTGTTTGCTCAAAAAACTGAGCTTAAAGTACAAATGTCAAATGTACTTCAGGTGGTCTGTCTGCTGTAACCATAGAGTGAAGTGATGGTGCTGGATTGGGGTAGATTAGGTCAGAAGTCTCATGACATTAGGTTATAGTCCCAATAGATTTATTTGGAATCATAAGCTTTCAGAATACTGCTCTTTTTGTCAGGTTGGATTATAATCTGGTGTTTTATGATGATTTCTGACCATAACCATTCAGCAGTGTTCTACTTTGTTTCAATCACTTGATGATTCACCAAAATGTCCATGGCAGTGGAATTTTTCTTCAAGCTTACGATGACTGTTGCTTGTAGAGGGGGAAAGAAGCCACCTGAGAAATCTTCTCTGCATTTTATACGGATCACGTCTTGGGTTTGAGAGCAATGGCATTAGCCCTTACTCCAGACATTATCAGATGGGATGCTTGTATCCTAACACTAAGGAAACCCATGAGTGAAGCAAGTGACAAGCATACGAGGCTGAAATGTGAGCCTACCAGCTATTTACATTGATCAAAGCTTTCTAGTAAGAAACCCTGGGGACTGAGAATTGATGCTTGTATTTTGAAGAGTTGCAAATTCAAATTTCATCCTCCAATGGTATTTTCTTCTAATCCATTTCAATGGTGGTGGAAATCAACTAGAGATGGGGCTGTTCCATAGGGGCTTTGAGAATAGATAAAATAGATAAAGTGATGTGTTTTGTGGTTTTTCAAGCTACTGTCAATTTTTGGGGTGTTCTTTGTTAAATATATTATGGCCAGGGCAGGAGAGAGAATCAACTGACCACATCCTGTTGAGACCTGCTTCTATCACCAATAGGACAGTCGTACTAGCAGAGGCTGTAACACTTCATTTCCATTGGCAAACAAGATTTGGATTTGATGTAGCTCCAGTGCACCTCTGCAATTGATTTGTAGTCCAGACTTTTCAGGACCATGTACCACAAAACTGGATTCTTGGACAGCAAGAGATGAAGCAGTTGAATTTATTGTCAAGTGTACCAAGGCACAGTGAAAAGCTTTGTATTGCGAGCAATACAGACAGATCACATAGTTAACGAGCATCGATAAGTAAATAATAGGTAAACCAGCAAAAACAAAAACACAGGTGCAGGCGAATGTTAAGAGTTTGAGTCCATTCAGTATTCTAACAACAGTTTCAAATGTTTCAAAACTGGTTGGTGTGTGTGTTCAGGCTTCTATACCTTCTCTAGTGCTGAGTGTTAGAATTGTCCCCAAGCTTATTGATAGTTTCCTGACCCACTGGCCACAGAGGATCCAATTGTAGATAGTGGGGCTAAGTCCGAGATCACTCAAATAATCAGTCTCAAGGGGTTAATAGTGTTGCAGGCTGAACTGTAGTCAATGAGTAGGATTCTTACATAACTGTTCTTGATATGAGGGAGTATTTAAGGGCATGTGATATGGCATCTGAAGTGGATCCATTGGTCCGACAGACAAATTTGGAGTGGGTCAAAAGTAGTGGAGGAGGCCGGAGTTCATTAATGCCATGACTAGCCTTTCAAAGCACTTCATGGCCACTAAAGTTAGGACCACTGGGCAGTCGTCATTGAGACATGCTGTATGGGTCACCTTAGGCACAGGGATGATGTTGGCCCTCTTGAAAACAGGCAGGGACAGTGGCCTGCTGCAGGGAGAGGTTGAAGATGTCCGAAAAGACCTCTGTCAGTTAATCTGCGCATGCTGAGTGCATGGCCTGGTACTCCGTCTGGTCCCTTCGCTTTCCTTGGATTTACACAAAGGAAAATTGATCTGACCTCAGATGCAGTGACTGGGATAGGAGTTGTCAGAATAGGTGTTACCTCTCCGCCGAAATTCTGCTTAGTGAGCAGAGAAGGCATTGAGACGATCTGGGAAGGATGTGTCATCGTCTGCTATCAGGTGTATGTATGCTGTCATGTTTAGCTTTCCTCCAGTTCTTAAAAGGTTAGCATTGCACGTTGAAAGGATGACTGAAATTCCCCCAGAGGTGCTGTCCCATTTTTTTGTGCATGTTGCCATAAAATAATATTGGGAATGAGGATTTGTGCCTAAGAAAAAGGGGCACTACTCATGTCCAGCTGGTTTTTGATGATTGCAAGATGTTCCTCCATTATTCCTTTTTTGTTCTGCATAGTCTGAGTCTAAGCCACTTTGTTTTTTTTTCTCCTCCCACTTATCCACAACAACTAGGATGCGCTCTTGAAATGGTTGCTTAACATGTCATGGTATATTTTTTCGACAACTCCTTGAGTATCCAAAGCACTAAAATAGCCTGTGGGAAGTATAATAGTTGAGGCTGTGCACTTGGCAGTGGGGATAAATCACTCCGAATATAGTGTCTGGAACAGGGTTTGAAGATGAGCAAGTTTCTGCTCAGCTGCAAATGCCTGACAACCCTCCTGAAGCAAGAGATGCCAAATCTCAGCAGCAACTGCAATGCAACAGCTGTTCCCCCGAAGTGGCGACCAAGGCCAAGTAAATTTATAATCTGTGGTGATTATAGAGAAATCTAAGTCCCATGTATGTGATCCACCCTTTAAAAAACCCTTTTCTATTAAAGAATAAAAAAGGTGGTTGACAGGGCAACCAGGGCCCAGTCCCACTGAGAAAATTCGATCAGGTCTCATATTAAAATGGCTTCTCTAACTCTTAACCTTGTAGGACTGATGAAGGGCTTTTGCCCGAAACATTGATTTTCTTGCTCCTCAGATGCTGCCTGACCTGTGCTTTTTCAGCATCACTCTAATCTCCAGCATCTGTAGTACCCACTTTTGCCTACCATGTAGCACTGGTTGGGATCAGTGGTGTTGTCCAGTATAATGTCATCTGCTGAGACCAGTTCTTGGTGGCGAAGTCTGCATCCTCATTGCAGCAGGGCAATGATTTGTGGCCCAAGACTATTGAAAAATTTCTCTCCCACCTTCCTCTGACCACCCCTTGCCCCCAAACAAAAAAGTACACTTTGTCGATGGAACAAAGGTTGAAGACGACTTTAAAAGAAGCTTGTTTGCTGCGATCCAGCCCGTGAAGTATATAGTTATTGGATAAGTGTCACATCTCCCAGTGGGCAGTGTAATGGAGCAAACTACCTGGTGGGTCGTTGACACACCTACCACACTGACGGATCTCCAGTGGGAAATGGAGATCCAAGAAGTTAGCTCCCCTTTTGAAAATGTTAACAAGGTGACTCAGATTCAGTTTTTTACAACTGATTCACCCAGGTTAATTTCTTGGAGTGGTGAGTATCTCACAGGAAGCGCATTACCTTTTTTTCCTAACGTAGAAATAGAACATAGAAAAGTACAACACAGAACAGACGCTTTGGCCCACAATGTTGTGTTGAGGATTAATCCTAATGCGCATGTCCAGCGGTCACTTGAATGTCCCCAATGACTCAGCTTTCACCACTACCACTGGCAATGCATTCATAACTCTGTGTGAAGAACCTTCCTCTGACATCTGGTCTATACCTTTCTCCCAATATCTTAAAAACTACGACCCCTCGTGCCAGTCAATCCTGCCCTGGGGAAAAGTGCCTGGCTATTGATTCTATCCATGCCTTTTATTATCTTGTGCAACTCGATCAGGTCTCCTCTCTTCCTCCTCCTCCTCCTTTCCAGAGAGAAAAGTCTGAGCTTAGTCAAATGCCTCTTCATTAGGCAAGCCCTCCATTCCAGGCAGCATCCTGGTAAACCTCTCTGTGGGCGGCACGGTGGCACAGTGGTTAGCACTGCTGCCTCACAGCGCCTGAGACCCGGGTTCAATTCCTGACTCAGGTGACTGACTGTGTGGAGTTTGCACATTCTCCCCATGTCTGCGTGGGTTTCCTCCGGGTGCTCCGGTTTCCTCCCACAGTCCAAAGATGTGCGGGTCAGGTGAATTGGCCATGCTAAATTGCCCGTAGTGTTAGGTAAGGGGTAAATGTAGGGGTATGGGTGGGTTTCGCTTCGGCGGGTCGGGTGTGGACTTGTTGGGCCGAAGGGCCTGTTTCCACGCTGTAAGTCTAATCTAATCTAATCTAATCTTCCTGTTTTATATTAGATTACTTACAGTATGGAAACAGGCCCTTTGGCCAAACAAGTCCACACTGACCCGCAACTCACCCAGACCCATCCCCCTACCTTTACCCCTTCACCTAATACTACGGGCAATTTAGCATGGTCAATTTGAAGATCGTATGAGGAAAGGCTGAGGCACTTGGGGCTGTTTTCATTGGAGAAAAGAAGTTTTAGGGGTGACTTGATAGAGATGTACAAGATGATTAGGGGTTTAGATAGGGTTGACCATGAGAACCTTTTCCACATATGGAGTCAGATATTACGAAGGGGCATAGCTTTAAATTAAGGGGTGGTAGATATAGGACAGATGTTAGGGGTAGATTCTTTAGTTAGCGAGTCGTGAGTTCGTGGAATGCCCTGCCAGAAGCAGTGGTGGACTCTCCCTCTTTATGGGCATTTAAACGGGCATTGGATAGGCATATGGAGGAAAGTGGGCTAGTGTAGGTTAGGTGGGCTTGGATCGGCGCAACATCGAGGGCTGAAGGGCCTATACTGCGCTGTATTGTTCTATGTCCTATGTAATTCACCTAACCTGCACATTTTTGGACTGTGGAAGGAAACCAGAGCACCCGGAGGAAACCCACGCAGACACGGGGAGAATGTGCAAACTCCACACAGTCAGTCGCCTGAGACAGGAATTGAACCGGGTCTCTGGCGCTGTGAGGCAGCAGTGCTAACCACTTTGCCATCGTGCCGCCCATCCTGTTAACGAAAGCCAAATTGCCACATGCTTTCTTAACAACACTGTCTACTTGGGTGGCAACTTTGAGGGATCTGTGTACTTGAACACCAAGATCCCTCTGATCCTCCACATTGCCAAGAATCCTGTCTTTAATCCTATATTCAACATTCAAATTCGACCTTCCAAAATGCATCACTTCACATTTATCCAGGTTGAACTCCATCTGCCATTTCTCTGCCTAGCTCTGCATCCTGTCTATGTCACACTGCAGCCTGCAGTAGCCCTCTATATATCAACGGCACCTCCAACCTTATATGTCATCTGCCAATTTACTAACCCACCCCTCAACCTCCTCATCCATCTCATTTACAAATATTAGTATATAGGGTCAGTTGCACTCAGGCCTGTTCTTACTGGGTCAGAGTCTGAGTTCTCCATGTCTGCATTTTCTTTCCTGTCTTTGCTTAAGGAGTATTTTGGATGCTTTTTGATATTAGTCTTATGAGCCATTTTCTGAACATAGAGACCTACTGTATCATGGAGGGGCTCTCCCTGGCCCCCAGAAACTTGGGATGCCCAACTCAGCCACTTTAGTTAATTGAAGTTGTTGGAGTTGTTATGGAGAAGAGGTACTGCTAATGTCACTGGGCTAGTAATCTAGAAGCTGGGATTAAATCCATTGACACGAGGTTCACATCCAACCTTGCCCCACTGAAATGGTCAAGGCTTAATTTGTTCTGCTGACATTAAGAAATTTGATCTCCGGGGGGGGGGGGTGTTTCCTGTCTTGCAGGCAGGATGTAACAGTTTAATTATACTCTGTAAACGCTGTTGTTTAAGGAATAACCTAATCACACACTGCTTGAAGAATAATCTAATCACATGTTAGATTATTTCCAGAAATGACTTCACGTGTTTTAGGATACCATGTGACTATGGGGGAATGGCAGTGGGTGGTGTATTGCATTCATGACTGACTGACTGACACGACTGTGATGTAAAATCCTGTTTTAAAGGGAGGACTGTTCCCTTAATTGAAGGACATCTCTTGACATGGCTCAGCAAGCCTCGAAGAGTATTAAGTGATTCTCCAAAAAAAGCTTATACTTGCTGAATAAAAATGTGGCTTTTTACAAGCTGGCTTGTAAGAAACTCAAGAAAGGAACCTAACATTTGGCGATGAGAGTGGGATTCAAACATGTGTGGAACCTCAAGGCAGATTTAAGCAAGTAATGGTCTGTGTGACAGTAACGGGAGATGATGGGCCCACTAGGTAAAATTTACCTTGATCTCTCAATAAACCTATCACTCAGTCGTCCCTTCTGACTCTGTAGTTATGGAATCTGAGAACTTACGCACTTGTACACCAATGAGTTGTCTCAGGAAAGTTAGAGTCCATAGTTATAAGTTCTCAAAGGGAGGTTAGAGTCCTTTAATACCAGGATTTGAGGCTCTGGAACATAGCACATATGATAAAGGATAACAACTGTGTCTGTCTCAATCACCCTGCCTTAGAACATAGAATAATACAGTGCAGAACAGGCCCTTCAGCCCTCAATGTTGCGCCGACCTGTGAACTATTCTCAGCTCGTCCCCCACCACTTACCCAAAATCATCCATGTGCTTATCTAAGGATGGTTTAAATCTCCCAAATGCGACTGAGTTGACTACATTAGCAGGTAGTGCATTCCACACCCTTACCACTCTCTGCGTAAAGAACCCGCCTCTGACATCTGTCTTAAATCTATCAGTTTGCCGTTGTGCCCTCTCATACACACTGATGTCGTCGTCGTCATCCTAGGAAAAAGACTTTCACTGTCTACCCTATCTAATCCTCTGATCATTTTGTATGTCTCAATCAAGTCCTCTCTTAGCCACCTTCTTGCCAATGAGAACAGGTTCAAGTCTCTCAGCCTTTCCTCATAAGACCTTCCCTCCAGACCAGGCAACATCCTGGTAAATTTCATCTGCACCTTTTCCAATGCTTCCACATCCTTCCCAAAATATGGGGAGCAGAACTGTACACAATATTCCAAGTGTGGCCGCACCAGTGTTTTATATAGTTGCAGCATGATATTGTGGCTCCAGAACTCAATCCCTGTACGAATGAAACCTAACACACTGTATGCCTTCTTAACAGCACTGTCCGCCTGGGTGGCAACTTTCAGGGATCTATGTACATGGACTCCAAGATGCCTCTGCACATCCACACTACCAATAATCTTTCCATCGACCCAGTACTCTGCCTTCCTGTTATTCTTCCCAAAGTGCATCACCTCACATTTAGCTGCTTTGAACTCCATTTGCCACCTCTCAGCCCAATTCTGCAGTTTATCCAAGTTCCCCTGCAACCTGTAACATTCTTCCACACTGACCACTTCTCCACCGACTTTAGTGCCGTCTGCAAATTTACTAATCCATCCACCTATGTTATGCCTGCGTCTAAGTCATTTATAAATATGACAAACAGCAGTGGTCCCAAAACAGACCCTTGTGGCACACCACTAATAACTGGACTCCAGGCTGAATATTTTCCATCAACCACCACTCGCTGCCTTCTTTCAGAAAGACTGTTTCTAATCCAAACTGCTAAATCACCCTCCATTCCATGCCTCTGCATTTTCTTCAACAGCCTACCATGTGGAACCTTATCAAAGGCTTTACTGAAGTCCATGTATACCACGTCAACTGCCCTACGCTCATCGACATGCTTGGTCATCTCAAAAAACTCAGAGGTTTGTGAGACACGACCTGTCCTTGATGAAACCATGTTGACTATCTGAAATCAAATTGTTGCTTGCCACATGATTATAAATCTTATCTCTTATAATTCTTTCCGGTTGTTAAGATGGGAAACCCGAGCTGAAAAATGTGTTGCTGGGAAAGTGCAGCAGGTCAGGCAGCATCCAAGGAGCAGGAGAATCGGCGTTTTGGGCATGAGCCCTTCTTCAGGAATATTCCTGAAGAATTCCTTCTAATTCCTGAAGAAGGGGTCATGCCCGAAACATCGATTCTCTTGCTCCTTGGATGCTGCCTCACCTGCTGTGCTTTTCCAGCAACAAATTTTCAGCTCTGATCTCCAGCATCTGCAGTCCTCACTTTCTCCTAGAAGCTGGGAAACCCCCCCATGTGAACGTCTGGACCTTGGAAATGGGTGTGGAGACTGAGGACACTGAACTCTTACTTAGAGAACTTTCGTAAGTTGAGACTTTTAAAATTGGATAGATGTTTGGGAAGTCGGGTGTTGCAACACCTTTGCATCGGTTATGCTGGGGTGATCCCCCTCCCCCCAAACTGAGGAACTGTTAGGGTGTCTGTTAAGGTGTTTAAATAAAAAATTAGGAAATGCAATTTGGCCAATGTTAGGAACTTGGGGCATAAATGTTCAAAAACAGACAAGGCAATTTGGAAACATAATATCGGGACTAAATGACAAACTTGAATATCCCATGTGGAGAAAGACTGCTGAGGAAATAACGAATACATGTAAACAGGCCAGCTGGGACAATAACACACCATCTCAACGAGGGGTTAGAGTGTGTGATCGTGAGGGAAACACTAAGTCTTGGAAGGTGCTGTAGAGTCAGTATAGAGGATTATGATGCCGAAAGAGAAACAGGAGAAACTGAGAAAGAAGGCAAAAATCAGGAATCGGGGTTGAAATTCCAAGCCGGATTCTTGCGTGGGAATAAAATGGAGGTATCTCCTGACATGTCTCATCTGCCAATAATGTTTTGAAATAATGACACCGTCGATGAGGAAGATTGGCAAATTCTGCCCAATGGTACCCCCCATATACCCTAATACCTCTGCCAGCATTCCATCACCTCAGTCTCAGTCCAAGGGCCAACAACCATTGCCTTCACCCTATCCTCTAACACAGTCTGTCCCTCCACAACCTGATCGTCAGCCCCCTGCAAGTATTGACCGTCCCCACCCTGACTAGAACCAGACTTCAGAAAGTTTCACCAACCCAGTCACTTTCAGAATTCTATCAAAAACCTAGAGGGCAACAGACTAACGTCTTTGAGAGACATGGGGGCAGAACAACTGCTGGATATAACTAAAGTATTAGAGTGGAGCCCAAAGCAGGGGGAGGAGGGTTCAGATTTCTGGAATGGGTTCTGCTCCACAAATGCCACCTATGCAGGAAATCCCTCATCTCCATTTAGTGCCCAACTGTTGCAGTGTGTTCCAGAAGAGGTGGTCACTGCTGTTAGGACCAATAGCTGAAAATGTGTTGCTGGTTAAAGCGCAGCAGATCAGGCAGCATCCAAGGAACAGGAAATTCGACATTTCGGGCACAAGCCCTGTTAGGACCAATAATTTGGGTTGGTTGGGCAACACCTGCCCACAAATGAGAAGGGCGCTTATCTGCTACTGGTATAGCATTAAAGACTCTAAACAGACTAAGGCCAAATATGAAATGGTACGGTGTTCCTCCTCGTCAGCTCTATCACAGGGACTCTGATGCTCCTGTTATAGACCCTGACTCTCTCGGGGCCATCATATGGAAGCCCAGCATCATACCCCTGGGTGGGTAAATAGATGGTGTTATACGTGTACCACTCACCCGAATGGGCCAAGTACACCTCAGTCACCCATGCCCCTTTTGCTCCCTTTCTGCAACAGTAAGTCGCTTCCAAAACCATAGTGGTCTTCCGTGTTTGGCAACACCAAAGTCAGCTCAGGGTTGTGCTAGGTATCATTGGCAGCAAAATAGATCCCCAAAGCAGGAGAAAACCTTTCTCTACCAGCAACCCTTTCTCAGCTTGACTACCCTCCCTTCTGAATTACCCCATATTGGTGAAGGACCCTGAGGATGAACTGATAGATTGCTTGAACATAGAAAAATACAGCGCAGTACAGGCCCTTTGGCCCTCGATGTTGCACCGACCCAAGCCCACCTAACCTACACAAGCCCACTTTCCTCCATATGCCTATCCAATGCCCGTTTAAATGTCCATAAAGAGCAAGAGTCCATCACTGCTAATGGCAAGGCATTCCATGAAGTCACGACTCGCTGAGTAAAGAATCTACCCCTAACATCTGTCCTATACCTACCACCCCTTAATTTAAAGCTATGCCCCCTCGTAATAGCTGACTCCATACATGGAAAAAAGTTCTCATTGTCAACCCTGTCTAAACCCCTAATCATCTTGTACACCTCTATCAAGTCACCCCTAAATGTTCTTTTCTCCAATGAAAACAGCCTCAAGTGACTCAGCCTTTCCTCATACGATCTTCCTACCATACCAGGCAACATCCTGGTAAACCTCCTCTGCACCCGTTCCAGTGCCTCCACATCCTTCCTATAGTATGGTGACCAAAACTGCACACAATACTCCAGATGCGGCCGCACCAGAGTCTTATACAACTGCAACATGACCTCAGGATTCCGGAACTCAATTTCTCTCCCAATAAAAGCCAGTACGCCATATGCCTTCTTCACAGCACTATTTACCTTGGTGGCAACTTTCAGAGATCTGTGTACATGGACACCAAGATTCCTCTGCTCATCCACACTGCCAGGTATCCGACCATTAGCCCAGTACTCCATCTTCTTGTTATTCTTACCAAAGTGAATGACTTCACACTTACCTACATTGAACTCCATTTGCCACCTTTCTGCCAAGCTCTGCAGCTTATCTATTCCCCGCTGTAACCTGCCACATCCTTCCTCACTGGAGGAGAAAGTGAGGTCTGCAGATGCTGGAGATCAGAGCTGAAAATGTGTTGCTGGAAAAGCGCAGCAGGTCAGGCAGCATCCAAGGAAAAGGAGATTTGATGTTTCGGGCATAAGCCCTTCTTCTGGAATGTAACCTGCCACATCCTTCCTCACTGTCAACAACTCCACCGACTTTTGTACCATCTGCAGACTTGCTCACCCAACCTTCTAGCCCCTCCTCCAGGTCATTTATAAAAATGACAAACAGCAATGGTCCCAAAACAGATCCTTGCGGAACACCGCTAGTAACTGCACTCCAAGATGAACCTTTACCATCAACTACTACCCTCTGTCTTCTTCCAGCCAGCCAATTCCTAATCCAAACCTCTAATGCACCCTCAATGCCATACCTCCGTATTTTTTGCAGTAGCCTACCATGGGTAACCTTATCAAACGCCTTATTAAAATCCATATACACCACATCTACCGCTTTACCCTCGTCCACCTCCTTAGTCACCTTCTCAAAGAATTCAATAAGGTTTGTGAGGCACGACCTACCCTTCACAAAACCATGCTGACTGTCCTTGATCACATTATTTCTATCCAGATGTTCATAAATCCTATCCCTTACAATTCTCTCTAAGACTTTACCCACAACAGAAGTGAGACTCACCGGCCTAAAGTTACTAGGGTTATCCCTACTCCCCTTCTTGAACAAGGGAACCACATTTGCTATCCTCCAGTCTTCTGGCACTGTTCCTGTAGTCAACGAGGACATAAAAATCAAGGCCAATGGCTCTGCAATCTCCTCCCTTGCTTTCCAGAGAATCCTAGGATAAATGTCATCAGGCCCAGGTGACTTAGTTATTTTCACC
This sequence comes from Hemiscyllium ocellatum, assembly GCF_020745735.1. Taxonomy (NCBI): domain Eukaryota; kingdom Metazoa; phylum Chordata; class Chondrichthyes; order Orectolobiformes; family Hemiscylliidae; genus Hemiscyllium; species Hemiscyllium ocellatum. Next base: position 76,082 of record NC_083401.1, on the reverse strand, counting down.
CTTTCCAGAATTTCCAGCACCTCTTCCCTACATACCTCAAAGCCATCCATTCTAATTAATTGTGACTCAATATTCACATCGTTGAGGGCAAGGAAATCCCCTTTATAAAAGCAAATTACTGCAGATGCTGGAATCTGAAATATAAAGAGAAAATGCTGGAAAATCTCAGCAGGTCTGGCAGTGTCTGTAAGGAGAAAAAAGAGCTGATGTTTCGAGTCTAACTGACCCTTTGTCAAAGCTGGTTGTCAAAGCTTTGACAAAGGGTCAGTTAGACTTGAAACATCAGCTCTTTTCTCTTCTTACAGATGCTGCCAGACCTGCTGAGATTTTCAAGCATTTTCTCTTTTGAAATCCCCTTTGTGATTGATACCACGGCCACAGCTTCAGCACTGGAAACCTCCTGTATGCACTGGCACGGGTTTAGGCTCTCACCAACCTTCATGAACCTCCAGTGGTCTAACCGGGCAGGAGAGATCATACCCCAACAGAACCACTAACTGTTCAGTTTGTCCCCCAGACCCGTTCTATCCAATTTCCTCAAACCAGCGAATTAGGGATCAGTCTGGCAGGAAAGGATTTGTTGTATTTCCTGAGTCTAGATTCTCTGCCTTGATGAGGACACCACGATTGGGGTGGCACGGTGGCTCAGTGGTTAGCACCACTGCCTCACAGTGCCAGGGACCTGGGTTCAATTCCAACCTTGGGTGACTGTGTGTGGAGTTTGCATGTTCTCCCAGTGTTTGCGTGGATTTCCTTTGGGTACTCCGGTTTCCTCCCACAATCCAAAGGTGTGCAGGTCAGCTGGATTGGCCATGCTATATTGTCCATAGTGTTAGGTGCATTAGTCAGAGGGAGTTGGGTCTGTGTGGGTTACTCTTCAGAGGGTCGGTGTGGACTTGTTGGGCCGAAGGGCCTGTTTCCACACTTTAGGGAATCTAACCTAAATAAAAAAAGTAATATCACTGAGACAATTTTGGATCAATTGTGCCCCCCCAGTGGTGGGATGTCAATTTGAGGCCAGAGGATTTTACTCTACCCCTGCACACCCCTGATCCATGTAACCCTTTGCTATGATTCCACTGAGCTAGCAGCCACCTTTGCTCCCTTCCTGGGATCCACTGTCACCATTGCCATAATGGGCACATTGAATATAAGAAGGATCAGTCCTCTTAGTGGACATTCCTGTCCACCTCTGTCATCAACCAGGTGTGGTTTCTCTCCATACCACCTTGTCTGTGAATGAGGGCGATAAAGCAAAGGCCATGGGATTCCTAGCACACTGTTTACTGCAGCAGTCAGAACCCAGTGTCATTGACGTGCCCCACCAACTGACCGAGGGGAATTTTAACTGATTTATTCCAGTCCTTTCACCATTGTGGGCCCACTCCGCCATCATCAACCCCAACACCACTCCTCGAAAGATCCCTTTCCTGATCTCTGGTCGGCCTCAAGCATGAACTAGGATACTTCCCCGTAGAGCCTATAATGATCCAGATTATACCAGGGCAAAACTGCTTTCAATACCCCTAGAACCCCCTAAGACCAGAAGCAATAGAAGGGATATCAAAGACCTCATTTTTTACTTGATAGATATGTCCCTCCAAGCTGTTCTCGTCCCCTGCCAATCACCCTGCAACACCCTCATTCTACCTGTCCCAAAGCCAGGATGCCCAGAATGGTGATTAGGACAGAGTCTCAGACAGATGAATACAATCATCCAGCCTTTACACCTGATTGTGCCAAATCCTGCATTGATTCTTAGCAGTATCCCTGCTAGCGCCTGTATTTTCACCCAGTTGAACTACAGCATGCTTTCTTCACTCTCCCTCTGAGCAGATTCCCAAGATTTATTTGCCTTTACCTTCTGTCATGGAAATTAAATTGACTTGACTCAACTATTAGCAAGAGCAAAAAAAGGATCTTTATTTTAAATCCTGCAGGATTGACTCATTACACTAAGCCAGATGCCTCAGTGCAAGGAGTGCTGAACATTGTACAGATGCTTGCCTTATAGCGTTCCTTATTATACTCTCAAGGGCAAAGACTGGGGGAAATTCAAGTTGTCCTCTCATCCCCTGGTCCTAGACATAACAGTTGTTCAGCCTTCACTGAGTTTGACTATTGCAAGGTCGAGTTGAATGTTTACAGAATTCAAACAGAGATCAGCTAACTGCAGACCTTCATCAAAGCATCGTTTAGAAAGCTCAGTACAGCATTGAATTTAGGCAAAGCTTTCTATTTTAAGTTTCACAGTAAATGAATAATCAATTTCACAGTAAATGGATAATTTTCCATTACACCTTCAAAGGTCAGCAGTACACTTGGACGTGCCTCCCTCAGGGATTTGTCCATTCGCCCACTTTTATTCTCCCAGGTATTGCACTGGCATCTTTCGGAGCTTCGGCTCCTGGGCAGCGTCACCTTTGTCCAATATGTTGGTGACTTGCTCCTTTGGAATCTGCTCACATCAGATACCAACCATCTCCTGATCGCCCTCCATTGTTGGGGATATGTCATACCAGAAGAAAGTGAGGAATGCAGATGCTGGAGATCAGAGCTGAAAATGTGTTGCTGGAAAAGCGCAGCAGGTAATGCAGCATCCAAGGAACAGGAGAATCGACGTTTCAGGCATGAGCCCTTCTTCAGGATATGTCATACCATCCAGCAAGATTCCGCGCACCCAGCACAGTCACATTCCTGGGAACCTTACTGAGTGTTTCTGATAGACAATTGACCCTGGAGCATATTGCACCCACTTTTGTGACCCCCCCTTTACCCACAAGCGCCAAGCAAATGTGTGCTGCCTTAGGCCTAGTTAACTACTACTCGAAAGTGTAACGTTACACTTCAAACAGTTAACCACTTTGGCTCAAACAAAGCTTCAAACACCTTCACCCTAAATGAAGAACAAAAGTCAGCTTTCACTGAATTAAGAACGGCCCCGGCACTCTGAAGATAATTGTATGACAGGCCCTTCCACCTGTATACCACTATTCTAGAGGACTGTGAAACTGCTGTTTTAACCCCAAACCCACAAGGATAGACAGTGGCCTATTACTCAACTCTCTTTCACTCTATCGCTACGGGCCTCCCACCCTGCTCACAAATTCTCCCGGCTATCTACTCCCTTGTAACGGCTGCTTCCAATATTTCTCTCCAGAAACCCCGACTGTCTATTCATCACATGCTATTGTAGTCCTTCTGACCTCCCATCAGACCCAACACCTTACACAGGCTTGACTGAGTTGCTATGAGTTAGCTCTTCTCAAGGACCCCTTTCTGACCTTCTACTGCTCAACTGTGAACCCGGCGACCTTCCTGAGTACCCCTGCAGAGGAGATCCCAGAACACCTAATGATTGTTTTTTGAGCAACCACTTCTTTATCTGCCCTTGACCAAACCTTGTAGACTCTCCAAAACCCACACCAGATTTTACCCGCTTTGTGGATGGTGGTTCCTCTATCACTCTTAGGAGTATCCCATTTAAGATACACAATCATGACCCTTCGCCACCTTGGAATCGGCCTCCTTCAATCCCTCAGTATCTGCTCAGAAAGCAGAACACTTTGCTGTAACACTGGCTTGTATCCTGGCTACATCCTGGTCAGAATGTGGATTTCTAACCTCCTCGGGGACATCTATTCAGAACTCACTATGTCCAAAATCTCCTTAAAGCTATTCTCCTCCCCAAACAATTGACCATATTGTGCTGCCCATGTAATGAACAATATGAACATTGGCAGTACCAGAGCTAATGGAGCTGCTAAAAATTCTATGGTTTCCTCTGGGAACCGGCAGGTGCTAAATCAAGCACCTACCTCAAACACTGTGCAGTGTTTACAGGGGGACACCCTGACCTAGAAAAACAAATAAGGAGGATGCATGGGTGTTTGCACTCCTCGTCAAAAGGCCTCTGGATCACCTCAGCTGGCCAAGTATCCATACCTGATGTTTTATTACCAATGCTTATGGACTGTCTTCATACTGATACCCACCTTGGGAAGGAGGGAATGTGTCACGTACCTGTTCGCACCCCTGACTGGCCGAAGCAACTCAAAAGTGTGTCAGATCATGTCTAAAATGTCAACAAAATAATGCCTGTTAAGGGTGTGGTGCGTGACAGGGAGAACATCCTTGCTTGATAGCCCATGTGAGTATTCAGCTTGATTTAATTGAATTGCAGTGTGTACATTACTATAAGTATTGTCTTGTTGATGTATTTAGTAGATAGATTGAAACCTTTACAACCACCAATAATAAAGCCTCAACGATAGTAACGTTACTTTTGACCAAGATCATAAGGAGTTGGAGTTCCTCTGCAGTTTAGTTCAGACAATGGCCCCCATTTTGTCAGGAAAATCCACAACGAGCTATGTGAGGTGCTGCATATCCAGCAGTAATTCCATTGTGTTAACCATCCACAGGTGGCAGGAATAGTGGAAAGGGCAAATAGACTCTTGAAACCAAACTAAGTTAATGTCTGAAACAGACCTTAACTGGTTGAAGGTCTTGCCTTTGACCCTGCATCACTCGGATCACCCTACATCCGACCACTGGACTGTCAGCAGCAGGAATAATTTACGGCTGATCCAGTAGGACCCCTTGGGATGCTGACAGAGACCCACCCATTCACGTAGACTTTATTTTGGGAGAGGAAATGCAAAGATACTTTGAGCAGCTAACATCGTCACTAAAGATTCTCCATTCACAGGTAAAACACACCTTCGGACCACCATCACAAGCGACAGATCAAACCTCAGGCAACCAGAATGAATCCCCAGATGGAAGACCTTGTGTTGATCAAAGACTGGGATCACCCCCAAGCTTGGACCCAGCTGGAAAGGACAATTGTAGATGCTCCTTCAGATGCCAGTGTCAATCAAAGTCCATGGACAGTGGCTGAATCAATTTGAGTGACTGTAAATGAGGGGCTTCTCAAATGGCCTAAACACTACATTCACTCTGTATGGTACCATGGCTGCCATCGCGGTATTAGGCCTGGAGGACAGCTTGTTTTATAAAGCCCATCTATATTTACATGGTAGTGGGTGGCACAGTGGTTAGCACTGCTGCCTCACAGCGCCGGAGACCCGGCTTCAATTCCCGACTCAGGCGACTGACTGTGTGGAGTTTGCTCATTCTCCCCATGTCTGCGTGGGTTTCCTCCGGGTGCTCCGGTTTCCTCCCACAGTCCAAAGATGTGCAGGTCAGGTGAATTGGCCAGGATAAATTGTCCGTAGTGTTAGGTAAAAGGAGTAAATGTAGGGGTATGGGTGGGTTGTGCTTCGGCGGGTCAGTGTGGACTTGTTGGGCCGAAGGGCCTGTTTCCACACTGTAAGTAATCTAATCTAATCAAACTTTTACCTGCTTGTCCTGTCAGTGTAGGGTGTTATTTGTAGCTATTCCTGGGTGGACCCCCCTCAGCCTATACACCACAGATACTTCAGATGCCCCACACCCCACCACCCCGTGTAGGTCAAAGCTGGAAGTTTTAGAAGGGTGCCATCAGGATGGTGCATAGAGCTGATAGACTCAGACCCTGAGCTGCATAGCGACCCCGGGAAGAAATGGTATGATTTGTTATGATCCCATGAGCTATCCACTTTGCATCTCAGGACAGGAGTGGGGCTGTGCCTACGCTTTGGTTCCCATGAATGTTTTTGGGCACGAGGCGATGTGCCACAGGCATTGTCAGGTGAGCCATGAAATAGTCATCTGCACCTGTGACAAGGAAAGGAGTTTAAATGTTACTGCAGGAAGACCATTCATTTGTGTGCACTGTAACAGAGCCCATGTCAGTTCAGCCGTTTGTTCATATCCTTCGTATGATTACCAACTGATTGGATCAGGAGGAAACTCCAGCCAGGAGAGAAACTGGAGATATAAACAGTTTGTGACTGCCAATAACTGAGCAATAAAATGCTCCCGGGCCTAAAGAGGGTTTCTGTTCCTTCTCAACCGTACCTTTACTCTGGCAACGCCGACTCTCCCGGTCCTGTTCGCTGTAGGGGCAGTAGAACCACTCACTGCCCCATGCCCCATAGTTTTACGAGCTGTTAGGAGTTTTGTGTGGATCGGAAGGACCCAGTAACTCTGGGATCTTCCCTTGGCGATGGCTACTGGGGGCACTGTCCCTCTGAGGGTCAACGGGAACAATAGCAACAAAGAACCAGAATTTCTTCACTTGTGGGTTAACCATCCTGGGAAACAGTATAGTGAGGGGACTAGAGGCAGTTAATCAGGATCTATGCACAACAGACTAGATATGCAGTAGACTATCAATTGGCCCAACAAGGAGTTTGTACATTCCAACTTACTAATAGTAGGAGACAAATGCATCACCCATGATACAGATGAATCATACATTACCCACACCATCCAATGTATTAGGAACCAGTTGGATAATTTTCAGACAAGGTCCCAAGAATGGTGATGGCTGGCTAGGGTGGTGACTGGGAGGATCCTGGGGATCCTATCTACTGCATGGACTAGTAATTCTTGTTATAATCGTATGTAGTGTGTCAATAAGTTGCTTAAATACAGGCTGTCAGATTCTTATGAATAAGTTGGTAGTGCCTTCTTCAGCTCCATTTAGTTGGTTATCATGGAATGATAAAAGGAGGGAATGAGATGGTAAAGGGTTAATTTGTTCTGCTGAAATTTGATGTCCTGGGGGGTGGTTTTCTGTCTTGCAGGCAGGATGTGACACTCTAATCCTACTCTGTAAATGCTGCAGTTAAAGGAATAACCTAATCCCACACTGTTTTCAGAAACAGTCTAATCACAGGTGATACAGAACGGTCCAACAACTCGGAGGCCACACCGGGGACAGGTAGAACCTCAATACATAGTGACACTTGGTGTTTGCATACCGGGGATTCACGCACAGCTTGATGCAGCCACACACAAAGGTGGCCATCAGGGTGAGGGTGGCGTTGCGCGTGTTTTTTCCCCTGTTACCCAGATCTTTATACATGATGCTCCTTCGGACCTGGTCCATCTTTGATCTCCTCATGAAGTGGAAGATGGCCCGGGTGACTGCGGTGGCACAGGTTCTGGGAATAGGCCCAGTCTGTGTCACATATAACAATACTGACAGAACCTCACACCTGCTGAACGGGTTTTTACCCGTGATGGACAGTGACTGTTGCTCTCATCTGCCTAGTTTCTGCCTCACTTTGCTGATACACTCACTCCTCCCAACACTTGGCGCGTGCCCCAGCCTCTCAGAACCAAATACCCTGCACCTTCAGCTGGTTAGTCCTGATGGTGAAGGGGATGGAGCAGAGGTGGGGAACTTTTTCATGTTGGAAGGCTGCATTATGTTAGTTGTGATCTAATTTGACCGCGTCCAAGAAACTTCAATTATATATTCTTCAAAATTCACATTATTTTGTAAAAGTCTAACTACTATGTATGAACTAACTAAAAAAAAGACAAAGTTAATTCTAAAATTAACTAACCTTTTAATGACTTTGTTCTAACTGCTCTTTGTAGGAAAGCATTTGAATATTTGGTTGCAGCATGGAGGTCTGTAGGTTCAGCTGATCCTCGAGATGGGTATCCGTCATTTGTGATCTTAAGGGCATTTTGATTTTGGTTACGTAGGGGAATGTAGATTCGCAGCAATAAGTGGTTGAAAAGCAAGAAAGCATTTTTCGTGCATGTTGCCGAAGGCATGGGGATTCTATTGCATTTTTCCATATTTCAATCGGATCTTTCGTAGCGTTAAATAAAGACTTTAAAATGTCATCTTCTGTAGGTCCATCTGTAGGTCTTTAGGAGCCTTGGAGACATCACCCAGGTGAGGTTGAAATGCTAATTTGAGTGTGATGTCATGATTCTCAAAGTCGGAGAACCTTTCATTTGTATTCTCCAATTAATAAGTCTATAACAGCTGCGTATTCTTCAAATGATTTGCAAGAATCCTCCTGTTGATCACTGACGTTTGCTAACTGGGGAAAATGTTCATCTAAAATTTCCTTTTGAAGAAGAAGAGTTTTGAAAAAAGATAGCTTTTTTAGAAATGCTTGGATTTTTTTTGCTACATTTCATATATAGACCTAGTTTTACCTTGCAAAGAAATATTCAAGTCATTTTGCTTTGGCATGTTATCACACAGAAATGCAGCATTTCTACAGAAATCTTCTTTCATTAATTCGCATTGCTGACTCTTCTTCATAAAATTTAATTATCTGTTCTTGCAAAGATAAAATTTGTGCTAACACCTGTCCCTTCGATAGCCAACACACTTTAGAATGATAAGGTAAATCCACACTGAATACCTCGTCATCCAACTTTACCATGTCACGAAACTGACGATGCCGTGTTGCATTTGCACGAAGTTAGTTAACAATACTTATAACTTGTTGCAAAGTGTCACATAAGATAGTAGATTTAGCACTGAGACTTTGCTGATGTAAGGGACAACGAAAAGAAATGAGCCCATCTGGATTTGATAATACTTTCTATCTGTGCAATAAACCCTTCATGTTTTCCTGTCATGGAAGGTGCACTGTCTGTACATACACTCACTAACTTAATCAAATTCAGTTTAAATTCACGCCCAGCACCCCCGAACCAAATACCCAGCACCTTCAGGTGGTTGGTCCTGACGGTGAAGGAGATCAAGGATTGGTCGGCCCAGTTCCCGAAGAGCATGGCCTCGCTCTTGCCTCGGTTTACCTTGGCCCCTGAGGCCCATTCGAACTGGTCACAAATGCACATGAGTCTGTGCACAGACAGCGGGTCCGAGCAGAAAACGGTGATGTCATCCATGTACAGGGAGGCCTTAACCTGCAGGCCCCCACTGTCAGGAATAGTCACCCCTCTCAGACTCACATCCTTCCTGATGGGCTCGGCAAATGGCTCTATGCAGCACACAAACAAGGCAGGAGAGAGAGGGCAGCCCCTGCCTGACTCCAGATCTGACTGGGAAGCTATCTGATTCCCACCCATTGATTGAGACTGCACTGACAATGTCGGTGTAGCGCAGTCTGATCCAATTGCAGATTCCCTCCCCAAAGCCCATTTTGGTGAAAACATCTCTCATATATGTGTGTGATATCCTGTCAAAAGCTTTCTCCTGGTCCAGGCTGATCAGGCAGGTGTTCAACCCTCTGTCCTGCACGTAGGCGATCGTATCCCTGAGGAGTGCGAGACTCTCAGCAATTTTCCTGCCCGGTACAGCGCAGGTTTGGTCAGGGTGAATCACTGACCCCAGAGCAGACCTGACCTGGTTGGCGATAACCTTTGACAGAATTTTGTAATCCACATTCAATAGTGAGTTTGGTCTCCAATTTCTGAGTTCCTCCCTCTCCCCCTTCCGCTTGTAGATGAGGGTGACGATGCCTTTCCTCATGGATTCACTCATGGTACCTGCCAGAAGCATACTGACATACACCTCCAGCAGGTCCTGGCCAATCAAGTCCCACAGAGCAGAATAGAGCTCGACCAGTAAGCCATCGCTTCTGAGAGTTTTATTCTTTTTGAAGGACTTGAGGGCCTTGGTCAGCTCATCCAGAGATAGCGACTGGTCCAGCCTCTCTCGTGTTACGTCGTCTAGGACCTCCGTGATAGAGGACACTAACAAATGGGAGGTCACGCTGTCGGTTGGCTTTGAGTCATACAGACTGGCATAGAAGGATTTGCTGATCCTCATGACGTCAGCCTGAGATGACGTTACCGAGCCATCTTCTTCCTTCAGGCTGCTGAGCATGGAGCTCTCTTTGTGCACCTTCTGGAAGAAGAAACGTGAGCATGTCCTGTCCTGCTCCACGGAGCGGACTCTGGACCGGAAGATTATCTTGGAGGCCTCCGAGGCAATGAGCGAGGCTAGCTGGCCCTTCACCTCCTGGAGGTCCTCCCTGACATCAACCCCCATTGTCTGCAGCAGGAGCAGGTTCTGCATACTTTCCTGAAGTTGGGACAGTTTCCCCGCCTCTCTCTCGCTTCCTGAACACCTTTGAGGATGAAGAATCTCTTGATATTTCCTTTTACTGTTTCCCACCAGTCCACTGGGGAATCAAAGAGGGGCTTCACGGTTCTCCAACCTGCGTAGTTCCTCTTGAGCTCCTCAATGTTTCCCGGGGTCAACAGCTTAGTGTTCAGTTTCCACGTTCCCTTACTAGCCCGCTGCTTGTCCTGTAGGTGACAGTCGGCCAGCAGGAGGCAGTAGTCAGAGAAGAACACTGGCTTGACGTCGGTGGATCTGACCAAGAGCGTTCGGGACACAAACAGGTAATCTATCCTTGAGTGGATAGACCCATCTGTCCATGACCAGGTGTATCTACGCTGCGTTCCGTCTGCAGGGGTGATGAGGACGTCGAGCAGCTTGGCATCTTTTACCGTGTCCATCAGGGTTCTGGATGTGGCGTCCAGTTTACTGTCCCCCTCCCCCCGCCGGATCATCCATCTGCATCAATGATACATTTGAAGTCTCCAGCCAGAATGACTGGCCTGGACATAGCCAGCAACAGTGGAAGCTGTTGCAGGACGGCCAACCGTTCACTCTGACCCGCTGGGGCGTACACGTTGATTAGTCTCAAGAGAGCTTTTCTGTACATGACCTCAGTGATGAGGAGGCACCCGCCCACCACCTCCTTAACCTTGGAGATGGTGAAGTTGCCTCCTTGCAACAGGATACACAGGCCTGAGGAGTGTTATTGTTGCCTCCCGTCCAAACTGACGGCCCATGGGCCCACAAGCTCGACCATCTCCTGTAGCTGCTGAGGTGCAGTATCCCACATTCCTGCAGAATCAGAATGTCGGCTTTAACGTTGGCTAGGAAGACCAACATTGAAACACATCGCGTAGCAGATTTAATGCTATGCAAGTTCATACTGGCAATTTTTATCACCATTTTAACAGTTTGAGGTTACCTGTGTCTATTTGCCGCTGGTCCTGCCCCTCTGGGGAAGCTGTCTGCATCCCCATGGTGAACACGAACTGCTGGACCTTTGCGGGGCTGAGGTAGCTGTTCCAGCTCCTCACTGGGGCTATTTTCCCGCTCCGGTGTCATCGGGCTGGGACCAGGGTTTGCACAGTCCGGTTCTGTATCTGACAGCGGGGCTGTCAGAGGGTCGCTGCTCCCAGTGACCTGGAGCTGTGGGGCAGTGGATTACTCCTGGCTTTCACCTTTTGGGGGGTGGTCTTTACCAGTTGCCTCTGGAGGTTCGTCCTTTCTTGTTTGGCAGTTGCTGCCCTCCTTTCGCCCCGCAGTGCTCTGTCTCTTTTGGTGATGACCCTCCTTGTGCCTGTCCTCACCTGCCGAAGAGCTGTCTGTGTCTTCCCCGTGCAGCTGCCGTTTCCCCTTTAGGAGGTTTTGGCAGCCTGGCGGGTTTTCTTCCTCCTGTTTTTTTACAGGAATCCATTCCTCTGCCTCCTTCATTCCCTTCTATTCCATTGCGTCCACCTGTCCTGTCGGAGCTTTGCTCGGCCGCTATCCCTCTCCAGTAGCTGACATCTGCTCCTGTCCAGCCTGTCCTTCCTTTTGCTTGCCCCCAGACACCATTCCGTTGCTGGTTTGTGGTGCCTTGCTGTCCTTTTGCGGCCCACCCCCGGCCATCTGCGCGTAGGTGGCGGCCCCTCGTCCTGGGCAGGCCTTGTATACGTGGCCCACCTCTCCACACAGATTGCAGTTCTTGGCCTCTTTGTATTCCTTGGTCGGGTGGCCCTCCCGCTTACAGTTCCAACAGATCGTGCCCTTACAATTGGCCGCCATGTGGCCTGACCTCCCGCAGGTTCGGCACACCTTCGGCTGCCCTGCGTACGTCGGGTACCCTCTGCTCCCTCCGATAGCAAAGCTGGAGGGTGGGTGGAGGATGACATCGATCCTCAGGGTTACCCTGACCTGCTGTTTGCTAGTCCTGATCCCGAAAGGGTCAACCACATAGGTGCTTTCTCCCTCGACCCGCACGTACCTTCCCAGAAAGGTCGGGACATCAGCCACTGGAACATAGGGGTTGTACATGTGGATCGTAACAACCTGACTCCTCTGTGCAGGAAGCACACAGCGGGACCGCCGACAAGACGGAGAACAGAGGCTCCCCTTCCTTTTCTTTGAAGACCTTGAGGAGCTGCTCGCATAGCTTCACACTCCTGAAGGTGACATCAAAGTAGCCTGCCCCAGGGAAATCCTGCAGGCAGTACACATCCTTTTTTGTTATTTTAAAAATGTACTTTATTCACAAAATTATTTGGATCCCTATACAATTGGTTATGCCATTCATGTGCACAGGCAATACACACTTTTTTATTTCAAAATATACTTTATTCATAGAAATAAATCTTTGGTACCTGTACAATTTGTCATGTCGTTTATAGATACATTGCATGACTTAACATTACAGAGAACAGATTGAATTAATCAAATTTACAGTTGTTGCATTTACAGTTCCCTTTATTAACCATCCAGTCTCTTATTATTTAGCTGTGGCTTCAGCGGAACCCACCTAGTGAGTGGGTGCCCTGTTATACGATAGCAAAGGAACCTTCTTTAACCCCCAGTTTATGGGGTTACCATTGTCCATTTGACTGTCCTGTCTCTTGCTTATCTTCGAGTAAAAAATGAGGTCTGCAGATGCTGGAGATCACAGCTGCAAATGTGTTGCTGGTCAAAGCACAGCAGGTTAGGCAGCATCTCAGGAATAGAGAATTCGACGTTTCGAGCATAAGCCCTTCATCAGGAATAAGAGAGAGAGAGCCAAGCCGGCTGAGATAAAAGGTAGGGAGGAGGGACTAGGGGGAGGGGCGATGGAGGTGGGATAGGTGGAAGGAGGTCAAGGTGAGGGTGATAGGCCGGAGTGGGGTGGGGGCGGAGAGGTCAGGAAGAGGATTGCAGGTTAGGAGGGCGGTGCTGAGTTGAGGGAACCGACTGAGACAAGGTGGGGGGAGGGGAAATGAGGAAGCTGGAGAAATCTGAATTCATACCTTGTGGTTGGAGGGTTCCCAGGCGGAAGATGAGGCGCTCCTCCTCCAGCCGTCGTGTAGTGCCTAACCCTAACCCTATCGCCCTCCACCGCATCTCCTCCACTTCCCGCTCCTCCGCCCTTGAGCCCCGCTCCTCCGCCCTCCACCGCATCTCCTCCACTTCCCGCTCCTCCGCCCTTGAGCCCCGCTCCTCCAACCGCCACCAAGACAGAACCCCACTGGTTCTCACCTACCACCCCACCAACCTGCGCATACAACGTATTATCCGCCGCCATTTCCGCCACCTCCAAACGGACCCCACCACCAAGGATATATTTCCCTCCCCTCCCCTATCAGCGTTCCGCAAGGACCACTCCCTTCGTGACTCCCTTGTCAGATCCACACCCCCCACCAACCCAACCTCCACCCCCGGCACCTTCCCCTGCAACCGCAGGAAATGTAAAACTTGCGCCCACACCTCCACACTCACTTCCCTCCAAGGCCCCAAGGGATCCTTCCATATCCGCCACAAGTTCACCTGTACCTCCACACACATCATCTATTGCATCCGCTGCACCCGATGTGGCCTCCTCTATATTGGTGAGACAGGCCGCTTACTTGCGGAACGCTTCAGAGAACACCTCTGGGCCGCCCGAACCAACCAACCCAATCACCCCGTGGCTCAACACTTTAACTCCCCCTCCCACTCCACCGAGGACATGCAGGTCCTTGGACTCCTCCACCGGCAGAACACAACTACACGACGGCTGGAGGAGGAGCGCCTCATCTTCCGCCTGGGAACCCTCCAACCACAAGGTATGAATTCAGATTTCTCCAGCTTCCTCATTTCCCCTCCCCCCACCTTGTCTCAGTCGGTTCCCTCAACTCAGCACCGCCCTCCTAACCTGCAATCCTCTTCCTGACCTCTCCGCCCCCACCCCACTCCGGCCTATCACCCTCACCTTGACCTCCTTCCACCTATCCCACCTCCATCGCCCCTCCCCCTAGTCCCTCCTCCCTACCTTTTATCTCAGCCGGCTTGGCTCTCTCTCTCTTATTCCTGATGAAGGGCTTATGCTCGAAACGTCGAATTCTCTATTCCTGAGATGCTGCCTAACCTGCTGTGCTTTGACCAGCAACACATTTGCAGCTGTCTCTTGCTTATCCCATGATAAGCAAGAACTGCTGGACCTTCGCTGGGCTGAGGCAGTACACACTTTTGTTTAATTTCAAAAATATACCTTATTCAAAAATACTTTAATGGTCTGTACAGTTGGACATGCCATACATGTGTAAACATTCCATTTGTTTGCTTGCCAAAACAGAGTAATCATTCCTATTTACAGGTCTGTACGATTACATTTTTAGCTGAGGCGTCAGCAGAGCCCAAATGACTGCGTCGGCTCTTTGTTCTTCTTAGGCAGGCAGATGTTACACCGCGCCTTGGCGGCAGCTGCCCCAGGTGTCAGCGCGTCACTCAACACGTAGTCCTGGACCTTGTAATGTGCCAGTCTGCAACACTCAGTCGGAGTCAACTAATTCAGCTGGAAGATCAGCAGGTTTTGGACCACCCAGAGAGCATCCTTGACCTAGTTCATGATCCTCCAGGCACAGTTGATATGCGTCTCGGTGTGCGTCCCAGGGAACAGGCCGTAGAGCATGGAGTCCAGCGTCACGGCGCTGCTCGGGACGAACCACGACAAACACCACTGCATTACTCTCCAGACTTCTTCTGCATTGACACATTCCAGAAGGAGGTGTGTGACAGTCCCATCCCCACTGCAGCCGCTTCGAGGGCAGTGTGCGGTGCGGTCCAGGCGTGCATAAAGGATCTCACAGACAGAGCCCTTCTCAACATCAGCCAAGCCATGTCTTGGTGCTTGTTGGAAAGTTCTGGCGATGAGGCATTCTGCCAAATGACTTTGACAGTCTGCTCAGGGAACCGCTCAATAGGATCTGCCCTCTCCTTTTCCCGAAGGGTCTCAAAGACATTACGTGCTGACCACTTCCTGATGGACTTGTGGTCAAAGGTGTTTTTCTTCATAAATTTCTCCATGAAGAACAGGTGATACGGAACGGTCCAACTACTCGGAGCGTTCCACAGCAGCGAGGCCAGACCCGTCCTTCGCAACACCGGGGACAGGTAGAATCTCAGTACGGAGTGACACTTGGTGTTTGCGTACCGGAGATCCATGCACAGCTTGATCCAGCCACTCACCTTGATGCAGCCATCAAAGTGAGGGTGGCATTGGGTGTGTTTTTTCCCCCCGTTGCCCAGATCTTTGTACACCGAGTCCCTTCGGACCCGGTCCATCTTTGATCTCCATATAAATTAGAAGATGGCCCGGGTGACTGCAGCGGCACAGGTTCTGGAAATAGGCCAGACCTGTGGCACGTATAACAGCAATGACAGTGCCTCACACCTGATGATCAGGTTATTTCCCACGATAGAGTGACCGTAGCTTCCATCTGCCCAGTTTCTGCCTCACTTTGCTGATACGCTCCTCCCAAGACTTGGCACACGCCCCAACCCACCCCCAACCAAATACCCAGCACCTTCAGGTGGTTGGTCCTGACGGTGAAGGAGATCGAGGATTGGTTGGCCCAGTTCCCGAAGAACATGGCCTCGCTCTTGCCTCGGTTTACCTTGGCCCCCAAGATCTTTTCAAACTGGTCACATATGCACATGAGTCTGTGCACGGACAGCAGATCCGTGTAGAAAACGGCGACATCATCCATGTACAGGGAGGCCTTAACCTGCAGGCCCCCACTGCCAGGACTAGTCACCCCTCTCAGACTGGCATCCTTCCTGATGGGTTCGGCAAATGGCTCTATGCAGCACACAAACAAGGCAGGAGAGAGAGGGCAGCCCTGCCTGACTCCAGATCTGACTGGGAAGCTATCTGATTCCCACCCATTGAATGAGGCTGCACTGACAGTGTCGGTGTAGAGCAGTCTGATTGTTCCCCAAAGCCCGTTTTGGAGAAAACATCTCTCATATACGTGTGTGATATCCTGTCAAAAGCTTTCTCCTGGTCCAGGCTGATCAGGAAGGTGTCCAACCCTCTTTCCTGCACGTAGGCAATCGTATCCTTGAGTGCGAGACTCTCAGCAATTTTCCTGCCCAGCACAGCACAGGTTTGGTCAGGGTGAATCACTGACCCCAGAGCAGACCTGACCTGGTTGGCGATAACCTTTGACAGAATTTTGTAATCCCCATTCAATAGTGAGATTGGTCTCCAATTTTTGAGTTCCTCCCTCTCCCCCTTCCGCTTGTAGATGAGGGTGATGATGCCTTTCCTCATGGATTCACTCATTGTACCTGCCCGAAGCATACTGACATACACCTCCAGCTATCTCTGGACGAGCTGAGGCAGTACACACTTTTTTTTTATATTTCAAAAATATACTTTATTCATAAAATACTTTGATGATCTATACAAGTGAACATGTTATACAATTGTAAGCATTCCATTTGTTTGCATACCGAAACAGAGTAATCGTTCCTATTTACAGGTCTGTACAATTACATTTTTTTTAGTTGAGGCATCAGCAGAGCCCAAATGACTGCGTGGGCCCCCTGTTCTTCTTAGGTAGGCAGATGTTACACAGTGGTCTTTCCCCACTGCGCTTTGGCAGCAGCTGCCCCGAGCGTCAGCGCGTCCCTCAACACGTAGTCCTGGACCTTGGAATGTGCCAGTCTGCAACACTTAGTCAGGGTCAACTCCTTCAGCTGGAAGATCAACAGGTTTCGGACCGCCCAGAGAACGTCCTTGACTGAGTTCATGATCCTCCAGGCACAATTGATGTTCGTCTTGTGCGCGTCCCAGGGAACAGACCGTAGAGCATGGAGTCCAGCGTCACGGCGCTGCTCGTGACGAACCACGACAAACACCACTGCATTCCTCTCCCGACTTCTTCTGCATAGGCACATTCCAGAAGGAGGTGTGTGACAGTCTCATCCCCACCGCAGCCGCTTCGAGGGCAATGTGCGGTGCGGCTGAGAGTCCAGGCGTGCATAAAGGATCTCTCTCACAGACAGAGCCCTTCTCACCACCAGCCAAGCCATGTCTTGGTGCTTGTTGGAAAGTTCTGGCGGTGAGGCATTCTGCCAAATGACTTTGACAGTCTGCTCAGGGAACCGCTCGGTAGGATCCGCCCTCTCCTTTTTCCGAAGGGTCTCAAGGACACTACATGCTGACCACTTCCTGATGGACTTGTGGTCAAAGGTGTTTTTCTTCATAAATTTCTCCACGAAGGACAGGTGGTACGGAACGGTCCAACTACTCGGAGCGAGGCCAGGCCCGTCCTTTGCAACACCGGGGACAGGTCGAACCTCAGTACGTAGTGACACTTGGTGTTTGCGTACCGGAGATCCACGCACAGCTTGATGCAGCCACACACCTTGATGCAGCCATCAAGATGGGGGTGGCATTGGGTGTGTTTTTTCCCCCGATGCCCAGATCTTTACACATCGAGTCCCTTTGGACCCGGTCCATCTTTGATCTCCATATAAATTGGAAGATGGCCCGGGTGACTGCAGCGGCACAGGTTCTGGGAATAGGCCAGACCTGTGGCACGTATAACAGCATTAACAGTGCCTCACACCTGATGACCAGGTTTTTGCCCGTGATGGAAAGCGACCTTAGCTTCCATCTGCCCAGTTCTGCCTCACTTTGCTGATACGCTCCTCCCAAGACTTGGCGCACGCCCAATCCACCCCAAACCAAATACACCTTCAGGTGGTTGGTCCTGATGGTGAAGGAGATCGAGTATTGGTTGGCCCAGTTCCCAAAGAGCATGGCCTCGCTCTTGTCTCAGTTTACCTTTGCCCCCAAGGCCCTCACACCCACTGCAGAAAACCCACAGCACTCTAGCATAATCATCTTCACAAACACTGTCCGATCAACAGGTATATGATCCTCCACCTTTTTCACAGTCACCCTGATTGTGTTGCGAATGCCCTGGCCAGGGCTGCAGGCAGCTGGTGAGACCACAGCTCTGAGGTTGGCTGGTCCCTGAATTGGCGTTAGGCCAAAGCCAGCATGAAGATCCACTAAAAGCAGGTCAGCACAACCAAATGATCTTCCAACATCCAATCACGATCCAGCGATTATCTCTACTAGCTCTGATGACTCGCAACTCGACACTCATCCTGATAAGAACAAACATTTGATCTTAGCCAAAAGGCCGAGAAGTTACCTGGAGCTGTGGGTACCTCCTGGTTCTCCCTGGGTGTGTGCTGGGCTTTACCAGTTCCCTCAGAGGGTCCGTCGCTTCCTGGTTGGGAGGGTGTTACCCTCCTTTCTCCACGCGGCGCTGGTGATGGTCCTCATTGCACCCGTCTTCACCGTCTGAAGAGCTGCCTGTATCCTCCTTGTGCAGCTGCTGTTTCCCCCTTTGTTGGGAGGTTTTGGGGACCTGGTGGGTTTCCTTTTCCTGTTTTTCACGGGTATCTACTCTTCTGCCTCCATGGTTCTCTCCTCCTCCATTGTCTCCATCTGTCCAGCTGGAGCTTGGGTCAGCTGCTGTACCTCTCTGCTGGCTGCCATCTGCTCCGCCTCAGCCTGTCCTTCCTTCTGGGTGCCCCCAGACTCCGTTTCCCTGCTGTCTGGTTGGACCTGCTGGTCACATTGCCACCTCTGGCCATCTATGTTTAGGTGGCAGCCTCTCATCTGGAGCCTCTCCACACAGTTCTTAACCTCCTTACATTCCTTGGTCAGATGACCCTCCTGCTTTACATTTCCTGCAGATGGTCACCTCACAACCCACTGCCATGTGTTCTGACTTCCTGCAGGTTTAGCACACTTTAAGCTGCCCTGCGTGTGTCAGGTAGCCCCTGCTCCCTCCAATTGTGAAGCTGGAGTCTGGGTGGGGCATGTTCCCTCTGGGGTCCACCCTCAGGGTTACCTTGACCTGCCGCTTGCTGGTCCAGATTCCGAATGGCTTCACTACATCAGTGCTGTCTCCTTCCACCTGGGCGTACCTTCCCAGGAAGGTCAGGGCATCCGCTGCTGAGACGTGGGGGTTGTACATGTGGATTGTAACAATCTGACTCCTCTGTGCAGGAAGCACACACAGTGGGACCGCAGACAGGATGGAGAACAGAGACTCCCCTTCCTTCTCCTTGATCACCTTCAGGAGCTGCTCACACTGCTTCGCACTCCTGAAGGTCACGTCGAAATACCCAGTGCTGGGGAAATCCTGCAGGCAGTACATGTCCACCGCTTGGAATCCGCCGCACTCCAACAGAATCTTCTTCACTAACACAGTCTGATCAACTGGCGTACACTCCTTCACCTTCTTCAGTTACCCTGCTCAAACTCCACCAGTGATGAGCAGTAACTGGAGACTAGCGTGGAGTCCTTGCACCATTCTGTGTTGATGTAGACACAGACTCCCACCCCGACCCTTACTGCACAGAGCTGCATTTCTGTCAGTGTGAAACAAGGCGAGCCGGTCTAGCTGGATGGCGGTGTCTGGAACTCTGTCACTGAGCTCTGTTTCCATGAAACAAGGATGCGGCAGTCTCTGAGCTCACAGAGAAACCTGCCTCACATGGAGGCAGTCCAACCTGTTGTCCAGGGAGCAGACACTGGGGAGCAGAATGGGTGGGAGAGCGGCCGGCTAGGATTTGCTTTTAGCCTAGCACAAATTCCTGCCTGCCTTACCCCGATTCCCCTTCCTTGCACACCGCTTCCAATGTTTCAACATCCGGCATCAGGCGAGGCTGAGGACTGAAGGCCTGGTCTCCGCAGTGAACCACGATCATGTAAACCCTTCAATAGCTCTCCATTCAGGTTTGTTTTTGGCTGGATCCTGGACTGTAGCAGTTTACAGACTGTAACAGTGTCTGCAAACACCAGGTTTCCTGTTCCTGTGCCTTTAGAAAACTGAACTTTAAATAGCCCAAGGTCAGGAGAGGCCGCTGCAAACTGCTGCTGTGCTACCATTATGTTCTACTAAGTGGGAAAGCTGTTTTCTATCAATCTGTGTCCTCAACCTATGATCTCTGTAGATCACTGTCTCTCTGTTCCAAAGAAAACAGCCTGAGCTTATCCAGCCTCCTTTATAGCTGAAGTGCCCCTTCCCAGGGAACATCCTGGTGGATGTCCTATGTACTCCTTCCAGTCAATCACTTTCTTCCTATAGTGTGGTGACCAGAACTGCACACAGTACTCCAGCTGTGGCCTAACTAGTCCTGGGCAGCTCCAACAGAACCTCCCTGGACTTTATACCCACTACCATGGTTGATAAACGCAAGTGACTTCTATGCCTTCTCAACTATGAAAATGAGTACGTTGGATCAGTTGCACTCAGGCCTGGTCTTGTGGGTTTGTGTCTGAGTCTGTGTCTGCATTTTCTTTCCTGATTTTGCTGAGGGAGTGTTTTGCATGCTTTTTGGCATTAACCTTGTGAGCTATTTCCTGAACATGGAGGCGTATTGTATCATGGAGGGATTCTCCCTGAGTCCCAGAAACTTGTGGGATGCTCAACTCAGCCCACTTTAGTTATTTACAGAACGTAGAACGTTACAGCGCAGTTCAGGCCCTTCAGCCCTTGATGGTTCCACAGGTTGGTGCAACAATCTGAAGCCCATCTAAGCTACACTATTCCATTTCATCCACATGTTTATCCAAATACTGTTTAAATCCCCTTAAAGTTTGTGAGACTACTACTGTTGCAGGCAGGCCGTTCCACGCCCCTACTACTCAAAGAGCAAAGAAAATTCACAGCCCAGGAACAGGCCCTTCAGCCCTCCAAGGTAATCCAAATATACTATCTGAACCTGTTGGTCAATTCCTAAGCATCTGTATCCCTCTGCTCCCCACCTACTCAGGCATCTGTCCAGACGCATCTTAAATGAATCTACCGTGCCTGCCTCTACCACGTCTGCTGGCACCATGTTCCAAACGCCTACCACCCTCTGTGTGAGGTACTTACTGTGTGTATTTCCCTTAAATTTTCCACCTCTCACCTTGAAAGTGTGATTGAATTTTTCACCCTGGGAAAAAGCTTATCTCTAACCTCAATCAGGTCCCCCCTCAATCTCCTTTTTTCTAGTGAAAACAAACCTAACCTACTCAACCTCTCCTCATAGCTAGCACCTTCCATACCAGGCAACATCCTCGTAAACCTTCTCTGCAGCCTCTCCAAAGCGTCCACATCCTTTTGGTAATGTGGTGACCACAACTGTACACAGTATTCAAAATACGGCCGAACCAATGTCTTGTACAATCTTAACATGACCTGCCGGCTCTTATACTCAATATCCCATCCAATGAAGGCAAGCATACCATATGCCTTCTTGATCACTCTACCCACCTGTGCAGCAACCTTCAGGGTACAATGGACCTGCACTCCCAGACCTCTCTGCTCATCAACTTTTCCCAAGGCTCTTCTATTCATTGTATAATTCACTCTAGAATTAGACTTTCCTAAATACATCACCTCACATTTGTCTGGATTGAACTCCATCTGCCACTTCTCCACCCAACTCTCCAGTCCATCTATATCCTCCTGTATTCTCTTGACAGTCCCTTATGCTTTCTGCTACTCCACCAATCTTTGTGTCATCTGCAAACTTGCTGATCATACCAACAGTGCCCTCTTCCAGATCATTTATGTATATCACAAACAACAATGGCCCCAACACTGACCCCTGTGGAGCGCCACTGGTCATCTTTCTCCATTTCGAGAAACTCCCTTCAACTACTACTCTCTGTCTCCTGTTGCTCAACCAGTTCTTCATCCACCTCGCTAGAACACCCTGCACACCATGTGACTTCACTTTCTCCAATCGTCTACCAGTGGGAACATTATCAAACGCCTTACTAAAGTCCATGTATATGACATCTACAGCCCTTCCTTCATCTATCAACTTGGTCACTTCCTTGAAGAACTCTATACGTTGGTAAGGCACGATCTCTCCCACACAAACCATGTTGCCTATCACTGATAAGCCCATTCTTTTCTAAATATAAGTAGATCCTATCCCTCAGTACCTTCTCCAACTTCCCCACCACTGATGTCAGGCTCACTGGTCTGTAGTTACCCGGAATGTACAGGGGGAACAACATGAGCAATCCTCCAGTCCTCACCTGTGTTTAAGGATGCCACAGAGATATCTGTCAGGGCCCCAGCTATTTCCTCTCTTGCCTACCTCAGTCACCTGGAATAGATCCCACCATGTACTGGGAATTTTTCCACCTTAATAACCTCTAGCCTACCCAACACATCTTCCCTACTCATGTCAACGTGATCCGCAACATGAATAGTGATGCAAAGTAATCATTCAGAATCTCACCCATTCTCTCAGGTTCGACACACAGCTTTCCTTCATTATCCTTTAGTGGACCAATCCTTTCTCTAGTTACCCACTTGCTTCTTATATAAAAATAAAATGCTTTGGGATTCTTCTTAATTCTGCTCTCTAAAGCTATTTCATGACCTCTTTTAGCCTGCTTGTTTCATTGTTTAAGACTTGTTCTACTCTTCCGATATTCTTCCAGGGTCCGTTCTGTTCTTAACTGCCTAGACCTTATGTACGCTTCCCTTTTCCTCTTGGCTAGTCGTACAATTTCTCCTGTCATCCACGGTTCACGAATCTTGCCCTTTCCTATCCCTTGCCTTCAACGGGACATGCCTATCCTGCACGATCTTTAACCTATCTTTGAAAGCCTCCCATATATCAAATGTCCCTTCAAATAGTTGTGTCCAATCCACATTTCCCAGCTCCTGCCTGATTTTGATATAATTGGTCAGTTTAGTATTCTTCCCTTCCCTTGTCTTCTCTCCTTTATCTATGAGTATTCTAAAACTTACAGAATTGTGGTCACTGTTCCCAAAGAAACCCCCACCACAACTTCTACCACCTGTCCTGGCTCGATCCCCAGTACCAGGTCCAATATGGCCCCTTCCCTAGTCGGACTATTGACATACTGCCCTAGAAAACTATTCTGGATGCTTCTTACAAATTATACCCCATCCAGACCTCTGACGTTAAGTGCATCCCATGGCCACTACCCTATTGTCTCTACATCTTTCCATAATCTGTTTACCTATTTGTTCTTGGACACAGAGATCCCTCTGCTCACATACACTGCCAAGAATCTTACTGTTAGCCTATTAACTGTTTATTTCTGTTGCTCCTTCCAGGATGAATCATCTCACACTTTCCTGCATTAAACTCCATTTGCCACCTCTCAGCCCAGCACTGCAGCTGATCTACTTCCCTCTGTAACCTGCAATATCCTTTGGCACTATCCACAACTCCACCAATCTTAATGTCATTCACAAATTTACTGACCCATCCTTCTGCGCCCTTAAATAGATCACTTATAAAAATGACAAACAGCAGGGGGCCCAAAACAGATCCATGCAGTACACCACTAGCAACTGAACTCCAGGATGAACATTTCCTAGTGAAGTTGTTGGAACTGTTACGGAGAAGAGGTCATAGAGATGTACAGCAGGTCGTGGGAATGTCACTGGCAGGGACGTTCCCCCAGTGGATCCGTGCTAGCTGAGTAGTTGGGGGGGGAGGGGGGGGTGGGGGCAGAGGTGTGAACAGCACAGTCATAGAACATAGAACATAGAAGGATACAGCGCAGTACAGGCCCTTCGGCCCTCGATGTTGCGCCGACCGAATCCTACCTAACCTATACTAGCCCAATAACTTCCAAATGCCTATCCAATGCCCACTTAAATGACCATAAAGAAGGAGAGTTCACCACTGATACGGGCAGGGCATTCCATGAACTCACAACCCGCTGTGTGAAGAATCTACCCCTAACATCTGTCCTATACCTACCACCCCTTAATTTAAAGCTATGTCCCCTAGTAACACCTGACTCCATTAGCGGTAAAAGGTTCTTAGTATCTACCCTATCTAAACCCCTAATCATCTTATACACTTCTATCAGATCTCCCCTAAACCTTCTCTTCTCCAATGAGAACAGCCCCAAGTGCCTCAGCCTTTCCTCATAAGATTTTCCTACCATTCCAGTCAACATCCTGGTAAACCTCCTCTGCACTCGTTCTAAAGCTTCCACATCCTTCCTATAGTATGGCGACCAAAACTGCACACAATACTCCAGATGAGGCCTCACCAGAGTCTTATACAACTGCAACATGACCTCAGGACTCCGGAACTCAATTCCTCTGCCAATAAAGCCCAGTACACCATATGCCTTCCTCACAGCACTATTTACCTGGGTGGCAACTTTCAGAGATCTGTGTACATGGACACCAAGATCCCTCTGCTCATCCACACTACCAAGTAGCCTACCATTAGCCCAGTAATCCATCATCTTGTTATTCCTACCAAAGTGAACGACTTCGCACTTAGCTACATTGAATTCCATTTGCCACATTTCCGCCCAGCTCTGCAACTTATCTATATCCCGCTGTAACCTACCACTTCCTTCCTCACTATCCACAACTCCACTGACTTTTGTGTCATCCGCAAACTTGCTTACCCAGCTTTCAAGTCCTTCCTCTAGATCATTTATAAAGATAACAAAAAGCAATGGTCCCAAAACAGATCCTTGTGGTACACCGCTAGTAACTGCGCTCCAAGATGAACATAATCCATCAACTACTACCCTCTGTCTCCTTCCAGCCAGCCAATTCCTAATCCAAACCTCTAATGTATCCTCAATGCCATACCTCCGAAGTTTTAGCATTAGCCTACCATGGGGAACCTTATCGAACGCCTTACTAAAATCCATATACACAACATCTACTGCTTTACTCTCATCCACTTCCTTAGTCACCTTCTCAAAGAACTCAATAAGGTTTGTGAGGCACGACCTGCCCTTCACAAAACCATGCTGGCTATCCCTGATCACGTTATTCCTACCCAGATGTTCATAAATCTTATCCCTTACCATTCTCTCTAAGACTTTGCCCACCACTGAAGTCAGACTCACTGGCCTATAGTTACTAGGGCTATCCCTACTCCCTTTCTTGAACAATGGGACCACATTCGCTATCCTCCAGTCCTCTGGTACTATTCCCGTTGACAATGACGACATAAAAATCCAGGCCAATGGCTCTGCTATCTCCTCCCTAGCTTCCCATAGGATCCTGGGGTAAATGCCATCAGGCCCAGGAGACTTATCTATATTCATCCTTTCCAATATTCCCAAAACCTCTTCCCTGCATATTTCCAAGGCATCCATTCTAATTATTTGTGATTCCATATTCACATCAGCAACAGTGTCCTGTTCCTGAGTGAATACTGATGAAAAGTACTGATTTAATGTCTCTCCAATCTCCTCCGCCTCCACACACAACTTCCCACTACTATCCTTGACTGGACCGATACCTACCCTAGTCATCCTTTTATTCTTGACATACCTATAGAAAGCCTTTGGGTTTTCCCTAATCCTACCAGCTAAAGACTTTTCATGTCCCCTTCTCGCTTCTCTTAGCTCCCTCTTTAGCTCCTTCCTGGCTACCTTATAACTCTCAATCGCCCCTACTGAACCTTCACGCCTCATCTTTACATATGCCGCCTTCTTCCCTTTCACAAGGGACTCCAATTCCTTACTAAACCACGGCTGCCTCACAAGGCCCTTTACACCATGCCTGACTGGTACATACCTATCGAGGACACGCAGTGGCTGCTCCTTGAACAATCCCCACATCTCATTAGTGTTCTTCTCTTGAAGCCTGTTTTTCCAATCCACACATCCTAAGTCATGCCTCACTGCATCATAATTTCCCTGCCCCCAGCTATAGCTCTTGCCCTGCGGCGCACGATTATCCCTCTCCATCACTAAAGTAAAAGTCACCGAGTTGTGGTCACTGTCCCCGAAGTGCTCACCTACCTCCAAGTCTAACACCTGGCCTGGTTCATTACCTAGAACCAAATCCAATATAGCCTCCCCTCTTGTTGGCCTGTCGACATATTGTGTCAGGAAACCATCCTGCACACATTGTACAAACACCGACCCATCTAATGAACTCGAGCTATAGCTCTCCCAGTCAATATCTGGGAAGTTAAAGTCCCCCATAACAACCACCCTGCTACCTTCACTCTTTTCCTGAATCATCCTCGCAATATTATCCTCTACTTCTCTAGGACTATTAGGAGGCCTGTAGAAAACACCTAACAGGGTGACCTCACCTTTCCTATTTCTAACCTCAGCCCAAACTACCTCAGATGGCAAGTCCTCTTCCATCGTCCATTCCACTGCTGTGATACTGTCTTTGACAAGTAATGCCACGCCTCCCCCTTTTTTACCCCCATGTCTGATCCTACTAAAACATTTGAACCCTGGAACGTGCAACAGCCATTCTTGTCCCTGTTCTACCCACGTCTCTGTAATGGCCACAACATCGAAGTCCCAGGTACCAACCCACGCTGCAAGTTCACCTACCTTATTCCTTATACTTCTGGCATTGAAGTATACACACTTCAATCCACCTTTCTGGTTACAGGCACCCTCCTTAGAGATCGCTGCATTATTCCTAACCTCCCTACACTCAAGGTCCTGTACCCTAAAGCTACAGTCCTGGTTCCCATGCCCCCGCGGAGTTAGTTTAAACCCTCCCAAAGAGCACTAGCAAACCTCCCCCCAAGGATACTGGTGCCCCTCAGGTTCAGGTGTAGCCCATCCTTTTTATAGAGGTCCCACCTTCCCCAGAAAGGACCCCAGTTGTCCAGAAACCGGAATCCCTCCCTCCTGCACCATCCCTGTAGCCACGCATTTAACTGCTCTCTCTCCCTATTCCTCGATGGAATAGTCGGATGGCCATGGTTAGTGCCACAATCCCA
This sequence comes from Hemiscyllium ocellatum, assembly GCF_020745735.1. NCBI lineage: Eukaryota > Metazoa > Chordata > Chondrichthyes > Orectolobiformes > Hemiscylliidae > Hemiscyllium > Hemiscyllium ocellatum. The sequence goes on along the minus strand of NC_083401.1, from coordinate 49,387 downwards.
GCAATGATAATAATGAATGCTATCAGTCCCTGTAGTAGGGCTGTACTCCATGAGCCCAGCCAAGAGGCTGCCTGGTTCCATAGGTCCCTGTGGGAGCTCTGATCATACAGGACAGAAGCTGCCTGCTGGATATATTGGGCCAGGTGTGTGATGTTTTCACTGGGGTCAGGAATGTAAGTGCAGCAGTCAGTACCAATGAGGGCGTATGTACCCCCTTTCGCAGCGAGCAGGTAGTCCAGGGCCATCCTGTTCTGCAGAGCCACAGTACGGATGGCAACAGCCTCGCCATTCAGTTGGGCGAGTGCGTCTGTTGTGGAGTTCGCCATCTCCTCTAGTGTGGCGGTGAGTTTGTGGGCTTCTGTGTGCAACCACAGGGTTGTATAGGGGGTGTCATCGGGTCGAGGGCAGCGAGGGCTCGTCTGCTGTGGGTCATGGGCTTTGGGAATGGAAGGGACTGGGTCGGAATGGATGAATGGGCACTGATTGGGGTGTGAGCAGCACGGTTCTGGCCTGGTCATGCTTTACATTAATGCTGCTGAGGGCTTGTACATAATTCAGCAAGGCCTCTTTGTGTTAGGGGATGGGCAGTGTCCATGGAGAGCTTTGGGGACCTGGTAGTGGTGGGCGTACATCTCTCCATGAGCCCCTCAAAAGGGGTGAGTCCAGTCGTGGGATTTGCTTGACCATGTATAGTGTAAAGAGTTAGCAGCAAGGCGTTTGGCCAGGTCAGTCCTGGGTCTTGGGGGATCTTGGTCAGTGTGGTTTTAAGGGTGCCATTCATCTGCTTGACCATGCCTGATGTCTGGGGTTGGTAGGGGATGTAGTGTCTCCACAGTAACCCCAGTGCCTCGTTAATGCCAGTCGTGAGCCGGTCAGTGAAGTGAGTCCTCTGTCTGTCTGTGTTACCGGGGACCCTGAATTTGGGGATGACATACCTTAGGGGGCATTTTCCCCCTGCCTGTGCGCTACCCTTTTCTTGTTCTCTCGAAATAGATGGAAGCATTCCCCACATGTCGATGATGACAAAGATGTATTTGCAATCTTGTTGGAGCATGTGAACAAAGTCCATCTGCAAGTGGCTGAAAGGCCCCTCAGGAGCTGGTAAGTGGTTATATCTGACAACAGGCTTTCCTGTGTTGTTCTGCAGGGCTTGGGCAGCTGCAGCAATTCCTGATGTGTACCAGGATTGTGTGACTGCGTGTTGTAGTGATCTCTCTGCTGAAGTGATGAACCCTCTCTGTTTCCAGAGTGTGCCAAAGTTGTGAACAACTCCGAAGTCGGTGTGAATGTTAGCTGTGTGACCTTTTAGCAATGACATGAGCCCTAGTGAATGTGAACAGCTCCGCAGCCTGTGTGGGTGTGCCATCTGGTAGCGCAGCTGATTCCAGGATTGTGAAAGGGTTGCACACACCGTAACCTGCCAGTGTGCGATGGTCTGAGGGCCTTGAAGGATGAGCCATCCAGAGAGAGAAGAGTGCAGGGTTGTCTAGAGGTGTTTCAGAGAGGCCGGGGTGCAGTGTGATGACCTGCTGAACAAGGTCTAAGCAGTTATGGTCTTCCGCAATGGCGTTCTGAGTGAATGGGAGCAGGGTGGTGGGGTTCAGGGACAGGTTAGCTTTGGACAGTAAAGCGACCTCACAGCCAGTTCTCCGGGTGGCAGTGAGATGTGGGGTTGCTGCTGAATTGAGCGGCAGGGAGACCAAATGGGGAACCAAAACAGTGCATGGGTGATCGAGCATGATGGGATTGGCCTTCTCTGCTGTCACCGTGGCTGCTGCCACAGCTCTCTAACACACCGGCATTCCCCTTACAACAGGTGGGAAGTGTACAGAGTAAAAAGCAACAGGGCACTCGAGATCCCCATGGAACTCTGTTAAAATAAGATTAGATTAGATTACTTACAGTGTGGAAACAGGCCCTTCAGCCCAACAACTCCACACCGACCCTCCGAAGACCAACCCACCCAGACCCATTCCCCTAAACTTACCCCATTCACCTAACACTATGGGCAATTTAGCATGGCCAATTCACCTAACCTGCACATTTTTGGACTGTGGGAGGAAACCGGAGCACCCGGAGGAAACCCATGCAGATACGGGGAGAACGTGTAAACTCCACACAGATAGTTGCCTGAGGTGGGAAGTGAACCCAGGTCTCTGGTGTTGTGAGGCAGCAGTGCTAACCACTGTGCCACTGTGCTGCCTTGTCATCTGTGTATGTGGCAACTAGGGACAGCAGGTCGCGGTGCTTAGTGGCCAGCCGATGTCCGTGGATGCAGACCGCCAGCCGTCCACCTGTCTGCATGCAGTCCTTGCATGGATTCCTGCAAACCATGTCTGTCCTGAACATAATGGGTATAGGATTTTTCAACAACCAAATATTTAACAGATCAACGGAACCCCTATGTGCTCTCCCGTCTTGGGGCTCATTGCATCACTGCTTCTGCTAAGGCTATAAAAAAACAGCCCTTCCACAAATCCTACCCAAACTCTGGATGAGATACATGGATGACACTGTTGTGGTTCTGTTCGCCGAGCTGGAAGTTTTTGCTGCAAACGTTTAGAACAAAGGACCCAATAGCCAGCACGAGCCAAACTAATGTAGTTTATAAAATACCATGCAAGGACTGCACAAAACACTATATAGGACAAACAGGAAGACAGCTAACAATCCGCATCCATGAACATCAGCTAGCCACAAAACGACACGACCAGCTATCCCTAGTAGCCATACACTCAGACAACCAGGAACATGAATTTGACTGGGAAAACACTACCATCATAGGACAAGCCAGACAGAGAACAGCCAGGGAATTCCTAGAGGCATGGCATTCATCCACAAACTCCATTAACAGACACATGGACCTGGACCCAATATACAAACCACTACAGCTGAAACTGACACCCGGAAACGGCAAGAACATCCATCAACAGACACATCGACCTGGACCCCACATACAAACTACTACAGCTGAAACTGACACCCGGAAGCGGCAAGAACAAACCACTATAAATACCGGAAGAAACATCAAAGCAGCGCTTCACAGGAGGCTCCAATAGCACTGATGATGTTCCCTAGCCAGGGAACGAAACGTTTGCAGCAAAAACTTCCAGCTCGGCGAACAGAACCACAACAACGGACACCCGAGCTACAAATCTTCAACCAGACTTTAAACATGGATGACACTTTTATTATCATGAAGAGAACAGAAATCAACACCTTGGTCACAGGGATCAGATTTACGAGAGAGGAGGAAACCAACAATCAACTCTCATTTCTAGATGTGATGGTGAAAAGGACACGGAACAGTTAATGCACTACAAAAGTGTACAGAAAAGTCGCACACACTGACCAGGTCCTGAACTACAACAGCAACTTCGTGAGCACACAAAAGCGAAGCTGCATTAGGACCCTGTTTAAAAGGGCTACAGCACATTGCAGCACTCTCGACCTATGAAGGGACCTTTAAAGTTTATTTTCCAACTTCATCAGCAGATTTCTCTAGTTTCCTATTTTCCCCTCCCCCCACCTTATCTCAGTCCCAACCCTCGGACACAGCACCGCCTTCTTAATCTACAATCTTCTTCCTGACCTCTCCGCCCCCACCCCTTCTCCGCCTATCACCCTCACCTTAACCTCCTTCCACCTATTGCATTCCCAGTGCCCCTCCCCCAAGTCCCTCCTCCCTACCTTTTATCTTAGCCTGCTTGGCACCTTCCTCATTCCTGAAGAAGGGTTTATGCCCGAAACATCGATTCTCCTGCTCCTTGGATGCTGCCTGACCTGCTGCACTTTTCCAGCAACACTTTTTTCAGCTATGATCTCCAGCATCTGCAGTCCTCACTTTCTCCTCCTTCATCAGCAGATGCCTAATAGACAAACCAATGTGATGAGGACCTAACTCACTAGCCACTCTACATTAAAAACACCTCAGAACTGACAGCCAGACTTCTCCGATCACTGGGATTCACGACAATCCAAACCCAACAGCCACACTCAGACAGCAACTCACTCGGACAAACGACCTGATACTCATCATGTGCCAGACAAATACAATTTACAAGATTCCATGCAAAGACTCTGTAACACACCATACAGAGCCAACAGGCAGACAACCAGCAATCCGCATCCACGATCACCAACCAGCCACCAAACGCCACCACCAAATGTCCCCAGTAGTTGCACACAAACGTCAAGGACCACAAATTTGACTGTACCAACACACCAATCATTGGACAAGCCCAAACAGAGGACAGCCAGAGAACTCACAGAAGTGTGGCACTCATCCACAGATTCCATCAACAAGCACACAGACCGAGACCCAACATACCAGCCACAACAATGAACAACCTGAACCGACAACCGGAAGCAGCAGGAACGGAACCAAACAAATTACAAGCGACACAGTACAGCTGCGCTTCACAGGAGGCTCCAAAACTCTGAAGATCTGAAACTCTGAAACCCAGACAGAGGACAAAACGTCCGCAAATCAACTTCCCAGCTCAGCAAACATACTCACGACTATGACTGGTTCTGAAGAAATATGGAACTGTTTTTTAAAATAACAAAGTCACAAGAAATTTATGTTTATGTTTAGAGATATTTGCCTAAAATGCATTAATTACATTATTAAAGTTGGAGGGAATTATATCAATAAACATTAAGTTATTAAGCCAATACTGTCTTGGTTTCAGCTGTCCATGCTAATTAAGCTCTCTTGCACTTGCAGTCTCAGTAGCCATTCCAAGTTACTGCTATCCAAATTCATCAGCCTGCTCATTATAAATTCAGCTTTCACATGTCATTCAAACACTTTTCTCTCTATTTGTTGAGTATATTTATTTTCTGAGAGAGAATATCATGGGGCAGTAACTTTTCAATTGGAATGTGGAACAATGGGAAAGGCCTGTTTCCTCCCCTGCATACATCACTTTGATTAATTCAAAATGACAATAACAGAGCCTAGGAAGGTAGATGTGGTCTCAATTGTTCAGCTTCTAGATTTAAAAAACTCATCCTAGTGACAGAAGGCAGTAGTCAGAGCCGAATGAAGAATGTCCTGCTCACAGCCCTAATGCCATTTTATCAGGTATTAATAATAATAAATTCAGTTCTTGTCTATCAAAGTGCTAATATAAGGTCTCGAAGATTTCATGCATTTCTTTTCTACTCCACCCTCTTCACATCAACATGAGCCTCTGGGCATTGGGATGTTTAGCTGAGAGACGCTTCCAGTTATCAGTTCCAGCTGTCCACTGACACGTGGTGTAGGGATTCGATTCTTTCGGCATTTGTGCAGGAACCGGAGTTATTCATATGTGGCACTTAGGCAGTCTCTTGCCCGAAAGGTGTTCAAAGTTTGTGAGAAGATTTGTAGCTCGGGTGCTCGTTGTTGTGGTTCGCCGAGCTGGGAATTTGTGTTGCAGATGTTTCATCCCCTGTCTGATAACTGAGACAGTAATTGCACAGAAAACACAGCAACATAGCCATAACAACATTTTGGGAAGAGAGCTCAGAAAACTTTGTGCCAGATTTTAAATTATTTGGATTTCCTATTCCAACTTTTGATAATTAGGCTGCATCTTCTGACACAACCAGAAATTATAAAGCAGTAAATTCTGAAAAATCAGACAGCACCTAAGAATAAAACAGACAAGATGTTGGATACAAACAAACCCCTTGGATTCACTGACATAGAGGTAGAAGGGCTGAGTGTACTCTGGGACCCCCAGGGCAGGAGCAGAGATCAGTCACTGTTTTAATTTGGTTAATGCCTGTTCCATCTTTGGTGTCCAGTGCACTTTCGTTGGCTGCTTTGGTGAGGCTGCCTCTGGTAGGGGCTGGTCAATGGCACAGTGGTCTGGGATCCAGTGCTTTCAATAATTCACCATCCCCAGGAAAGCCTGCAGAGGAGTTCTTGTAGCTGGCGGGGGAAGCTGAGTGATGGCCATGACTTTCTCTCTAGATAGTGCCCTGAGGCCATGTGAGAGTTTGTACCTCAAGTACTGTACCGTGTACTGGCAGAGTTGCATTTTCTCTGTGGAGACCCTGTGTCCATTCTTTGCCAGACAGCAGAGCAATGCGACAGTGCCCTGCATACATGATTCAGTGGAGGTGGAGGCCAGTAACAAGCTATCTGTGTATTGGAGGAGGGTGCAGTGGTATGGCAGGTGTAGGATGGAAAGGATATGGTGTAGACTGTGTGGGGAAGCCTAGTCCATGTGTACTGGCAGCTGCCATATGTAAAAGTGAAAAGGTACTCACTTTCGGGACAATGTGATGGAGGAAAAAGGCTGAGCAGAGGACGGTCACAGAAAAACAGATGGCGGAGGCAGGGATTCTAGCATTCATGTGTGGGAACACTGGCCTCATGGGTTTTGGGATGAGTGTATTACAGGGACTGGTCGTTGGAGCCAGGACACCCTGTAGTAGGAGGGAGTCAGTCACTGGCTTGATCCCATCTACTGCCACTGGGAATAGTGGGTATTGCTGTAGAAACAGCAGGATGGCTCCCTGCTTGAGTGTGACTCTGACTCTGTGGTGGCGTGTGGCAGACCTCACTTGGCCTGCATGGTTGGGGTGCTGTGCCCATAGTGATGCCAGGAGGTCCGCTAGCAACAGGGGTTTTTTGTAGGAGGAGGCAGTGCCTGAGGTGTGTATGGTAAATGTGGCCTGGAGTGTTGCAGGAGCGCAGCATACACAGAACTCACCCTGCCCAAGTTGGGCAACCTCTACCAGGGGGATGGGACCAGACTATTAAATTGGGTGCAAATTAGAGGGGTACACTTATAAAAGAGATGCCAACCCTGGTTCAACTGAAATTACTCTTAACTGCGTGTGAGCAGGACCAGGTGCAGCTGGAGTTAGAAGGGTTGGAGGTTCCAGGACTGTGGGAAATTGTTACCCGCAGCATGGAGTAGTGTCTGGGATTTCCAGTGTGAGATCCTCAGAGGAGCAGTGGATGCTGGCATCCAACTTGCAAAATGTCTGCCCACCCAGGAGGGCCACTGGGCATGAAGCAGAAATTATTGCAGTATTAGGGACAGTGACAGGCCCTATGCTGAAGTTGACAGGATCCGATAGTAACTCTACCATGGGTACTCCATAGTCCCTGATGAGATGCAGCAATCTTTAAAATCCCCCAAAAACAAAGCTTAATTATGCCAGTATAATTTTCTGAATGCAATGTTGGTGGTTTGGAACATTTAGAACAGTCTTTAGAGTCGGATTTACAATTTTCTTTTGTATTTTAATTAAGCCATATAAAGTTCACGTTTATTCTCATGCAGAATCATTCTGTACCTCAGGCCAGGATGCCAAGTGTTACTTTAACTGTATTATACCATATCATTAAAATTCAATGTATTATTTTTTAAATAAACATACTGCCGTAAACTCTAATAGAGAAGCAGTGAACAGTCTGATGCCAATTTAGTTATAATCCAACTGCTTTGATCTACTTAAACAATTTTTTGACTTGTTAGAGAGTGCCAGTGGGCCAGTTATGGTGTCTAAGAAGGGAGGGAGTGTTAATACCTTATTAATAAAACTTAAGCAGAACTTTCATTTCATAAGCACTAATGGTTCATTAAAAGAAAAACCATCATGGATCACCAAATGCAAAATAAATCAAGTCATCTCTGGATGTTGAGCTGCAGGGATTGAAACAGACATTCAAACACCAGCAAGCAAATGTGCATGAAGTCCGAACACAGAGTCAAAGTTTCTCCAAGGTTTAGTGAGTAAGTGCATCCGGGCACTAGGACCCTGTTTAGTACTAACATGAACTTTGATAGTCAGTCCCTCTCTCTCCCTCTCTCCTCAGTAACAAGGTAAGTGTCAGGTACTGAGAGAAGGTGGCTGGGAGGCATCCTTATTTCCCCCAAGTTTTCGGGACTCTGATTTTAAGTCGGTGGTTGGGGGGTTGCTCACCATTTCCTGAAACTTACTTAAACTCAGGTGACGGGGAGTCACCAAACCTACCTTTCCAATTCTGCTCCCAAACAATATTGGCTGGAGACCTACCTTACTCTCTGAGTGTAGGTGGTTACCCCGGTGCTTGCTACTTCCTTGAGAGAGTCGGTGTCCGCGGTCCCCTGCCTCAGCAGGACAAGTTAGACCTGACCCTGGGGTAATCCTTCTCCAGAGGTTTGGGGTCCCATAACCTCATGGAGCTCTGATTTGAGCTGGGAAAGGTGAACAGACTGCAGCACTGACAAACACAGAAACAAACAGGACAAACGCAAGACAGACAAACGACAGCAGGGCCCCTGACAATTTCCCACGATGTGTGGATTTCTTAGTATTAAAATGTAAATTTAATCGGCGATCTCTGTGTCGATCTTGCCATGTTTTCTCTGCCCGCCCATCTTTCCCTGGCTGGATCAGAATCGTGACACAGGTAACAACAGTGACTGCAGATGCTGGACACCAGATTCTGGATCAGTGGTGCTGGAAGAGCACAGCAGTTCAGGCAGTATCCAACGAGCAGCGAAATCGACGTTTCGGGCAAAAGCCCTTTGTCAGGAATAAAGGCAGAGAGCCTGAAGCGTAGAGAGATAAGCTAGAGGAGGGTGGGGGTGGGGAGAAAGTAGCATAGAGTACAATGGGTGAGTGGGGGAGGAGATGAAGGTGATAGGTCAGGGAGGAGAGGGTGGAGTGGATAGGTGGAAAAGGAGAAAGGCAGGTAGGACAAGTCATGGGGACAGTGCTGAGCTGGAAGTTTGGAACTAGGGTGAGGTGGGGGAAGGGGAAATGAGGAAACTGTTGAAATCCACATTGATGTCCTGGGGTTGAAGTGTTCCAAGGCGGAAGATGAGGCGTTCTTCCTCCAGGCGTCTGGTGGTGAGGGAGCGGCAGTGAAGGAGGCCCAGGACCTCCATGTCCTCGGCAGAGTGGGAGGGGGAGTTGAAATGTTGGGCCACGGGGCGGTGTGGTTGATTGGTGCAGGTGTCCCGGAAATGTTCCCTAAAGCGCTCTGCTAGGAGGCGCCCAGTCTCCCCAATGTAGAGGAGACCGCATCGGGAGCAATGGATACAATAAATGATATTAGTGGATGTGCAGGTAAAACTCTGATGGATGTGGAAGGCTCCTTTAGGCCCTTGGATAGAGGTGAGGGAGGAGGTGTAGGCACAGGTTTTACAGTTCCTGCAGTGGCAGGGGAAGGTGCCAGGATGGGAGGGTGGGTTGTAGGGGGGCGTGGACCTGACCAGGTAGTCACGGAGGCAACGGTCTTTGCGGAAGGCGGAAAGGGGTGAGGAGGGAAATATATCCCTGGTGGTGGGGTCTGTTGGAGGTGGCGGAAATGTCGGCAGATGATTTGGTTTATGCGAAGGTTGGTAGGGTCAAAGATGAGCACCAGGGGCATTCTGTCCTTGTTACGGTTGGAGGGGTGAGGTCTGAGGGCGGAGGTGCGGGATGTGGACGAGATGTGTTGGAGGGCATCTTTAACCACGTGGGAAGGGAAATTGCGGTCTCTAAAGAAGGAGGCCATCTGGTGTATTCTGTGGTGAAACTGGTCCTCCTGGGAGCAGATGCGGCAGAGGCGGAGGAATTGGGAATACAGGATGGCATTTTTGCAAGAGGTAGGGTGGGAAGAGATGTAATCCAGGTAGCTGTGGGAGTCGGTCGGTTTCTACCACAGAACGAGGGTTCTCTTCCTTGAGCTGAGGATGAAGCCAGGTTTTATAGGAATCTTGGACAATGAGGTTAATTAAAATGGGGAAAGATACAGTGTATGGGGAAATGGAGTAATCCCGTCACAATGGTGATAATTGTAAAGCCATTCTTTGAAGAATGTCCTCATAGTATGACAATGTAACATCCTGACAGTGTCAGTGAGTTCCTGAGGGGATCAGGAGATTCCAGCTCTCTTTGGTAGGGGAGCATGTCTCTTTTGAAACAGTGAGGTATTTCCATTGTTCGTGCCCTGGGAGCGATGTCCTTGGTGATGCCTCTCCTTCTGACTTGTCCTTTGTGTGACTTTGGTATTGCTGTGTTATGAGACTGCCCTCCAGGCTTTGGGACAGCTGTGTTTACCAGCTATTGATAGTGGGTTTTGGGAAGTGTATTCCCTTGTCTGCGAGTGCTGTCTGGTTTCACTTGTCAGCCTGTTTGGTCACTGCTGAGGCATTCTGGGTTATTCTGGTATAGTTTGGCCAAGTTTGCTTTCCTATGTTCTGTGCGGGCCTACATTGGGTAGGCAAGGTGGCAGATCTTTCCCCACAGTACATAACTCCCATTCTGGTTTTATCGCCTTTGTGGTTCCTGAACTCCACCCACACAGGCTCCACATCATCTGACTCTGTCATTCAGAGTCATAGATTTAATTTCATTAACTAAGAAGGCACCTCCTCTGCCAATCTCCCTGGTATTTTGATAAGTTGTATATCCTTGGATGTTTAACTGCCAGTCCTAAATCCCCTGTAACCACCTCTCTGTGATGCCTACCACAGATGATTTATGCTGTCAATTCATCTAGTTTGTTACAAATACTAAGAGCATTCAGGTAAAGCCCCTTAATGCTAACTTTCTTATCTTCCTGATTTCCATCACCTCTAGTAAGAGCCTTTTTGCTTCATTCCTAGTCTGCCTCGAACTTAAACCATGCACACGTACTAACCTGCTGCTTATCTTTCTACATGATTCCTTACTTCCTGTCGCTTTCCCTTTCCCTTCACCACCCTCCCTCCCCCCACAACCACACTCACTAGTTTGAAGTCCTAGTGATCACCCTATTTATCCTGTTCACCAGAACACTGGTTCCAGATCGGTTCTGGTGGAGACTGTCCCATCAATACAGATCCCCCTCCCGGTTCTAAAGCTGATGCCTATATCCCATGAATGGAATCCCTCTTTCCTACACCAATTTCTTATCCACGTGTTTACTTCCGTAATCTTCTTATCTCCAAGCCAATTAGCACGTGACTCGGGCAATAATCCAGAAATTGCGACCCTCTAGGACCTCAAGTGTCCATTTTACAGCTGCCCCTAGTTTTGTTGTGGGGCCCTGTGTAGTTTCTGGATGGTTTGCAATTCCCCCAAGTGCTTTGTTTCCTCCCCCTCCTCTGACTGGATTCTTTTTTTTTAGATTAGATTAGATTACTTACAGTGTGGAAACAGGCCCTTCGGCCCAACAAGTCCACACCAACCCGCCGAAGCGCAACCCACCCATACCCCTACATTTGCCCCTTACCTAACACTATGGGCAATTTAGCCTGGCCAATTCACCTGACCCGCACATCTTTGTGACTGTGGGAGGAAACCGGAGCACCCGGAGGAAACCCACGCAGACACGGGGAGAACGTGCAAACTCCACACAGTCAATCGCCTGAGGCGGGAATTGAACCCGGGTCTCTGGCGCTGTGAGGCAGCAGTGCTAACCACTGTGCCACCGTGCCGCCCACGGTAGGAGGTTGAGTTGGTTTCTGTGCTGGTTCCCTGTCTCTCCTCTCTCTCTGTCCACCCTTCTGTTTTTTTCCTTCTTACTGAAGGGTGACCCCTTACTGTTGTTTTGGGGGTGCTCTGTTCACATTGCCACTGCTCACCATTTGAGGATGTGCCCCCCCCCCATGGTCTTGGATATGTCTTATACAGGGTCTGCTCCTCCCACCACAGGTTGTGGTTCTTTGCTTTGCTGGCAGTCTCTGGTCAGGTGCCCCTCCTCTTTACAGTTCCTGCACACAGTCATCTTGCACTCGGCTGCAATGTGGCCTGACCTCCCACAGGTTTCCCCGCCTCTCTATCACCTCCTGAACACCTTGAGGATGAAGAACCTCTTGATGTTCCCTTTTACTGTTTCCCACCAGTCTGCTTGGGAATCAAAGAGGGGCTTCACGGTTCTCCAACCTGCGTAGTCCCTCTTGAGCTCCTCAATGTTTCCCAGGGTCAACAGCTTTGTGTTCAGCTTCCACGTTCCCTTATCAGCCCGCTGCTCGTCCTGTAGGTGACAGTCGGCCAGCAGGAGGCAGTGGTCAGAGAAGAACACCGGCTTGACATCGGTGGATCTGACCAAGAGCGTTCGGGACACAAACAGGTAATCTATCCTTGAGTGGATAGACCCGTCTGTCCATGACCAGGTGTATCTACGCTGTGCTCCGTCTGCAGGGGTGATGAGGACGTCGAGCAGCTTGGCATCTTTTACCGTGTCCATCAGGGCTCTGGATGTGGCGTCCAGTTTACTGTCCCCCTCTCATCGCTGGATCATCCATCTGCATCAATTATACAGTTGAAGTCTCCAGCCAGAATGACTGGCCTGGACATAGCCAGCAACAGTGGAAGCTGTTGCAGGACGGCCAACCGTTCATCTTACCCACTGGGGCGTACACATTAATCAGTCTCAGGGGAGCATTCCTGTACATGACGTCGGTGACGAGGAGTCACCCGCCCACCACCTCCTTAACCTCGGAGATGGTGAAGCTGCCTCCTTGCAACAGGATACCCAGGTCTGAGGAGGGGTTATTGTTGCCCCCCCCCGACCAAACGTCTGCTGCTTGGAATCCATCACACTCCAACAGAATCTTCTTCACTAACACAGTCTGATCAGCTGACGTACACTCCTTCACCACCTTCACAGTTACCTTGACTGTGTTCCGAATCCCCTGGCGTGGGCTGTGGGTGGCTGCTGAGGGGCCATTGCCCCAGGTTAGCTTTTCCCTGAATTGGTGAGTATGATATGCGTCCATGATGCCTATGCCCTAAACCTCCCCAACGTTTTTTTTTACAACTAATGAAACATGATTGTGTGAATCCCAGTTGCCAAGTTAGGTCGGGTTCAGAGGCCTGTTATGCTCCAACCTCTTTCCCGTGGTAGCAGTTAGGAGTGTTTAAACACCCTGACCATGATGTGGTTAGGAAAAAGAGCCTGAGATACAGTGGTCAAGAAAACCAATGTTTCAGAGACAAGTGATTATGCAGAGGACTGCAAGAAATCAATCATTTTAAATAAAAGTGAAAATGGAGCTGACCTGTAGACAGAGACCACTTTAAATGTAGGTAATAGAAATGAAGGTGAAAGCAAAGGGGAGGTAGGGATCTGATTTGGAGACTATCCAAATGCGCAAAAAATTTGAAGGACTTAACCAACTTCGAATGTTATCAGCATGCCCAGGAATAAAGTTGTGATGTGGTGGTGCCAGTGTTGGACTGGGATGGACAAAGTGAAAAATCACACAACAGCAGGTTATATAGGGGAAAAAGTGAGAACCGCAGATGTTGGAGATCAGAGTCAAAACGTGTGGCGCTGGAAACTCTCAGCTGGTCAGGCAGCATTTGAGGAGCAGGAGAGTTGAGTCCACAGGTTTATTGGGAAGGACGAGCTGTTGGATTGTTGCTCCTTTATCAGGAAGAAGTGAGATCCATGTGAGTTTAGATATATCAGAAACAATTACACCTTGTCTTGTCTGGCTGTCAGGAACTGTTTCATCACTTGGATCACTGAATCAGTGCATTTTTCAAACAGGTACCAAACAGAGGGTCTGAATGCTTTCTCTCTGGGGTGACTGTATTAAATCCTCCATGAGGTAAAAACAATGACTGCAGATGCTGGAAACCAGATTCTGGATCAGTGGGGCAGGAAGAGCACAGCAGTTCAGGCAGCATCCAACGAGCAGCGAAATCAATGTTTGAGGCAAAAGCCCTTCATCAGGAATAAGGGCAGTGAGCTGGAGGCATGGAGAGATAAGCTTGGGGAGGGTGGGGGTGGAGAGAGAGTGGCATAGAGTACAATGGGTGAGTGGGGGAGGAGATGAACGTGATAGGTCAGGGAGGAGAGGGTGGAGTGGATAGGCAGGTAGGACAAGTCATGGGGACAGTGCTGAGCTGGAAGTTTGGAACTAGGGTGAGGTGGGGGAAGGGGAAATGAGGAAACTGTTGAAGTCCACATTGATGCCCTAGGGTTGAAGTGTTCCGAGGCGAAAGATGAGGCATTCTTCCTCCAGGCGTCTGGTGGTGAGGGAGCGGCGGTGAAGGAGGCTCAGGACCTCCATGTCCTCAGCAGAGTGGGAGGGGAAGTTGAAATATTGGACCACAGGGCGGTGTGGCTGATTGGTGCGGGTGTCTCGGAGATGTTCCCTAAAGCACTCTGCTAGGAGGCGCCCAGTCTCCCCAATGTAGAGGAGACCGCATCGGGAGCAATGGATTCAATAAATGATATTAGTGGATGTGCAGGTAAAACTCTGATGGATGTGGAAGGCTCCTTTAGGGCCTTGGATAGAGGTGAGGGAGGAGGTGTAGGCACAGGTTTTACAGTTCCTGCAGTGGCAGGGGAAGGTGCCAGGTTGGGAGGGTGGGTCGTAGGGGGGCATGGACCTGACCAGGTAGTCACGAAGGCAACGGTCTTTGCGGAAGGCGGAAAGGGGTGAGGAGGGAAATATATCCCTGGTGGTGGGGTCTGTTGGAGGTGGCGGAAATGTCGGTGGATGATTTGGTTTATGTGAAGGTTTGTAGGATGGAAGGCGAGCACCAGGGGCGTTCTGTCCTTGTTACGGTTGGAAGGGTGGGGTCTGAGGGTGGAGGTGTGAAATGTGGACGAGATCCCTTGGAGCTGAAAATGTGTTGCTGGTTAAAGCACAGCAGGTCAGGCAGCATCCAAGGAACAGGAAATTCGACGTTTCGGGCCAGAGCCCTTCATCAGGAATGAATCTCTTGATGAAGGGCTCTGGCCCGAAACGTCGAATTTCCTGTTCCTTGGATGCTGCCTGACCTGCTGTGCTTTAACCAGCAACACATTTTCAGCTCTGATCTCCAGCATCTGCAGACCTCACTTTTTACTCGGAGATGCCTTGGAGGGCATCTTTAACCACGTGGTCTCTAAAGAAGGAGGCCATCTGGTGTGTTCTGTAGTGGAACTGGTCTTCCTGGGAGCAGATACGGCGGAGGCGGAGGAATTGGGAATATGGGATGGCATTTTTGCAAGAGATGGGAAGAGGTGTAATCCAGGTAGCTGTGGGAGTCGGTGGGTTTGTAAAAAATGTCAGTGTCAAGTCGGTTGTCATTAATGGAGATGGAGAGGTCCAGGAAGGGGAGGGAGGTGTCAGAGATGGTCCAGGTAAATTTAAGGTCAGGGTGGAATGTGTTGGTGAAGTTGATGAATTGCTCAACCTCCTCACGGGAGCACGAGGTGACACCAATGCAGTCATCAATGTAGTGGAGGAAGAGGTGGGGAGGTGGGGAGTGGTGCCGGTGTAATTACGGAAGATCAACTGTTCTACGTAGCCAACAAAGAGACAGGCATAGCTGGGGCCCATATGCATGCCCATGGCTACCCTTTTGGTCTGGAGGAAGTGGGAGGATTCAAAGGAGAAATTGTTGAGGGTGAGGACCAGTTCGGCCAAACGAATGAAAGTGTTGGGGGAAGGGTACTGTTGGGGATGTCTGGAGAGGAAAAAATGGAGGGCTTGGAGGCCCTGGTCATGGTGGATGGAGGTGTACAGGGATTGGATATCCATGGTGAAGATGAGGCGTTGGGGGCCGGGGAAACGGAAGTCTTGGAGGAGGTGGAGGGCGTGGGTTGTGTCTCGAACGTATGTGGGGAGTTCCTGGACTGGGGGGATAGGACAGTGTCGAGGTAGGCAGAGATGAGTTCAGTGGGGCAGGAGCGTGCTGAGACAATGGGTCGGCCAGGGTGGTGAGGCTTGTGGATCTTGGGAAGGAGGTAGAACCGGGCAGTGCGGGTTTTCCGGACTATGAGGTTGGAAGCTGTTGGTGGGAGATCTCCTGAGGTGATGAGGTGATGAGGTTCTGTATGGTCTGGGAGATGATGGTTTGGTGATGGGGGGTGGGGTCACAGTCGAGGGGGCAGTAGGAAGAGGTGTCCTCGAGTTGGCGTTTAGCTTCAGCAGTGTAGAGGTCAGTGCGCCAGACTACCACTGTGCCCCTTTATCTGCTGGCTTAATGGTGAGGTTGGGATTGGAGCAGAGGGATTGGAGGGCTGTGCGTTGTGAGGGTGAGAGGTTAGAGTGGGGGAGGGGTGGGAAGACAGGTTGAGGCGGTTAATGTCCCGGCGGCAGTTGGAAATGAAGAGGTTGAGAGCTGGTAATAGGCCAGCGCGGGGTGTCCAGGTGGATGTAGTGTGTTGGAGGTGGGCGAAGGGATCCTCAGAAGGTGGGCGGGATCCGCCATGTACTCCTGTTGGTGTGCTGTCAAACCCCCTATTGGAGAAATGTGGAATTGCTGCCTGGTTGTTTGAGTTAGTTGTTTCGTCCACAGTTAAAAATCACACAACACCAGGTTATAATCCAACAGGTTTATTTGAAAGCACTAGCTTTCGGAGCGCTGCTCCTTCATCGGGTGGTTGTGGAGTACACAATTGTAAGACACAGAATTTATAGCAAAAGTTTATAGTGTGATGTAACTGAAATTATATGTGTAAAAATACCTTGATTGTTTGTTAAGTCTCATCTATTAGAATGACCATGGTAGTTTCACTTCTTTCATATGTAAATCACAATATGTTTTTCAGAAGTTACATTTTCAGGTTAAATTTACCAATTAGTGTCAACCCAGATAAGATGTTGAGGGTGTTAGCCCCCTGTGTTCTGTTGCCTGTGCCATAATGTTTAGACTGATGCTAATCTGAAAAATAAGTAAGAGTCTTTGCATGGATTCATATAGTTTTTGGGCAAAGTACAATGTAACTCTGCAAGTACATTCTAACAGATGAGAGACTTACCAAACAATCAATGTATAATTTCAGTTACATCACACTGTAAACTTTTGCTATAAATTCTGTGTCTTACAATCTATATACTCCACAACCACCTGATGAAGGAGCAGCACTCCGAAAGCTTGTGCTTCCAAATAAACCTGTTGGACAATAACCTGGTGTTGGTATGATTTTTAACTTTGTACACTCCAGTCCAACACTGGCATCTCCAAATCATGACTATGTTTTGTCTGTAGTTGCCTTCATTCTCATGTTTGTGGTTTGCCATGCCCCTTATTGGAGACATCTGGAATTACCATCAAGGAATCTGAGCTAGTCTGTTCAGTCTGTAATTCTCTCGGTTTCACTGTTGGGTAACTCCACCTATTGGAGACACCAGGAACCGCTGTCTAGCAATCTGAGTATATTACGTCCGTACTAACCTTTTTGCATTGTCTCATGTCCATGGTGCGGGGATATTGTTAGGGGTCTGAGTTATAGCGAGTCGGGAATGTTCGGTTTGCCTGTCTGTCAGGGAGTTCTTGGGAATCTGTGAAATATCCATATTGTCACTGAGTAGTGAGTGATTTACAATCTGTCAGACAATCTCTTATTTCGTCACTTAAAATCATTAGAACATAAAACATGAAACATTACATCCCAGTACAGGCCCTTCGGCCCTCGATGTTGCGCTGACCTGTGAACTATTCTCAGCTTGTCCCACTACACTATCCCATAATCATCCACGGGCTTACCTAAGGATTGTTTAAATCTCCCTAATGTGGCTGAGTTGACTACATTAGCAGGTAGGACATTCCACACCCTTACCACTCTCTGTGGAAAGAACCTGCATCTGACATCTGTCTTAAATCTATCACCCCTCAATATGTAGTTAGGTCCCCTTGTACAAGCTGACGTCATCATCCAAGGAAAGTCTTTCACTATCTACCCTACCTAATCCTCTGATCATTTTGTATGTCTCTATCAAATCCCCTCTTCGCCACCTTCTTGCCAATGACAACAGGTCAAGTCTCTCAGCCTTTCCTCATAAGACCTTCCCTCCAGACCAGGCAACATCCTGGTAAATCTCCTCTGCACAATTTCCAATGCTTCCACATCCTTCCTGTAATGGGGTGAACAGAACTGTACACAATATTCCAAGTATGGCCGTACCAACGTTTTGTATAATTGCAGCATGATATTGCGGCTCTGGAACTCAATCCCTCTACCAATAAAACCTAACACACCGTATGCCTTCTTAACAGCACTATCCACCTGGGTGGCAACTTTCAGGGATCTATGGGCATGGATTCCAAGATCCCTTTGCACATCAACACTACCAAGAATCTTTCCATTGACCCAGTACTCTGCCTTCCTGTTATTCTTCCCAAAGTGCATCACCTCACATTTAGCTGCATTGAACTCCATTTGCCACCTCTCAGCCCAATTCTGCAGTTTATCCAATTCCCCCTGCAACCTGTAACATTCTTCCACACTGTCCACTACTCCACCGACTTTAGTGTTGTCTGCAAATTTACTAATCCATCCACCTATGCCTGTGTCTAAGTCATTTATAAAAATGACAAACAGTAGTGGTCCCAAAACAGACCCTTGTGGCACACCACTAGTAACCGGACTCCAGGCTGAATATTTTCCATCAACCACCACTCGCTGCCTCCTTTCAGAAAGCCAGTTTCTAAGCCAAACTGCTAAATCACCCTCAATTCCATGCCTCTGCATTTTCTCCAACAGCCTACCATGTGGAACCTTATCAAAGGCTTTACTGAGGTACATGCATACCACGTCAACTGCCCTACCCTCATCTACATGCTTGGTCACCTTCTCAAAAACTCAATGAGTCACAACCTGCTCCTGAATAAAACCATGTTGACTCTCTGAAATCAAATTGTTGCTTGCTCGATGATTATAAATCTTATCTCTTAAAATCCTTTCCAAAACCTTTCCAACAACAGAAGTAAGGCTCACTGGTCTGGAATTACTGGGTCATCTCTACTGCCCTTCTTGAACAAGGGCACAACATTTGCAGGAGAAAGTGAGGACTGCAGATGCTAGAGATCAGAGCTGAAAATGTGTTGCTGGAAAAGTGCAATAGGTCAGGCAGCATCCAAGGAGCAGGAGAATCGACGTTTTGGGCATGAGCCTGACGAAGGGCTCATGCCCGAAGCGGCGATTCTCCTGCTCCTTGGATGCTGCCTGACCTGCTGTGCTTCTCCAGCAACACATTTTCAGCACAATATTTGCAATCCTCCAGTCCTCTGGTACCAAACCTGTAGGCAATGATGACTCAAATATCAAAGCCAAAGGCTTTGCCATTTCCTCCCTAGCTTCCCAGAGAATCCTCGGATAAATCCTATCCGGCCCAGGGGACTTGTCTACTTTCACTCCTTCTAAAATTGATAATACCTGTTTGCAACTAATCCCGTCCTTTCTAGTCTAATATGTCGTACCTCATTCTTCTCCTCAACAATATTCTCATTTTTCTGAGTGAAAACTGTTGAGAAATGTTTGTTTAGCATCTCTCCAATCTCCACAGGATCCACACTCAACTTCCCACTTCTGTCTTTGATTGGCTTTATTCCTACCCTGATCATCCTTTTATTCCTCACATACCTATAGAAAGCTTTAGGGTTCTCCTTTATTCTATTTACTAAAGACTGCTCATGTCCTCTTTTTGCTCTTCTTAACTCTCTCTTTAACTCCTTCCTAGCTGATCTGTAACTCTCCATTGCCTCATCTGTACCATCTTGCCTCATCAACACATAAGCCTCCTTCTTTTACATAATAAGAGATACAATTTCTGTTGTAAACCGCGGTTCCCTTACATTATCACTTCCTCCCTGCCTGACAGGAACATACCTATCAGGGACATGCAATATCTGTTCGTTAAACCAGCTCCACATTTCCATTGTCTACATCCCCTGAATTTTGCTACCCGATTCTGTAGAACATAGAGAACATAGAATAATACAGCGCAGAACAGGCCCTTCGGTCCTCGATGTTGCGCTTGTCCCCTATACTATCCCAAAATCATCTATGAGCTTATCTAAGGATTGTCTAAGGATGCATCCTAATTCCTACCTAATCGCATCATAATTGCCCTTGCCCCATCGATAACTCTTGACCTGTGGCATGTACCTATCTCTTTCCAGCGCTAAGCTAAAGGTAACTGAATTATGGTCACTCTCTCCAAAGTGCTCACCTACCACTAAATCAAACACCTGGCCTGGTTCATTACCAAGCACCAGACCCAGTGTGGCCTCCCTCTTGTCGGCCCTTCGACATACTGTGTCAGGAAACCTTCCTGTACGCATTGGACAAAAACTGATCCATCCAACATACTGGAGTTACAGCATGTCCAGTGAATGTTGGGGAAGTTAAAATCCCCCATAATGACCACCCTGTTCCTTTTACTCCTACCTAGGATAACGTTGCTAATCCTCTCTTCCACCTCCTTGGAACTCCGTGGAGGCCTATTAAAAAAAAACTCCAAGCAGTGTGACCTCTCCTCTCCTGTTTCTAACCTCAGCCCACACTACCTCAGTAGATGAGTCCTCATCAAAACTTCTCTCAGCCACTGTTATACTATCTTTGTCTAACAAGGCCACGCCTCCCCCTCTTTTGCCACCTTGCCTGTTCTTAAGGAAAGATCTAAACCCTGGAACCTGCAACATCCATTGCTCACCCTGCTCTATCCTTGTCTCCGAAATGGCCACAACATCGAAGTCCCAGGTACCTATCCATGCTGCAAGCTCACCTACCTTATTTTGGATACTTCTGGCGTTGAATTAGAGACATTTCAAACCACTTCTCTGCCTGCCAGTACATTCCTGTGACCCTGAAATCCTGTCCCTGTCCTTCTTACTCTCATCCTCCTGTGCACTGCAGCTACACTTCTGGTTCCCATCCCCTTGCTGAACAGGTTTAAAACCATCCAAATAGAATCAGGATATAAGTACCCCTCTTGTTTAAGTGAAGACTGTCCTGTTTGTCCATGTCCCACCTTCCCCTGAATGAGCCCCAATTATCCAAGAACCTGAAACCCTTCCTCCTGCACCATCCTTGCAGCCATGTGTTCAGCTGATATCTCTCTCTATTCCTTGCCTCGCTATCACATGGCACCGGTAACAAACCTGAGATAACAACTCTGCTTGTTCTAGCTCTCAGCTTCCACTCTAGCTCCCTGAAATCCTGCCTTACACCCCTATCCCTCTTTCTACCTATGTCATTGGAACCTATATGGACAACGATTAGAGGCTAGTCACCCTCTCCCTCCAGGACCCCAAAGGTACGATCCAAGACATCACGGACCCTGGCACCTGGGAGGCAACACACCAACTGTGAGTCTCGTTCGTTCTCAACAAACTTTCTATCTGACCCTTTAACTATTGAGTCCCCAATGACTAACACTCTCCTCGCTTCCCTCCTTCCCTAATGTGCAACAGGGACAGGCTTTGTGCCAGAGGACTGGACCCCACTGCATTCCCCTGGTAAGTCATCCCCCTCAACAGTATCCAAAACAGTATACATGTTTTTCAGGGGAATGACCAAAGGGGATCCTTCCACTGACTTTTTTTCCCCCTTCAAACAGTCACCTAGCTTTCTTCATGCCTAGGAGTAACTACTTCCCTGTAACTCCTATCTATCACAGCCTCTGCCTATCGAATGATCCGAAGTTCATCCAGTTCCCGCTCCAGTTCCCTAACACAGTCTTGGAGGAGCAAGAGTTGGATGCACTTCCTGCAGATGTACTTGGATGGCGCCCCTGACCTCAAACATCCTGCAGAAGGGACATTGTTCTCCCTGCCTGCCAACCCTGCTAGTCCACTTATCACGCTTACTTGATATGTCTCTGGCCTTTAAGGTTGGAGGAGGTAGTTGGGTGGGAGGCCCTACAAAGGTAGGGTCTCGGGTTGAGAAAACACTGACTTATATAGCTGGACGGAAATAAAAATAAAAAGTCTCTCCTTTCCCAGAAACCTCTACTCTCTGACTTCCAATTTAAAAGCTCAAGTCAGTGACTCACCGCTCCCGGCAGGCTCCTGGTGCAAGCTCCCGCCCTTCGAGTTGCTGCTGCCACTGAAAAACAAAACATATATGTTCTGAAAAACATATATGATATGGATTACATTATACTATATGATATGGATTGCATTCTGATGTCTGATATGGAATACATCCTGATATATGATTTAGAGTGCATTGTGAGATGATTTGGAGTGAATTGTGAGATATGATATGAAGTGCATTGTGATATATGATATGGAATACATAGTGATATATGATATGGAGTGCATTGTGATATATATAGAATGCATTGTGAAATATGATTTTGAGTGCACTCTGATATATGATATGGAATGCATAGTGTTATATGATACAGAATGAATTGTGATATATGATTTGAAGTGCATTGTGATGTACAACATGGAATACAGTCCAATATATGATTTGGAGTACATTTCGATGTATGCTATGGAATACATTGTGGTACATGATATGTAGCGCATTGTGGTGTTTGACATGGAAATCGTTGTGATACATGAATTGGAATGCATTGAGATATATCATATGGAATACATTCTGATCTATAAATTGGAGTACATTGTGATGTATGGTTTTGAGTGCATTGTGATATAGGATATGGAATACATTGTGATACATGATGTGGGGTGCATTGTGTGATTTAGGATATATGACTTGAAGTGCAATGTGATGTATGATTTGGAATGCATTATAATGTATTATATGGAATATCTGATCTATGACTTGGAATACAATGTGATATATGATATGGAAGACATTGTGATATATAATTTGGAGTGCACTGTGTTATATGATATGGAATACATTGTAATATAAGGTATGCAGTGCGTTGTGATGTATGACATGGAATACATTGTGATATATGAAGTGGGGTGCAATGTGCTATATGTTATGGAGTGCATTGTGATGTATGATATGGATTACATTCTGATATATGATATCAAGTGCATTGTGATGTATTATGGAATATATTGTGATGCATGATTTGGGGTGCATTGTGATATATGATATGGAATATATTGAAATATATGATTTTGAGTGCACTGATATATGACATGGAATACCTTGTGCTATATGATTTGGAGTGCATTGTGATATATGATATGGATTACATTATGATATGATTTTGAATGCATTATGATATGATGTGGAATAAATTGTGATATATTATGTGGAGAGCATTGTTATCTATGATATGGAATACGGTCTGATATATGATTTGGAGTACATTTTGATGTATGCTATGGAATACATTGTGATGTATGATTTGGAGTGCATTATGATATATGATATGGAATCCACTGACATATGATGTGGAGAGCATTGTGATGTATGATAAGGAATACATTGTGATACATGATCTGGGGTGCATTTTGTTATATGATATGGAGTGCTTTGTGATGTTTGATATGGAATACATCCTCATATGATTTGGAGTGCATTGTAATATATGATTTGGAGTGAGTTGTGAGATATGATATGGAGTGTGTTGCGATGTATGATATGGAGTACATTCTGATCTATGAATTGGAGTACAGTGTGATATATAATATGGCAGACATTGTGATATATAATTTGGAGTGCATTTTGATCTATGTTATGGAATACATAGAACATTACAGCGCAGTACAGGCCCTTCGGCCCTCGATGTTGCGCCGCCCTGTCATACCAATCTGAAGCCCATCTAACCTACACTATTCCATGTACATCCATATGCTTGCGCAATGATGACTTAAATGTACTTAAAGTTGCCGAATCCGATACAGTTGCAGGCAAAGCATTCCATACCCTTACTACTTTCTGAGTAAAGAAACTACCTCAAGGATCTGTGTACATGGACGCTGAGATCTCTCTGCTCATCTACACTGCCAAGAATCTTACCATTAGCCCAGTACTTTGCATTCCGGTTACTCTGGTCAAAGTGAATCACCTCACACTTGTCCGCATTAAACTCCATTTGCCACCTCTCAGCCTAGCTCTGCAGCTTATCTATGTCTCTCTATAACCTACTACATCCTTCGTCACTATCCACAACTCCACCGACCTGAGTGTCGTCTGCAAATTTACTAACCCATCTTTCTACACCCTCATCTAGGTTGTTTGTAAAAATGATGAACAGCAGTGGACCCAACACCGATCCTTGCGGTACACCACTAATAACTGGACTCCAGGATGAACATTTCCCATCAACCACCACCCTGTGCTTCCTCTCAGCAAGCCAATTACTGATCCAAATTGCTATATCTCCCACAATCCCATTCTTCCGCATTGTGTACAATAGCCTACTGTGGGGAACCTTATCGAACGCCTTGCTGAAATCCATATACACCACATCAACCGGTTTACTCTCATCCACCTGTTTGTTCACTTTGTCAAAGAACATTGTGATACATGATCTGGGGTGCATTGTGCTATATGATATGGAATTTTTGTGATGTTTGATCATAAATGCATCCTTATATATGATTTGGAGTGCATTGTGATATGTGATTTGGAGTGAATTGTGAGATATGATATGGAGTACATTGTGATGTATGATTTGGAGTGCTTTGTGATGTACGATATGGAATACATTGTGACACATGATCTGGGGTGCATTCTGCCGTACGAAATGGAATGCATTATGATGTATGATATAGAATATATCCTGAGATATGGTTTCTGATGCATTGTAATGTGGGATTTGGAGTGAATTAGGGTATATGTTTTGGAGTGCAATGTGATGTATGATATGAATTACATTCTGAGATATGATCTGGGGTGCATTGTGCTATATGAAATGAAGTGCATTGTGCTGTATGATGTTGCGCCGATCCAAGCCCACCTAACCTACACTAGCCCACTTTCCTCCATATGCCTAACCAATGCCCCTTTAAATGCCCATAAAGAAGGAGAGTCCACCACTGCTACTGGCAGGGCATTCCATGAACTCACGACTTGCTGAGTAAAGAATCTACCCCTAACATCTGTCCTTACTCTCTCGGCGGTTCGGCCTCTCACTCTCTGGTGGTGTTTTTTTTAATCGCGGTATAGTCCAGTTATTGCTTTTTTAACGGCTAAAATTTAAAGTTTTTTTTAAGCGCCTAGCGGACCCGGAAGCTGGTGTCACACTAGCTTACCTGGGAAGGTTTTTTTTCTTATAAAAGTGCTCAGGCGAGGAACCTGAGGCACTACAGGGGTAGAGCCTCCCACCCGCCCTCCTTCTCTAACCTAATAATAAGACCCGTTGTGGTAAGCAGGTAAGTGCTGCATTTTGCTTGTTTGTTTCTTTAGATCTAGTTTTTAAAGTTTACCTTTTAGAGGGATGGCAGCTAAGGCAGTGCAATGTTCCTCTTGCAACATGTATGAGGTGAGGGAAGCCATTAGCGTCCCTGCTGATTACACTTGCAAGAAGTGCACCCATCTTCAGCTACTCCAAGACCGTGTTAGGGAACTGGAGCTGGAGTTGGATGAACTGCGGATCATTCGGGAGGCAGAGGTGGTCATAGATCAGAGCTTTAGGGAAGTAGTTACTCCGAAAGTTATAGAGAGATGGGTGACAGTGAGGGGGAGTGGGAGGAAGCAGCCAGTGCAGGGAACCCTGCGGTCATTCCCCTCAAGAACAAGTATACGGTTTTGGATACTTGTGGGGGGGATGACTTACCAGGGGTAAGCAACGAGGTTCAGGCCTCTGGCACGGAGCCTGTCTCCGTTGCTCAGAAGGGAAGGGTGGAGAAAGGTAGAGCGATAGTTATTGGGGACTCAATAGTGAGGGGCACAGATAGGCGGTTTTGTGGGGGCGACAGAGACTCACATTTGGTATGTTGCCTCCCAGGTGCAAGGGTACGTGATGTCTCTGATTGTGTTTTCCGGGTCCTTAAGGGGGAGGGGGAGCAGCCCCAGATCGTGGTCCACGTTGGCACCAATGACATAGGTAGGAAGAGGGGTGAGGATGTTAGGCAGGCTTTCAGGGAGCTAGGTTGGAAGCTCAGAGTTAGAACGAACCGAGTTGTTGTCTCTGGTTTGTTACCCGTGCCACATGATAGAGAGTCGAGGAATAGGGAGAGAGAACAGTTAAATGCGTGGCTACAGGGATGGTGCAGGAGGGAGGGATTCCGGTTTCTGGACAACTGGGGTTCTTTCTGGGGAAGGTGGGACCTCTATAAACAGGATGGTCTACACCTGAACCTGAGGGGCACCAGTATCCTTGGGGGGAGGTTTGCTAGTGCTCTTTGGGAGGGTTTAAACTAACTCTGCAGGGGCATGGGAACCTGGACTGTAGCTTTAGGGTACAGGACCTTGAGTGTAGGGAGGTTAGGAACATGGCATCAAACTCGAAGGAGGGTGCCTGTAAACAGAAAGGTGGCTTGAAGTGTGTATACTTCAATGCCAGAAGTATAAGAAATAAGGTAGGTGAACTTGCAGTGTGGGTTGGTACCTGGGACTTCGATGTTGTGGCCATTACAGAGACGTGGGTAGAACAGGGACAGGAATGGCTGTTGCAGGTTCCAGGGTTTAAATGTTTTAGCAGGGTCAGAGATGGGGGTAAAAGAAGGGGAGGTGTGGCATTGCTTGTCAAGGATAGTATTACAGTGGTGGAAAGGACGATGGAGGAAGACTTGCCATCTGAGGTAGTTTGGGCTGAGGTTAGAAATAGGAAAGGTGAGGTCACCCTGTTAGGAGTTTTCTACAGGCCTCCTAATAGTCCGAGAGAAGTAGAGGATAGTATTGCGAGGATGATTCAGGAGAAGAGTGAAAGTAGCAGGGTGGTTGTTATGGGGGACTTTAACTTCCCAGATATTGACTGGGAAAGCTATAGCTCGAGTTCGTTAGATGGGTCGGTGTTTGTCCAATGTGTGCAGGAGGGTCCCCTGACACAATATGTAGACAGGCCAACAAGAGGTGAGGCTATACTGGATTTGGTTCTAGGTAATGAACCAGGCCAGGTGTTAGACTTGGAGGTAGGTGAGCACTTCGGGGACAGTGACCACAACTCGGTGACTTTTACTCTAGTGATGGAGAGGGATAAGTGTGCACTGCAGGGCAAGAGTTATAGCTGGGGGCAGGGAAATTATGATGTGGTGAGGCATGACTTAGGATGCGTGGCTTGGGAAAATAGGCTTCAAGGGAAGAACACAAATGATATGTGGAGATTGTTCAAGGAACAGCTAATGGGTGTCCTCGATAAGTATGTACCAGTCAGGCAGGGAGTAAAGGGTCTTGTGAGGGAGCCGTGGTTTAATAAGGAATTGGAATCCCTTGTGAAAGGGAAGAGGGCGGCCTATGTAAAGATGAGACGTGAAGGTTCAGTTGGGGCGATTGAGAGTTATAAGGTAGACAGGAAGGATCTAAAGAGAGAGCTAAGAGCAGCGAGAAGGGAACATGAAAAGTCTTTAGTTGGTAGGATTAGGGAAAACCCTAAGGCTTTCTATAGGTATGTCAGGAATAAAAGGATGACTAGGGTAGGTATCGGTCCAGTCAAGGATGGTAGTGGGAAGTTGTGCGTGGAGGCAGAGGAGATTGGAGAGACACTAAATCAATACTTTTCGTCAGTATTCACTCAGGAAAACAGGACACTGTTGTTGATGTGAATATTGAGTCACAAGTGATTAGAATGGATGGCCTTGAGGTATGTAGGGAAGAGGTCTGGGGAATACTGGAAAGGGTGAAAATAGATAAGTCCCCTGGGCCTGATGGCATTTATCCTAGGATCCTCTGGGAAGCTAGGGAGGAGATAGCGGAGCCATTGGCCTTGATTTTTATGTCGTCGTTGTCTACGAGTAACTGCACTCCAAGATGAGCCTATACCATCAACTATTACCCTCTGTCTCCTTCCAGCCAGCCAATTCCTAATCCAAACCTCTAATGCACCCTCAATGCCATACCTCCGTAGTTTTTGCAGTAGCCTACCATGGGGAACCTTATCGAACGCCTTACTAAAATCCATATACACCACATCTACCACTTTACCCTCGTCCACCTCCTTAGTCACCTTCTCAAAGAATTCAATAAGGTCTGTGAGTCATGACCTGCCCTTCACAAAACCATGCTGACTGTCCTTGATCACATTATTCCTATCCAGATGTTCATAAATCCTATTCCTTACAATTCTCTCTAAGACTTTGCCCACAACAGAAGTGAGACTCACTGGCCTATAGTTACTAGGGTTATCCCTACTCCCCTTCTTGAACAAGGGAACCACATTTGCTATCCTCCAGTCTTCTGGCAGTATTCCTGTAGTCAACGAGGACATAAAAATCAAGGCCAATGGCTCTGCAATCTCCTCCCTTGCTTCCCAGAGGATCTTAGGATAAATGCCATCAAGCCCAGGGGATTTATCTATTTTCACCCTTTCCAGAATTTCCAACACCTCTTCCCTACCTACCTCAAAGCCAACCATTCTAATTAATTGTGACTCAATATTCACGTTGGTAACAATGTCCTGTTCCTGAGTGAATACTGACGAAAAGTCCCACAACTTCCCACGATTATCCTTGACTGGACCTATATAAACGTTCTAATAAATAATGTTAGGCATAGTGTGATATATGATTTTGGGTGCACTGTGATATATGACATAGAATACTTTGCTATATATGATTTGGAGTGCATTGTGACATATGCAATGAAATACAACCTGATATATGATTTAGTGTACATTTTGATGGATGCTATGGAATGCATTCAGATAAATATATGGAGTACATTGACGTTTATGATATGGAATACATTATGATATATGATATGGAATACATTGCTCTCCACATCATATATCACAATGTGATGGTATGGAGTACATTGGCATTTATGATGTGGATTATATTGTGATACATGATCTAGGGTGCATTGTGCTCTATGATATGGAGTGCTTTGTGATGTTTGATATGGAATGCACCCTTATATTATAATGCACTCTAAAGCATACATATGATCTAGAGTGATTTGTGAGATATGATATCAAGTGCATTGTGATGTATGATATGGAATAATCCTGATATATGATATGGGATGCATTGTGATATATGAGGTAGAATGCATTGTGATATATGATTTGGAGTGCGTTTTGATTTATGGCATGGATTATTCTGACATATGATTTTAAGTATACTGTGATGTATGATTTTGAGTGCACAGTGAGATGATTTGGACTGCATTGTGATAAATGATATAGAATGTATTATGGTATATGATTTGGAGTGAATTGGGATATATGATTTGGAGTGCACTGTGAGATATGATATGGAATACTTTGTGATATATGATTTGGAGAGCATTATCATGTGTGATACAGAATACAGACCGATATATGATTTGGAGTACATTTCGATGTATGCTATGGAATGCACTGATATATGGTAAGATGTGAATTATCATACATGATTTGGAATACATTGTGATACATGATTTGGAGTGCATCATGATACATGATTTGAGTACACTGCGACATGTGATATGCAGTGCATTGTGGTATATGGCATGGAAAACATTATGTAAAGTGATATGGAGGGCCTTGTGATGTATGATATGAAATACATTCTGATATATGATTTGGAGTACATTGTGATATGCGATTTGGAATGAATTGTGATGATTTTTAGGGTCAGGGCTGCGATAGCGTTAGGGTTAGGCCCGCGATAGGATTAGGGCTAGGATTAGGGTTACCTGCGATAGGGTTAGGGTTAGGGTTGGGGTAGGGGTAGGG